>NC_037677.1:44486155-44786155 GCF_003255815.1 Theropithecus gelada
CTGGACTCCGAAGTTGGACACCCTTGGCCCCAGCACCACCAACTGCTGTCTGAGGGGAATGACATAATTAGTGTCGGACTGGCAGGTGCTTGGGGCCTGCAGTCCTTGAGGCCAAGAGCAGTGGCCCCAACCTTCCTCCCAGCCTGAGCTGTTCTGGCAGAGCTGGGCCCCCTGGCTCTCAGTCCCAAAGCAGGAGGCAGGGTAATGGGTTTGGATAAACCACAATCCATCCCCCAGCCCCCAGGAAGAGCATTTTAGAGAAGGTGGTTGCCTCTGCCCGGATATGGACTTTTCAGCTACCTCTTTCTGAGCCACCTCAAGGCAAAGCAAGGCATCTGGGTGGAAAGCAGCTTTGACTGGTGCCCCGGAAGTGCCTAGGGCCTCTCCTACCCAGGTGCCCTGGAAGCGCCTAGGGCCTGTCCTGCACCCTGCCAGATGGACCAAGGAGACTGGCCTGGGAGCCCAGCCTGTGCTTGCTGCTGCTGCCTGCCATCTGCTCACCAGCCTCTTAACTGACGGCAGAGCCCCTGCCAGGCGAAGCTGCTTCTTGTCAGAGCCTGGCTGTGTGCAGGATGGGCCATTGCTCTTTAGCACACCTCCTTAGATCCTGGGCACCACCCCCTCCCTCTTGCTGGGTGCATTGTCAGACAACGCAGGAGTTGTGGCTGCCTGATCCTGGCCTGGTTCAGCTGGGTGCACCAGATGCCACAGCAACCCCTATCTTGGGACCTCTGCTATGGCTGGGAGAGGAGGCTTGCCAGCTGTTGGAGGGCTGCCAACCCTGCCTGGGCCACACTGTGGTGGGGGTTGAGTGGGAGAGGGCACTCATCCATCCTGAGCCAGGGTCTAGAGAGCAAAGGAGGGTGGCGCAGGAGGAAATTACCCAAGCTGGTGGCCCACCGGGTCAAGGGCTGCCTGGCAGCTGCCAAGGGGGCAAGATGTTCCTTGCAGTCTCTGGTGGCCGCATTCCTCCACTCAGCAGAGAGAAGCAGCCCTTGCCCTTGCCCTGGCCCTGGAGACCCTCCTCTGAGGTGGAGTTCCCCATGCATGGTAACACTCGCTGCCTGGGGCGGAGGAAGCATCACAGGCCTGGGAATCAGAGGCCTGACATTCCCAGCTATGTGACCGTGGGCAAGACATTTAACCTCTTTGTGCCTCATTTCTTTATCTGTATCATGGAAAGAATCATCCTAATTTTGAGTACAGAGGGTTATTATGAGGAGTCAAGGAAATGATGCATGTGAAGGCAGTTTTTGAACCACTCTCAGGAGAACAAGGTCATTGGCAGCACATGGTGCTGTCTGAAGCTGCCTCCTGCTGCATCAGTGTGGCCTGGCAAAATGCAATCTAAGAGCAGAGAGGAGGCAGCGCCAGGAAGTGAATTGCGTGGACTCTCCCCAGGGCTTTGCCTACCTCAAGGCCCCTCCTCCTCCCAAGGTCTGGATGGGGCAGCGAGAGGGGGCTAAGTGATTGTGTAATGGCCACATCTGTCAGCGCTGGCCAAATGTTTTTTTTCAGGAGTCAGGGAGCTAATGGCCCTGCAGCCAGGAGAGAGTTTCTCCTAAGTGGAGCACTTTACCCGAGAACATAAGAGCAGCATGGCCTCAGGCCACAGGGACCCAGAGAACAGCTGCTCTGCTGCAGACTTGAATTAGTGCCCTCTCCCCACTGGCTTCCCTCACACCTGCTGCCAGAGGCCAGCCTGCAGGTGGCAGTCTGAGTGGTGGTGGTGGTGGGGGGCGACGGCAGCCCAGTGGGGGTGTCACCAGACCCAGCCTTGAGTCCAGGATCCCACACAACCCACTGAAGCAAATCTCTTGCCCTCTCCAAGCCTCAGTTTCCTCATCTGTAAAATGGGGGCAGTGAGGATTAGGTGGGATGAGACAGTGAGGGGCACTGTGGCCAGCACTCAGTGAGGTTGCTGCTGCAGAGGAGGGTGTGAGCTGTCCTGGACAATGGCCAGCGGCTTCAGACTGAGGGAACTGGAGAAGAATCTTCTGGGCAGAGAGAAGCCTTATAAGTGAGAGGGATGCAGAATTCCAGCGACTCTGGGCCACTGAGCGTGTTGTGCTCCTGTTTTCACCAAGAGTGCACCTGGGATGATATGCAAATCCTGTGTACAGAAGTCCAACAAGACCTTACACATGGTAAAGTGGCCTCTGTCTCCAAGGAGCTACAGAATATCACAAATTCTCCAACTATCGGATACATATTTTAATTTTTAATTTTTTAGGGTCAGGCAATAGTGGTACATATTTATAGGGTAAATGTGATATTTTAACATAAAAATACAATGTGTAATGATCAAATCAGGAATATCCATCACCCCAAATCAACTATTCTTTCTTTGTGTTGAGAACATTCCAAATCCATTCCTCAAGTTATTTTGAAATATACAATAAATTATTGTCAATTATAGCTACCCTATTGTGCTACCAAACACTAGCTCTTATCTCTACCATCTAACTGTATTGTTGTACCCATTAACTAATCTCTCTTAATCCCCCCATCCTCACCACCCTTCTAAGCCTCTGGTAACCTTGATTGTACTCTCTACCTCCATGAGATCAAATTTTTTTTTTTTTTTTAGCTCCCACATATGAGATAATATGCAATATTTACCTTTCTGTGTCTGGCATGTTTAACTTAACATAATGTCCCCCAGTTCCATCCATGTTGATGCAAACAATAGAATTTCATTCTTTTTTATGACTGAATATTATTCCCTTGTGTATATATACCACGTTTCCTTTATCCGTTCATCTGTTGATGGATACTCAAGTTGACTTCATATCTTGGCTATTGTGAATAGTGTTGCAATAAACATGGGAGGACAGATGTCTTTTTTCAATACACTGATGTTTTTTCTTTTGAATATATACCTAGTAGTGAAACTGCTGGATCATATGGTAGCTTCATTTTTGGTTTCTTGAGGAAACTCCATACTCTTTTCCTTGGTAGTGGTACTAGTTTATGGTCCCACCAACAGTGTACGAGTGTTCTTCTTTCTCCACATATATGCCATTACCAACTTTTTAAAAAAATTTTTTTGATAAAAGCTACTTTAACTGTGGATATATTTTAGAAGTCTTTTTATTTTGAAATAATTTTAGAATCACTTACAAGTTGCAAAAGTAGTACAGAGTTCTCATGTCCTTTTCACCCAACTTCTCCCAAAGAGAACACTGACATAACAATAGTACAATGATCAAAACTGAAAATGGACATTGCTACAATACTATTAACTAACCTACAGACCTTATTTGGATTTCATAAATTTTTACATATGCTCATTTTGGGGGAGGAAGGTAATGATTGCATGAAATGTCATCACATATACATTTTACATCAGGATGTGGAACTGTTCCTTCACCTTCAAGAGACTCTCTCATGCTACTCTTTTGTAATCATACCCTCCCAGATGTAACCCCTGGCAGTACTCATCTGTCTTCCATCATTATACTTAAAAAATTTTGAGACTGTTATATACATGAGATCACACAGGGGTATATGTTTTTTAAAGAAGATTGTTAAACATGATTGTTATTCATGGTGATTTAAAACATTAACCGTAGAGAGTAAACACTGACTACATATAACATGTATTAGTCAGTTTGGGCTGCTATAACAAAATACCACAGACAGGATGGCTTATACAACAGAAATTAATTTTCTCTCACTTCTGGAGGCTGAAGTTTGGGATCATGGCAGCAGCAGTGTTGGCTCCTGGTGAGGGCTCTCTTCCAGGCTTGCAGACAGCAGCCTTCTTGCTGTGTCCTTAAGTAACCTTTCCTCATGGGATAGGGGAGGAGTGAGATAACTCTCTGGTATCTCCTCTTATAAGGACAGAAATCTTGTTGGATCAGGGCCCCAGCCTTATAATGTAGTTTAATTTTAATTACTTCCTTTAGGCTACATCTCTAAATATAGCCACACTGGGAGATTGGGGCTTCAACATATGAAGCCATTGAATTGGGGGTGGGGACACAAGCATTCAGTCAACACCACATAACTTCTAAAATGCTTTTTAAACACCTGAATCTAATTCCATCAGATAGCATATAGTGACATTTAGGAAACAGAAAAAACTTTTAAATTAAAAATATATTTTATTGTGGCAAAATACACATGACATAAAATTTATCATTTTGACCATTTCTAAGTATACAAATCAGTGGCATTAAGTTCATTCGCATTGATGTGCTACCATGACCAACATTCATCTCCAGAATTTCACATCTTGCAAAACTGAAACTCTGCACCCACTAAATGATAACTCCCCAATCCCTCCTATCCTTAGCCCTTGGCAACCACTATTCTACTTTCTGTTTCTGTGAGTTTGACTGCTCTAAGTACCTCATCTAAGTGGAATCATTCAGTATTTGCCTTTTTCTAAATGGCATATTTCACTTAGCATCATGTCCTCAAGGCATTCATATTATAGCATGTGTCAGAATTTCCCTCCTTTCTAAGACTGGGTAATATTCCACTGTAAGTATACTCCACATTTAGCCTAACAAGTCATCCCCCATGGATACTTGGATGAGCAACCAAACGAGGGTTGCTTCTGCCTTTGGGCTATTGTCATTTTTGAGACCCTGCTTTCAATTATTTTGGTGTATTTCCTATTCCCCAAAGTGAGATTACTGGATTATATGGTAGTTCTGTTTTTAATTTTTTGAGGGACTACCATACTGTTTTCCATAGTGGCAGCATCATTTTATATTCCCACCAACAATGCACAAGGATTCTAGTTATTTTTTATTTTTTTACAGTGACCCTTCTAACGGGAGTGAGATGACATCTCATTGTGGTGTGTTGATTTACATTTTCCTCAGGATTAGTGGTGTTGAGCATCTTTTCATGTGCTTATTGGAAGAAATTATTTCTGATGTGGAAAAAACTTTGCTGATGGGGATTCTTTCAACGTGTACAGGATTGAGTAGGACAATGCAAAATTGACTTTGGTGATGTCTTATCAACTTTTGGGAACAATTTGTCAAGAGGAGATGCAATGCCAGCCTGCTTGTCTTGGTAGAGGAGTCTGTGGGAAGCCACAATGTAGCATATGGACTCATGAATCTTCTCTCCATTTGGATCTGTATACTACAACCTACTCATGTGGTAAGAAGAAAACAAGGAAGCCTGGTGAATTATGTTGGATGTTTTCTCCCCATTGCTAACCTTCTCTCTTCTGGCCTCTCTCCCTAAAGACGTCCTCTGCTACCAGGTTCCTCGTATCCACCCAGAGACGGTGTATATGCATATCTCTCATTCAAACAAATAGTGGCAAGTCACACACACTGTTGGGTCTTTGCTTTTTCCTTCTTAAATACATATTTTGGAGGGAGTCCTGTATCAGGGCCTAAGCTTCTGCTTCTGGAATGTTCTTTTGCAGTTCATTCTCAATCCATGCATCTCTATTCCCTCCATCCATGCACTTAAACTCTAGAAACTTCCTCTCTGCTTCCTCCTGACATCTGGCCGCTGCTCTTCTCCTGGTTTGTTCCTTGCACTGATGGACACCTAGTGCCCAGACTGTTCCAGTGAACATCAGAGTGAAAGCAGTGGCTTGTTAGTAGCAGTGTGCCTCATGATTTATATTTTTTTCTGCTTTAATTTCTCCTTTCCCACTTTTTAAAAAGATAATAAAGGCCAATAATCCGGTATAGCACCAATACTGTGGTATTGATAAAAATATGTTAACACTAAAGCACTGACTATTTAGCTTAAAGTGTCCACGCACGGACTGATGCTCTGAAGTCGAACTGTGGTACCAGAAAGTTGACTTAGGGGTGCAGATACAAAGTTTGGAGACCCATCCTGTGGGAAAATTGATGTATTTATGTCAAGAGTCAATGTAGTCCCATCTGAGAAGAGCAAAGGTGTCCAGGGTGTGGTGGGGGAGGCCCAGAACACAGGCTTAGGCCAGAGGCCAGGGGCCTTGAGAAGCAGGGTAGGGGTCTGAGCTTTACACTGTAGGGGCTGCAAGGACGTTTTGGAATACCAAGGAAGTTTTGGAATACCAAGGGTTGCTGGGCTGAATTTGTCTTTGATTATGAAAATAAAGATTATTTATGGATACCATCTATGTGCCAAGCATTCAGCCAGAGGCTTCTCACCTATTATTTCTGATGCACACATACATTTATAAGGCTGGCATTATTTTGTTTTTTACTTTACATCTGGAAGAAGCAGAGGCTCAAAGGGTTTAAGTGACTTACCTAGAGACAAAAAGGCTAGTGATCGGCAGAGCCAAAATACATATGACATGGATGCCTAGGCTCCCTCCTTTCCTGGGAATTTGTCCCAAAGCAAAGGCATGGTCTTCCCGAGATCGGCAACCTGTCCTGAGCTCTCCTACCCGCCCTGCTGGAGAGAGGTGGGCCTGCTGCTGTCTGCAGTGCTGTCAGTGGATTAGAAGCTTCTTCTTTTTTTTTTTTTTTTTTTGAGACGGAGTCTTGCTCTGTCACCCAGGCTGGAGTGCAGTGGCCGGATCTCAGCTCACTGCAAGCTCCTCCTCTCGGGTTCACGCCATTCTCCTGCCTCAGCCTCCCGAGTAGCTGGGACTACAGGCACCCGCCACTTCGCCCGGCTAGTTTTTTGTATTTTTTTAGTAGAGACGGGGTTTCACCGTGTTAGCCAGGATGGTCTCCATCTCCTGACCTCATGATCCGCCCGTCTCGGCCTCCCAAAGTGCTGGGATTACAGGCTTGAGCCACCGCGCCCGGCCTTAGAAGCTTCTTCTCCAGGACTGCCAAGCTGAGGAACCCCTCAACCCTGCCCACTCCAAGGCAGACAGCTTGAATCCCAACTGTCAACACAAGGAACCAGGCACCCCACTTCCTGTGCCCCAACGTGGCTGCAGGGATCATGCCCTGGCTGTAAGAAGACTGGGAGTACCAGGCACAGTGCTGGAGCAGAATGTGGGGAGTGCTGCATTCCTGGTATGAAAAACACTTAGATGGTTCCTGCATCAACACAGTTTTTATGTAGATGTGTATCCATGTTGACATGCATTAAGAAACAGATAACTGGCACAGCAAAACATTGAGATAAAGTTTCCTTTTAGAATATTTTAGTGGAATAAAAAAGGGAGTTGATTTAAAGTAAAAGTATTACATCAACTGTGGTCCTGAGAGTACTTGGCCGAGGCAGGTGAGTGACCAGACTGATCTAGAGAGAGGGCGCTCACCCAGAGAGCTGGGAGCGGGATGCTGACACTCCTGTTTGTACCTCTTGGCAGCTGTGTAGTAAAAACCCAGACCTAAGCAGCCAGATGGGGTCACAGGAGGAGATGCCACACTCATCGCAGCTTGTTGAGGCAGCTGGACATGTCCACACAGCTGTCAGATGGGCCTGACAGGTCATCTCATGGCCACTGGCGCCTTCCTCCTTGTCTCTGTCCCATTCTCATTCCCACCGTCTCCACCAGTTCTCAGATCTGGACTGAGTCTACCCCATCTCCACCAGTCAGGGCCCTACAGGTGCCTTCCCATAGGTGGTTTCAAAGAGCTTCATGGAGGGAGGGTTTCCAGGTGTGTAGGTAAAGCTGGCAACAGTGGGGAGCCATTACATCCCTGGGCCCAAGTAGACAAGGGCTGGCAGGGTCCCTGAGCCAGTGTGCCCTACCACTTGGAGGGGGGCTGCTGGACAGGAGTCTTGGCCTGGGGAGAGGCATTCCACTACACTCAGCCCTGAGTCCCAGAGAGGGACAGGGAACACATATTTCTGCCAGGGTTTCCTCCTGCTTTGCTTCCCGGTCAATCCTGCACTGCCCGTCACTGCAGTGGAGGGGGCTGGAGGGTGTGGGGAGGAAGCCAGCTGGAGATGGGGCAGCAGGTCATCCTGTTGGTGTCTCAAGACTGGGGCTGGGTTCTGCCTTCCAGCCTATCTTGGGGGGGAGTCACCAGCTGTCACAACATGGGGAGGGAAACTTGACCCTAGGCCAGCCCTCCCCTGGCCAACTCAGGGGTAGGTGGAGGAATTAGATGTGGGAGAAAGTGTGAGAGTTCAGGAAGTCCTGGGCAGAGTTAGGAGGCTATTGGGACAACTCTGCCCACCTTTAGGCCCCCTGAGGCTGTCTACATCCCCGGCTCTGTGAGCTTCTTGGAGCTCCAGCTCAAGTGGCCATCAGTGACTCATGCAAATGAGTGGTACCACCACTCTCACTTTCATTAATATCCAGATCTTTTTCTCCAGATGTCTGTACAGAGCTGGCTCCCTAGTGTTGGGCCTGAGTCAAAGACCAGTGTTCCTGGTGGGCTCCTCCCTCCCAGAAAGCAGGCACAGTGATGGCTGCTCTGGAATGAATCTTGAGTGAGGCGAGGGAGACAGAGTCCCGAGCACAAGCGGGACCCCAAATGTAGTCCATATTGGGCATGTTTCTCTTATCCTGAAAAGGCCACCTTGTTCTTGGTTCCCATTTCTCTGTGGGCAGAGGAGTGCCAGGAGAAGAAGGTCACACATGACAGCCAGGCGTGGCTGCCAGTCATACTCTGAAGAGCCCACTCATGCTCCCTTTTTTGGTATCTGTGTCACCATGTGTATGGGGGATTAAAGAGCAGATGTGGGGTTGACACAAATTCTCAAATTCCTTTGTTCTTTTAGGATACTTTTTTACCTCAGTGTTGTAGGGAGTGTAGGGGTAGAAGCAAACACAACTTGGGAGGAAATATTTCATCTTGTTGATGAATATCCTGCCTCCCTCCATCCCTCCCTCACTCCCTGATACCTTCTTTGACTCTGAGGACCACCTGCCTCTCAGCTGGTCTTTTTGCCTACCACCCCCATATGTAGTAGGTGTGGCAAGCAGCTTCTAAAATGTCCCCCAGTGATTCCTGTAGCCCCCTCCCCTTGAGAGTGGACTGGATTTAGTAACTCATTTCTGATGAATAAAATAAGCTATGGGATGCCACTTCCCAGATTAGGGTAGAAAACGATGGCAGCTTCCATCCTGGGTGCATGCTCCCACTTTTTCTTGGATAGATCCCTCAGGAGAGGGTGGGTCCCCAGCTGACATATCTTGAGGCAGGAACTGAGGGAGGCCTCATACCAACAGCCCCAGAAGAGCAGAGGCCCATATGCATGAGTTTGAAAGAGTGCCCTTCCCCAGCAGTCTTCGGATGAGACCGCAGCCCAGGTCAATAGCTTGACTGCAGCCTCATGAGACACTGAAGGCCAGAGACACCCAGCCAGGCCACGCCCAATTCTCACCCAGAGAAATTGCAGGATAATAAGTGTTTTTTGTTTTAAGCTGCTACGTTTCAGGATAATTTGTTATGCAACAGTAGTCAGGGGATGCTGTTATTACAACTGAGAAAGGAGGACCTGGATTTGGTGTGCTTGGCAGTGGGAGCCATCAGGGTCCTGCCTGTGGCCCCAGGAGTGGGGCAGGGCAGCACATTCCCATACCTAGGAGCTCTTGTCAGTGCTCAGTGCTAGGGTTGAGAGCTGATGGAAGTCTCCACTAGGGTGGGGGAGACTGGGGTCCCCTCTTCTTTTATTATTGACTGAGCTCAATGACTATTTTATTAATAATACATGGCTGGCAGTGATGTCTGTGAACGCATGTTTGCCTCTCAAGCGTAATTGTTCTGTCGGGCCTCCCTCCTGTAGATTTATCATTCCGTCTCTGTTCTTTATTTAGCAGTTTTATTGCCAGTGATTAGTAGTGGCATCAGTTGGAGTCCCTCTTTATGGGGAAGATTCATCTCTGTTTACTCAGTGGGGTGACTTTGGAGGGTGGTGGTTTGTCAGAGCCTGGCGCCCCACTGGCCTCCCTCATCCAGTAGCTCCAGGTCTCCAGCGCCTACAGCACCTTCAGGCTGCCCCTGCCAGGCATTCACCCTCCTCTCCTGGCTTGGCCCAGATACCCCTGCAGGCTCGGCTCTGCCTCCTCATCAGGATGCCTCAGTGGGCAGGGGGTACTTGAACAGCTTCACGCTTTACTCCCTCTATCCCCATTTAGAGGAATTTAGAATCATAATACCTTCTGAGTTCCCTTTCTGTCCCTCCAAGCACCACCTCCTAACATCCACTTCTTAGGAGGCTTTTGTGCTGGGAAAATGTTCCTGTAGTAGACCTGGGTCTGTGGGGAATTGGCTGTTGCCACCACTTGCAGATTCTTCATTGCCCCATTCACTATTGTTGCCCACCCCACGTGTGTTCCAGGCATGGAGCTTTCTAACTTTGGGTGAATCTGACCTTCCACTGTGGCAGCCCTCAGTGACAGCTATGCCTCCAAACACTGCTTGAAGCCTGCTGAATCCAAGCTTTCAGGTTCACACCCTCATGATAACCTGCTGGCACAGGGCATCTCTCCCAGTGCACCTGTTCCCTATCTGATGAAGAGGATGTTCTTCTGCAGAAGGTATGTGGAGGGCTGGAAAGGCAAGGCAGGCTGGCAGCAGGGGTTCATGGGGAGGAGCATGTCTCTGAATGGATGTAGTCATGCCTGCTTGTGGAGGGAGTAGAGGTTTCTGGACAGAACTGGTCCAGGTCTCTGTGCAGGGTGGGGACCTTGCCACACATGGCCCCTGACGTGAGTTGGCCTCAGCTTGCCCCATGCAGGACCCCTCCCTGTTTCCTCCCACACTGCTGCAGTCTGCATAGCATGACTAGGCTCTTCCCTGAGCATCCGTGGCATTGGCACAGCCGCTTAGGTTTGCAGTTGGGGAAACGGAGGGCTCAGATCCCAGTTCCACTCCGTGTGGGCACAATGACCTTGGTGTGCACTAAGCCTCAGGTTTTTCTTCAGCACAATGTTGAGAGAATAATTGCTATCAATAAGTGGCTTACCAGGCCTCTAAAACATGAGTCCTGCCATGCAAGGCAAGGCGGGCTGGCTGGCCAGGGCTTACAGCCTCAACTTCTGCCATGGACGATTCCCTTCCTACTCTCGTACTAATCAGCCACCTCCTCCAAGCTGTCCCTGAGGGATGTGTCTCGTCTGACCCAAGCACGGACATTCCATCTTTCCCCTATTCCCTATTGTATAGTGGAGCATGGTGGAGACCAGCTGGAATGTTCCATTGCTCTATTGCTGAGTGACAAATCATTTTAGAATCAGTGACTTAAGGCAACGCCAATGCTTTATTATATCTCTTGGGTCTGTGGGTCAGGCATTTGGGAATGGTTTGGCTGGTGGCTCTGGCACCAGACCTCTCATGTGGTTGTCCTGGGGTGATGGCTGGAGTTGGAAGGTCAAGGGCTGTGGAAGATCAGGGGAGATCCAGCATCTTGTCATGTAGTCTCAGGGCCTCTCCCTGTGGTCTGCCTATGTGAGCTAGTTGAGCTTCCTCACAGCATGGTGGCCTCAGACTTTTTACTTAACCCTGGGTTACAAAGAGAGAAACAGGTAGAAACTGTATCACCTTTTGTGACCCAGCCTTGGAAGTCACATAGGGTCACTTCCACTGTACTCAATGAGTGGAGGTAGTCACAGAGGCCCATCTAGGGGAAGGCAGGGG
Organism: Theropithecus gelada; assembly: GCF_003255815.1. Taxonomy (NCBI): domain Eukaryota; kingdom Metazoa; phylum Chordata; class Mammalia; order Primates; family Cercopithecidae; genus Theropithecus; species Theropithecus gelada. The sequence continues at coordinate 44,497,627 of NC_037677.1, forward strand.
AAGAAACATAGACTCTATCTCTTACTGTGGGAATGAAAAATTTCCAGGAGAGTATGTAGGATGGGAAATAATTTTGTAGCATTTTGGAAAATACAATCTGTCACATTCATCCTACAGGAAAGTAGACTGCAAAGAGACCTATGACCCAGGGCCATCAGAGTACAGGGTACTGCACCTTCAGTTTGGAGGCCACCATGGCTGCATCCTTCCTCTTTTTGCTCCACTTCTAACCTCCACTCCAGGCAGCAGCTCAGCAATCCCCACTGAGGACAGTCTGTGTCCTCAGTCAAGGTTCCAGGAAATGACATCTGAGACCCAGGCTGACCTGTCTCTCTGTCCCAGGCCTTCCTTTCAAGATCACTTCCTGTCTAGGGATCCACCCCTTTTGCTATGATTGACACCAGGATCCCCCTCTACCCTTGCCCCTAGGAAGACCTGCTCTAGCCACAGGCTTATGTACTGACACTGTGTTCCACGTCCAGGGAGTGCTGGTCCAGCAGCAGAGGCAGCTTCATCCTGGGGCCTACAGAGTGTGCTGACCCTCTTGCCTAACACATCCACAAGCAGTGAGCAGGGAGAAAAAATTCTTGTTCCTTTGTTGTTCTGAGAGTTTCCCCAGTGATGTCCATTTTCTTCCCCCTCCCATCTGGCTCTGACTGTGATCTTCCTCACTAGCTCAGGGCATGTATCGGTGGGGGCATGACTGGCATGCCAAGCTGCTCCTTGGTTTCTTCATGAGCTCCAAGGGGCCTTGAACCCTGTTTTGTGACCGGTGGTCTACCATCTGATGCTAATCCACACTCCTGTCTTTCTGCCTGCTGTCCTCCCTCCCTGTTCCCTCCCTCTCTCCTTCCTGTCTTCCACACATGTTTACTGAGCATCTACTACGTTCCAGGTGCTTTGGATACAGCAGAGAACAAAACAGACAGAGATGCTTGCCTTTTTTTGGGTTGTATTCTTGTTGAGAGAAAAGAGACAATAAATGGTAGACTCAATTTAACTCTAAATTATGGGGTGCTATGGCTTGGATGTTTGTCCCTTCCAAATCTCATTTTGAAATTTGATCCCAAAGTTGAAGGTGGAGCCAAATGTGAGGTGTTTGGGTCATGAGGGCAGGTCCCTCATGAAGAGATCAATGTTCTCCCTCCAGGATGAGTGAGTTCTTACTCTGTTTGTTCCAACAAGAGCTGGTTGTTGAAGAGCCTGGCACCTCCCTTTCTCTCTTGCTTCCTCTTTCACCAAGCGATCTCTGCAAAGTCTGGCTCCCCTTTGCCTTCTGCCATGAGTGGAAGCAGCCCAAGCCCCTCACCAGATGCAGATGTGCAATTTCAAACTTTCCAGCCTTCAGAATTGTGAGCTAAATAAACTTCTTCTCTTTATAAATTACCCAGTCTCAGGTGTTCTGTTGTAGCAACACAAACTAAGACACATGGTATGTTGGCAGGTGATAAGCACTGGGAAAAAAGTAACGAAGAGGAATAGGGGAGGAGAGCCTGGCAGTGCTGGGATGATGGACTTGGGTGATAGGAGGCAGAGAGGCGGTGAGGAATGGGAAGCCCTCATGGGTGGGGGATGCTGGTGGCCATTGCAAAGCCTGGTATGACACTTCCCATGCCAGAAACTCTAGGAGTCCGAATCCCTCTGACTTTTCTCACACAGGTGCTGTGCACTTCAGGGCCCGCCTGGGAGCTTCAAGCAGAGCACCAGCCTATATCTCACAGCCAGCATTGCTCACAGACAGCATGAGGATGTTCTCTGCTCAGGGTCTGAGCCCTGAGCCTTGAATACTATCCCCAAAGCAGAGATGCTCCTTAGAGGCCATAGCCACTTCTGCCAAGATTGCTTCACCAGATTATGTTCTTGGAGTTGGTGCAAGGAAGGAGGGAGTAACTTTTTCCAATTAAGCCTCATTCACTTGGTCATCTGAATCCAATTCCCCTTCAGTCCCTCAGTCTAGGTGTTATCCTTTATTAAACTTGGGCCTTCCCTGTGCATGTGAGACTCCAACTGCAGCTGCTGCAGAATCCAGAGCCTCCACTGAGTGCTGAGAGGCCCTGTGCTCCTGGAGCTCTTCTTGCAACTTTTTCAGGCTTGTGTTGTGGGAGGAAGTGCAGAGAGCAGTGACCTTCTCAGCCTCCAGGAATGGGAGGGGTCCTGCCCCTGGCTCAGCCCTGCTAGGCTCTCAGGGCCTTCACTGGACAATAAAACTCTGCTGAGCAGTGAGGGGCTGTGGCCAAAGGAACCAGAAAGTGATGGTGACAGTGCCTGACACTTATGAACATTTAGTGGGTACCTGACCCTGGGCATACTAACTCACCTAATCCTCATTGCCATTGTATGAGGTTGGGATTAGAATGATCCTCATTTTACAGATGAAGATACTGAGGGTCAGAGTGGCCTGCCCAATCACTGAGTAAGTGGTAGTCCAGTGGAAATGTGAACCCAGACAATCTGATTCTAAGCCTGTGCCTTAGCTCCTCATAGGTGGGGCTTCTCTTTGGTACTGACTGTGAGCTGCCTCCGTGGGGTAGGAGTTGGGTAATTGGTATGTTACTCTGGCATGCTTCGGTTGCATGTCTTCAGGGATCTCCTTCAGTGGGAGGTGGTGGTTGGGGGATACCTTCTCTCAGACCCCTTGACTGAGGAAGGCCAGACAAATGCTGCCCCAACAAATGCTGCCCCAGCTGACATCTTGCTTCAATCTCGTGAGTTACCCTAACCCAGAATATGCAGCTAAGCCACTCTTTCATTCCTGACCCTTGGTAGTATGAGGAAATAAGGTGGCTTTTTAAAAAGCCACTATATTTTTGGTATTTTGTGATGTATCAGTAGATAACTAATACAGTGTTTGTATGAATTAATGTTGTCTCAAGCAGTCTACTAGAATTCCCATAACTCCCTATTCTTGTCAACACTTGGGATTGTCAGAATTGATTTTTCCAATCTGATGGGTAGGTGATACTGTTTTATTTAGACTTTAATTTGCTTCTTGAACTTTAGAGCTCTATTGTTAGGCACATGCACATTCAGGATTGTTGTGTCTTCTTGATTAATTGGCTCCTTTATCATTCTGAAATGTCTCTATTTATTCTTTATTCTAAAATCTACTTTTGCTCTTGCAAATGAGAGGAGCTCATTCTTTTTATGGCTGAATACTACTCCATCGTGTATAGGTGCCACATTTTGTTTATCCACTTGTCTGTTGATGGACACTTAAGTTGCTTCCAAATCTTGGCTATTGTGAACAGTGCTGCATTAAACATGGGAGTGCAGACATCATTTCAATACACTAATTTCCTTTCTGTTGGGTACATACCTAGCAGTGGGATTGCTGGATCGTATGGTAGTTCTTTTTTTAGTTTTATGAGGTATCTTTAAACTGTTGTCTATAGTGGTTGTACTAATTTACATTCTCACCAACAGTGTACATGGGTTTCTTTTCTCCACATCCTTGCCAGCATCTGTTATTTCCTGTCTTTTGGATAAAAGCCATTTTACCTGGGGTGAGATGATACACCATTATAGTTTTTTTTTTTTTTGAGATGAAGTCTTGCTCTGTGGCCAGGCTGGAATGCAATGGCACGATCTCTACTCACTGCAATACCCATCTCCCTGGCTCAAGCAATTCTCCTACCTCAGCCTCCCGAGTAGCTGGGACTACAGGCACATGCCACCACACCCAACTAATTTTTGTATTTTTAGTAGAGACGGGGTTTCACCACATTGGCCAGGCTGGTCTCAAACTCCTGACCTCAGGTGATCCACCCACCTCGGCCTCCCAAAGTGCTAGGATGACAGGCGTGAGTCACCGCGCCCGGCATCATTGTAGTTTTGATTTGCATTTCTCTGATGATCAATGATGTTGAGCACCTCTTCATATGCCTGTTTGCCATTTGTATGTCTTCTTTTGAGAAATGTCTATTCAGATCTTTTGCCCATTTTTTGATCAGATTATTAGATTGTTTCCTATAGCGTTGTTTGAGCTCTTTATATATTCTGCTTATTAATCCCTTGTCATATGGGTAGTTTGCAAATATTTTATCCCATTCTGTGGGTTTTTCTCTTCACTTTGTTGATTGTTTCCTTGCTGTGCAGAAGCTTTTTAATTTGATGTGATCTCATGTGTCCATTTTTGCTTTCGTTGCTTGCGCTCAATAAATTTTTGCTCAGATCAATGTCCCGGAGATTTTCCCCAACGTTTTCTTGTAGTAGTTTCATAGTCTAAGGTCTTAGATTTAAATGTTTAATCAATTTTGATTTGATTTTTGTATATAGTGAATGATAGGGGTCTAGTTTCATTCTTTTGCATATGGATATCCAGTTTTCCCAGCACCATTTATTGAAGAGACTGTCTTTTCCCCAGTGTATGTTCTTGTCACCTTTGTTAAAAATGAGTTCACTGTAGCTATGTGGATTTGTTTCTGGGTTTTATATTCTTTTCCCTTGATCTATGTGTCAGTTTTTATGCTAGTAGCATGTTGTTTGGGTGACTATAGCTCTGTAGTATAATTTGAAGTCAGGTCATGTGATTCCTTCAGTTTTGTTCTTTTTGCTTAGGATAGATTTGGCTATTATGGATCTTTTGTGGTTCCATGTACATTTGAGGCTAGGTTTTTCTATTTCTGTGAAGAATGCCATTGGTATTTTGATAAGGACTGCATTGAATCTGTACATTGCTTTGGGTAGTATGGATATTTTAACAGTATTGATTCTTCCAATTCACAAACATGGAATATTTTTCCATTTTTTGGGTCCTCTTCAATTTCTCTCATCAGTGTTCTATAGTTTTCATTATAGAGATATTTCACTTCTTTGGTTAAGTTAATTCCTAGGCATATAATTTTATGTGTGGCTATTGTAAATGGGATTATTTTTTAAAATTTCCTTTTCACATTGTTCACTATTGACATATAGAAATACTACTAATTTTTGTGTGTTGATTTTGTATCCTGCAACTTTAGTGGATCTGTTTATCAGTTCTAGTAGTTTTCTTGTGAAGTCTTTAGGTTTTTTCAAATATAAGACCATATCATCTACAAACAAGGATGATTTGACTTCCTCATTTCCAGTTTGGTTGCCCTTTATATCTTTCTCTTGTCTGACTGCTCTAGCTAGGACTTCTAGTACTGTGTTGAGTAATAGTGGTGACAGTGGACATCCTCGTTGTGTTCTAGATCTTAGAGGAAAGGCTTTCAGTTTTCCCCCATTCAGTATGATACTAGCTGTGGGTCTGTCACATATGGCTTTTATTATGTTGAGTTATGTTCCATTTATGCTCATTTTTTGAATTTTTACCATAAAAAGGTGTTTAATTTTATCAAATGCTTTTTCAGCATCAATTGAAATGATCAAATGGTTCTTATCCTTCATTCTATTGACATGATGTATCACATTGATTGATTTATGTATGTTGAACCATCCTTGCATCCCAGAGATAAATCCCACTTGGTCATGATAAAGGATCTTTCTAATGCATTGTTGAATTTGATTTGCTAGTATTTTGTTGAGGATTGTTCCATCAATATTCATTAGAGATATGGGCCTATAGTTTTCTTTTTTTGATGTGTCTTTATCTGGTTTTGGTATTAAGGTAATACTGGCCTCATAGAATAAATTTGGAAGTATTCCCTCCTCTATTTTTTGGAATAGTTTGAGTAAGATTGACATTATTTCTTTAAATGTTTGGTAGAATTCAGTAGTGAAGCCATCAGATCCTGGGGTTGTCTTTACTGGGATACTTTTTATTATGGCTTTGATGTCATTACTTATTATTGGTCTGTTCAGGTTTTGGATTTCTTCCTGATTCAGTCTTGGTAAGTTGTATGTATACAGGAATTTGTCCATTTATTCTAGATTTTCCAATTTATTGGTATATGGTATATGGTGAGCTCATAGTGGCCACTAATGATCCTTTGAATTTCTGCAGTATCGGTTGTAATGTCTCCTTTTTCATTTCTGATTTTATTTACTTGGATCTTGTCTTATTTTTTCTTAGTTAGCCTGGCTAAAGGTTTGTCAATTTCATTTAACTTTTCAAAAAAATCAACTTTTTGTTTGATTAATGTTTTATATTTTTTCATATCAGTTTCATTTATTTCTGCTCTGATCTTTATTATTTCTGTTCTTCTAATCTTGGGTTAGGTTTGCTCTTTTTTTTTAATTCTTTAAGATGCATCATTAGATTGTTTATTAGAAGTTTTTCCTCTTTTTTGATGGAGACATTTACAGCTATAAACTTTTCTCTTAGTGTTGTTTTTGCTGTATTCTATAGGTTTTGATAGGTTGTGGTTCCACTATCATTTGTTTCAATACATTTCTCAAGTTCCTTCTTAATTTCTTCATTGACTCACAGGCCATTCAGGAGCATGTTTAATTTCCATGAATTTGTGTAGTTTCCAAAATTCGTGTTGCTATTAATTTTTAGTTTTATTCCATTGTGGTCAGAGAAGATGCTTGATATTATTTCAATTTTTCTGAATGTTCTAAGACTTGTTTTGTGACCTAACATATGGTCTATTGAGAATTATACATGTGCTGAGGAAAAGAATGTGTATTATGTAGCTTTTGGATCTATTAGATCCATTTGGTCTATAGTGAAAATTAAGTCTGATGTTTATTTGTTGATTTTCTGTCTGGAAAATCCGTCCAATGCTGAGAGTGGGGTGTTGAAGTCTCCAGCTATTATTGTATTGGGCTTATCTCTCTCTTTAGCTCATATTATACTTCCTTTATATATCTGATGCTCCCGTGTTAGGTGACACTTCTCAAAAGAAGACATTCATACAGCCAACAGACACATGAAAAAATGCTCATCATCACTTGCCATCAGAGAAATGCAAATCAAAACCACAATGAGATACCATCTCACACTAGTTAGAATGGCAATCATTTAAAAATCAGGAAACAACAGGTTCTGGAGAGGATGTGGAGAAATAGGAACATTTTTACACTGTTGATGGGACTGTAAACTGGTTCAACCATTGTGGAAAACAGTGTGGCAATTCCTCAAGGATCTAGAACTAGAAATTCCATTTGACCCAGCCATCCCATTACTGGGGATATACCCAAAGGATTATAAGTCATGCTGCTATAAAGACACATGCACACTTATGTTTATTGTGGCACTATTCACAATAGCAAAGACTTGGAATCAACCCAAATGTCCATCAGTGACAGACTGGATTAAGAAAATGTGGCATATATACACCATGGAATACTATGCAGCCATAAAAAAGGATGAGTTCGTGTCCTTTGTAGGGACATGGATGCAGCTGGAAACCATCATTCTCAGCAAACCATTGCAAGAACAGAAAACCAAATACCGCATGTTCTCACTCATAGTTGGGAATTGAACAATGAGATCACTTGGACACAGGAAGGGGAGCATCACACACTGGGTCCTATTGTGGGGAGGGGATAGTGGGGAGGGATAGCATTACGAGATATACCTAATGTAAATGATGAGTTAATGGGTGCAGCACACCAATATGGCACATGTATATATATGTAACAAACCTGCACATTGTGCACATGTACACTAGAACTTAAAGTATAATTAAAAAAAAAAGAAAAAAAATGATAAATTAGACTTCAGCCAAATGAAAATAAATTGCTTTACAAAATATACCACTACAAAACTGAAAATACATGCCACGAACTGGGAGAAAATATTGGCCAAACATATCTCAGGTAGAGAGATATGTTTGTATACAAAATAAAGAATTTTCAAAACTCAAAAAAAAAAAAAAAGAAAAAAAAGGTGCATGTGTATTTAAAGCGGTTACATCCTCTTGCTAAATTGATCCCTTTATCGTACTGGTGTCTCAGTATGTCTCAAGCTCCCCCAGTCCACTGTCTCTGGGTCTGATTGAGTACCAGGCCTCACCTAAAAGTTGCAGTCCTTATGGCATAGACTGCCTTTCAAGTTTACTTGGAAACACAGAGTAGTGTAGCCCTCAGTAGTGAGGTTTGCAGGGACTCATGTTTGGACTGCTGAAGTAGGCAATTCCCCTCTGGGTAGGGCTGGCTTAAATGCTCCCTCTGTGGGTGGATGTCAGCTGTGTTTGGTCTGGTTTTCCTTTCTGTTCTAACAGAATAGCCCGAAGTTCAGTGCCTCACAATTGTTATGTTCTTCCTCCCCCAGGGCCCAGAGAGGCTCTCTGTGCCAAGCCACTGCCAGGGGTGGAGGAGGAGTGGTGTTGGCAATTCAGGACTGTTTTTTCTGTCTCTTCAGTGTCTATCTCAGCGATACGAAGTTAAAACCAGGTACTATGAGTGCTCACCTGATTTTTGGTCCTTAGAAAGGTGTTTTTTCTGTGTAGATAGTTGTTAAATTGGTGTCCTTGCAGGGGTGATGATCAGTGAGCTTTCTATTCTGCTATCTTGTTCTGTCCTTCCATCTCTGCTATTGATTTCTAATTTAATTTTCTTTTGGTCAGAGAACATGCTTTGTATTGTTTGAACCCTTTAAAATTTATTGAGATTTGCTTTATGCCCCAGAATATGGCCTATCTTGGTAAATATTCTATGTGCACTTGAAAAGAATACTTTTATGATGTTGGTTGAAGTGCTATATAAATGTCAATAAGATCAAGTTGGTTAATGGTGTTTTTCAAGTCTTCTATATCATTACTGATTTTCTGTCTACTTGTATCAATTATTAAGAGACTGATGTTGAAATCTTTGTGATAGAGTTGGGATCTGTGTTCCCACCAAATCTTATGTCGAATTGTAATCTCCAGTGTCACAGGTGAGGCCTGGTGGGAGGTGATTGGATCATGGGGCAGTTTCTCATGAATAGTTTACCACTATCCTCTTGATGCTGTTCTTGGGATAGTGAGTGAATTCTCATGACAACTGATTGTTTAAAGGTGTGTAGTGCCTACCCCCAACCTTTCTATTGCTCCTTCTCCTGCCATGTGAGACATCTGTTCCCCTTTGCCTTGTACTATGACTAGAAGCTTCCTGAGGCCTCTCCAGAAGCAGAAGCTGCTATGCTTCCTGTACAGCCTACAGAACCATGAGTCAATTGAAGCTCTTTTTTCAAAAAATAAATTACCCAGTCTCAGGTATATCTTTTTTTTTTCTGTTTTTTTGAGACGGAGTCTCACTTTGTCATCCAGGTTGGAGCGCAGTGGCATGATCTTGGTGCACTGCAACCTCTGCCTCCTGGGTTCAAGCGATTCTTGTGCCTCAGCCTCCTGAGTAGCTGGGATTACAGGCACATGCCACCACACCCAGCCAATGTTTGCATTTTTTTTTTTTTAAGTAGAAATGGAGTTTGGCCATGTTGCCCAGGCTGGTCTTGAACTCCTGGCCTCAAGTTATCTGACTGCCTCGGCCTCTCAAAGTGTTGGGATTACAGGTATGAGCCACTGTGCCCAGCCTTCAGGTATTTCTTTATAGCAGTGCAAGAATGGACTAATACACTTTGACTACAATTTTTTAAATTTATCCTTGTCAGTTTATAAGTTTTTGCCTCATGTATTTTGAACCTTTGTTTTTACTTAGGACCACTATAACTATATTATCACCTTCACTCTTTGTAATATTTGTTTCTCTGAAGCCTGTTTGTTCAATTCTGATGTAGGCAAGTTAGTTTTATTTTTATTAGTGTTAGCACAATATGTCTTTTTCTATGCTTTTACTTTTAAAACTGTTTGTGACTTTACATTGAATTTGAATGAATGTCTATTGACAGGTTATAATTGGGTTTTTCTTTTTCAATCCAATCTGACCATCTCTGTCTCTCATTTATATTTAATATCGTTATCTATTTTGGATTTAAATCTACCATCTTGATATTTGTCTCATATCCTCTTTGTTTCTTTTTTCTGTCTTTCCCTATCTTCTTTTGGAAACATTATTTTCTATAATTTCATTTCACTTCACTGTTGGTTTAATCTCATGTTTTTTTTTTTTTTTTTTTTTTTTTGTAGTTGCTATAGAATTTACAATTTAATCCTTAATTTAAAATAATCTTATAAAACCTTACAACAATATTTTTGTCTACCTCCTTTTATTCCTTGTGCTATTGTTGACGTATATTTTGCTTCTGTTTACATAAATCCACATGCATTGACATTATTTTTGCTTTAAACAATTATCTTTATCTCTAGTGTATATTCAGATTCTCAGCTTGCCATCAGATATCATTTTCCTTCTGCCTAAATAACTTACTTTTATATTTCTTGAGGTACATATATTCCAGAGATAAGTTGTCCTAGAATTTTTTGTCTGATTTTATTTAATCTTTATTTTTGGATGACATTTTTGCTGGCCAAACAATTATTCATTGACAGAGTATTTCTTTTAATACTTTAAAGATGTTGCCACACTGTCTTCTTACTTGCATAGATTCTGGTGATAGGTCTGCTGTGATTCTTATCTTTGATCTTTTGAATGTACTATGTCTTCTTTTCCTAGAGCCGCTTTAAAATTTTTCTCTTAATCACTGGTTAGCATGATTGTCTTCAGATTTATTCTGCATAGCATTTGTTGAACTTCTTGGATTTCTGGGTATATATTTATTACCAAATTTGTGTTATACCATTCTTACATCACTATAAAGAAATACCTAAGACTAGGTAATTTATAAAGAAAAGAAGTTTATTTGGCTCACAGTCCTGCATGCTGTAAAGGAAGAATGGCACCAGTGTCTGCAGGGCTTCTGGGGGAGGCCTAAGGAAGCTTACAATTATGGTGGAAAGCAAAAGGTAAGCAGGCACATCACATGGCGAGAGCAGGAGCAAGAACGAGTAGGGAAGGAAAGGTGTTACAAACTTAAATGACCAGATCTCATGAGTACTCACTCACTCACTCTACTGTGAGGATGGCACGAAGCCATGAGGGATCCGGCCCATGATCCAATCACCTCCCAGCAGGCCTCACTTCCAACACTGGGGATTACAATATAACATGAGATTTGGAGGGGACATCCAAACTATATCACCAAATCTGGAAAAAATCAACCATTATTTCTTGAATTTTTTTCCTTATCTCTTTCTTCCTCACTTTGATTCCAATTAAGTGTCTATTAAACCCATTGATATTGTCCCACAAGCCATTAATACTATTAACTTTTTAAAAGTCCTTTTCTATGTGTCTCATTTTATATAGTTTCTCTTGCTACATCTTCTAGTTCACTGGCATTTTCTTCTAATTGTCTAATCTGCTGTTAACTTGATCCAGTATATTCTTCATTTCAGATATTGTAATATTTATCTCCAGAAGTTACATTTGGATTATTTTTTATATCTTACATTTGTCTCCTTATCATGCTCATGTTTTCCTCTACATTCTGGGATGTATAGAACATGTTTATTATAGCTGTTTGAATGCCCTTCTCTGGTTGCTCATTATTTCTTTCATTTAGGGTATGTTTCTATTGAGTGAATTCTTTTACCTGATTATGAGTTGTATTTTTCTGCTTTTTGCATGCCTGGTAATACTTGATTGGCTACTGAAAATTGCTGGATTTTGTTGTATTCTTCTAAATGGAGTCATATTTTGTATGGTGAACAACTAAGTTACTCGAAATTAGTTGGGTCCTTTAGAACTTATTTTGATAAATATTCTATAATCTGTCCAGAAGGATAGCCACGACTCACATGCGTCTTGTGAACACTTTCTGTTTAGCTAGTACAACTGAGTAACTAAACTTTGAATTTCATTTAATTTAAAACAGCCATATTTGGCTAGTGGCTACGCTGTAGGATGCTGTAGATTTCAGGTTTGCTTTCAAGCTTTCTAAAAGGTAGAGCCAGTGAGCCTTTATTCTAAGACTTATTTAGCTTTACTCCAAAGTGACACCCTTCTGAAGATTCTAGCCAATGATCTGTGTCTTGTGAGGTATTTCCATTCTGATGCGTGGGACGTGAACTCTTCCCAGCTTTGTATGAGCTCTGGGGATTATTTTGTGTATGCATTACTGGTAGTTCATTTCCTAGCAGTTTCTTCTCACATATATGTGTACCATTACTCAGCCCAAGACTTTAGGAGACCCCTCTGCTCATTTCCAAAGCTTTCCTTTGGTGACGCTTCCTTCTCCCCAGTATTCTGCCCTGCAGATTCTGGCTTTTTGGGTCTCTTAAAACTCTGATCTCTGTGGCTACAAAGACAAACCACTAGGCTCTTCTTGGGTTTCCCCTCCCTGCATTGCAGCCTGAAAATTTCCTTCAGGTAGTAAGGTGGTAAAATCCTAGAGCTCACCCTGTGCTTGTGCCCTGTCTTCAGGATTCCAGTCCTATGCTGCCTATTGCCCAAAATCTAAAAATTGTTTAGTTTTTTCATGCAGAAGAAAGGGAAGACAGAAGATACATGCCTTCATGATATATACTTCAGTTAGTTATGGTGGTTAATTTTAGTGACTGGTAAATTCAGCTAAGAGCTTATTCATAGAGTATGATAAAATTATTCATATTCCTTTTGATATAAAATTTCCATTAAAAGTTGAAAAGGCTTTTGGTGTAAATCAGAGTGACCCATTTTGATGGGTCTACTGATGATGATACCTTGAAAGGACACATCTCACCTGGGTTGCTGGAGTCCCTGTCTAAGTGGCAGAGAGGAACGACTCACACCTAGTAAATCCTCTCTACAGCCATCAACATAGGGCTTAGCTTTGCTTAGAGAAACCCTTACCCTTAGCTTCTTAGTCCATTTTGTGCTGCTGTAACAAAATACCACAGACTAGATAATTTGTAAACAATAGAGTTTATTTGGCTCATAATTCTGGAGGCTAGGAAGTTCAAGATCAAGGGGCTGCATCTGGTGAGGGCCTTCTTGCAGCATCATAGCATGGCAGAAAGCATCACCTGGCTCAGGGGGCATGTGTGTGAGAAAGGAAAGGGGGTCACACTCATCCTTTCATCAGGAACCCACTCCTGAGGTAACAATATTAATCCATTCATGAGGGTGGAGCCCTCATGACCTAATCACTTCCTGAAGGTTCCACCTTTCAACATAGTCACATTGGGTATTAAGTTGCCAACACGTGGACTTTGGGGACCATAATCAAACCATAGCCTTTAGCATCTTCTGCCAACAGCCTGAGAAAACTGAGACTAGATTCTAATATGATGTGGGCATTTTTGGGAGGGAATTTCTTCCTACCTTCTTTGCTTCTGGTGGCTTCTGCCCCACCCCTGACCCTTGCAGAGTGTGAGAGGCAAAGTTCTTTCCTAGGGCTGGGTGGGCCATCCCCGTCAGCAAAGATAATATGCTGTAGGAACACAGAGTGGTCTGAGTTCCTTCAACAAATTCATTTAGCTGGGTCAGCTGGTTTAAAGTTTTTGGAGCCTCAAGAATGCTCAAAGGAAGCTGTTGGAATTTTCTCGGACATTAAAAACTCTTAGCGGCTAATTTGACTTCCTAAAAGCCACCCGATTTGACCTTTAAAGCCACCTGTTTCAAAAACTCATAGAAAAATTGATGGAGATATGAACATGTAAAGCATCCTTTGGATGATCTAGAAGTTTTGAAAGCTCCTCTGTGCTTCATAATGTTTAAATTCTACCCACAGATTTAAACATGGATGTGTGTATGTTTTGGGTAGTGATGCTATTTGCCTTTTGGAGCCATTTTTTCCTGTGATAATATTTATTTCTCCATCTATGAAACTAAAATTAGACAGATTCATTGGATTGAGGGGAAATGAGGAGAGAAATAAAATAACTATCTTAATTTACCCTCCTAGTCCTGAAGAATAGCACCCCTGTTCTTTCTTAGGTGACTTAAAAGTTAAAAGCACATCTGTACTAACTTGGCCTTCCCACTTGGTAAACAAACACAATGAAGACTGTAGTCTGCAGCTGAATTATCCCTGTGGTAATAAACACAGAATTCAGGCATATCCACCACTTTCACTTAATACAATTTGCCTAATGTCCTCGTCATTACAAAACCAAATAATACTTCAGTTCTAATTTGAGCTTTGGATGTTGTTGTGAGTGCTGGGCAAGCCTTTTGGCCTCCTTTTGTTGGCAGGCATGAGATTTCTCATCAAAGAACATTAGTTAGATGTAAGTACTTACGTACGTAAGTGTTACATTGCAGGACCCCTGTTCTTGGATACCTGAGATCCCATCTGTGGGGTTCAGTCTAGCCACCACATGGGGGCTGGGGGGAAAGCACTCACCGTGACTTGGAACTGGAGCTCAACTACATGGTGTCCAACAGCTAGTTGGGAAAAGTGAAGAAACACGGTCAACATGGCATTGGTTGCTCTTCCAAAAAATTTGTTTTACTGGTTTCAACCCAACAATTTAAAATAAGAAAATAAGAACTCAACATAAGAGTTAAAAGATGTTTACTAGTTGCCTGCCTTGTACCTGGCACTGCGTTAGCCTCTGGGGATACAACATGATGTGGATAGGCAAGATTTCTCCCTCCAAAACTGACCATTGCCTGGGTTAGGAAGACAAACAGTTAAATAGGCAATGACAATATGTCCAATGATGGGAGGAGTACACAGTGCTGGTGGACTAAGAAAGTGAGGTGTGTGATTAGGAGTTAGAGCATCAGGGACAGCCTCCTAGAGGGACATAGTATCTAATTAGGGTATTTGAAGGTACATAATAGATATACAAGAGAAGGTTATCTGTTTTGGGTCTCTAGAAATTAGAAAAGACTGCAAGGTTAAACTCTGGAGGAATTAGACAAGAGAAGGTTATAAGGTTGGGATCTGTAAGAATTAGGCAGGAGAGGGCTGTAAGATTAGGATCTGTAGAAATAAGACATTAAAGACTGTAAGGTTAGGATGTGCAGAAATTTCACAAAAGGAAGCTGTAGGGTTAGGATCCACAGGAGGTAGAAAAGAGAGGGCTATAAAGTTAGGATCCTTAGGAAGTAAATAGGAGAAAGTGTAAGATTAGGATCCATAGAATTTAGGCAAAAGAACGCTGTAGATTAGAATCCACAGGGAACAGACAAGAGAAGGCTGTGCGTTAGAACCTACAAGAAGTGAACAAGAGAAGGCTGTAGGTCAGGACCCACAGGAAGTAGTCAAGAGAAGGCTGTAGGTAGGTCAGGACCCACAGGAAGAGGTCAAGAGAAGGCTGTATGTAGGTCAGGACCCAAGGGAAGTAGTCAAGAGAAGGCTGTATGTAGGTCAGGACCCATAGGAAGTAGTCAAGAGAATGCTGTAGGTGAGGACCCACAGGAAGTAGTCAAGAGAAGGTTGTAGGTCAGGACTTACAGGAAATGGACAAGAGAAGGCTGCAGGTCAGGACCCACAGGAAGTAGACAAGAGAAGGCTGTAGGTCAGGACCCACAGGGAAGAGTGTGAGGTTTCAGGGATTGTGTGAGGGTAGAGAGGGAAAGGAGACTGGGAGAAAGAGAGGGCTCTGGTTATCTGTTGCTGTGTTATAAAGCACTCCAAAACCTAGTGGCTTAAAATAACAACAATCTTCATTGCCTTTCACAGCTTTGCGAGTCAGGAACCTGGTCTCTGTCAGCCCATGGATGGAGCTGAAACAGTGTGGATGAGCATGCCAAACTGGCTGGCCACCTCTCCTTCTGATATGGTTTGAATATGTGTCCCCACCCAAATCTCATATTGAATTGTAATCCTCAGTGGTGGAGGTGGGGCCTAGTGGGAAGTGTTTGGGTCATGGGGGCAGATCCCTCATGGCTTGGTGTTGTCTTCATGATAGTGAGGTCTTGTGAGATCTTGCCACTTAAATGTGTGTGGCATCTCCCCCTCCACTCTCTCTCTTGCTTCTGCCTTTGCCATGTGATGTGCCTGCCCATGCCTTGCTTTCTGCCATGATTGGAAGCTTCCTGAGATCCCCCACCCCGCTGCCCAGAAGTAGATATACTATGCTTCCTGTACAGCCTGCAGAACTGTGAGCCAATTAAACCTCTTTTCTTTATAAATGACCCAGTCCCAGGTATTTCTTTATAGCAATGATCACACCTGTAATCCCAGCATTTTGGGAGGGTGAAGAGGGCGGATCACTTGAGATCAGGAGTTAGAGACCAGCTTGGCCAACATGGTGAAACCCTGTCTCTACTAAAGATACAAAACTTAGCTGGTCATGGTGGCTCCTGCCTGTAGTCCCAGCTACTTGGGAGGCTCAGGCAGGAGAATCACTTGAACCCAGGAGGTGGAGGTTGCAATAAGCCGAGATTGTGCCACTGCACTCCAGTCTGGGCAACAGAGTGAGACTCCTTCTCAAACAAACAAACAAACAAACAAACAAACAAACAAACAAAACAAACCCCAAAGCAAACACACACACACACAAAACCTGCCTAGTACACCCTCTCGTATATGTGGTCCCAGGGCACCTCCAGACCATCTTTCCATACGGGCTGATAAGGCTTTCCTTATGGTGGAGTGACCTAGGATATACAGACTGTCTCTGTGGCCACTGGGACTTCAGGAGTGTGTATCCCAGAAGACCAGCGGAAGTGGCATGGTGTTTTCCCACCTTTGAGGGAGGGGGTCAAAGTTTCTCACCTTCTGAGGCAGGGGGGTTTTAACACAGCCACAGAAGAAAGGGCATGCGGAAAGGGCTAGAAATAGTCTGTTTGGTCATTTTGGAGAAGCTCAGGGAAGCTGAGGTGTAAAGAAGCTCTAGGGACAGGCAGGTGATGAGGCTGAAGAAGATGGGACTCCAATGCATGATGACTTTGCACGCTGTGCCCTGGAGCCCGGCTCTATCCTGAGGTGAGCAGGAACATTTTGGTACTTCCTGGATCAGGAAGGTGCATTAATCAGGACCTCAGGCTACCCTGTGGGAGCAGTTGGGAGGGAGGTCATAATAGAAGTGGGAACAGTGAAGAGATGCCAGTCCTGTGAGGGATGATGGTGGGTGCAGATGGATGATGGACTGATAAATACCTGGAGGCATAATTGACAGGTTTGGGGCCTGACTGAATTGGGGGCAAGAGATTGGGAACAGGGGGTATGGCAACCAGGACTATGGCTTGGACCACCAGGCAGTGTACAATTTCTCTACACCCTTGCCAACACTTGCTATTTTCCATTTTCTTTTTGATAGTAGTCATACATTGGATGTGAGGTGGTATCTTATTGTGGTTTTGATTTGCATTTCCCTAATGACTAGTGATGTGGAGCATTGGTCAAAAGGTTTCAATCAAGAGGTATCCACCTTTTGGGAAACTAGCACATTGGACAGTGGAGATGTGGTAACTGTGTGTGGGTCAGAACAGATTGGAGAGCCACTGAGATCACCTTGCCCTGTGCGTAGAGACATAGTAACTCTGTGTGAGTCAGGACAGATGGGGAGACCCACTATCACCTTGCCCTGTGCATGGAGACGTAGTAATTGTGTGTGAGTCAGGACAGATGGGGGGCAGGGGCACTGAGATTACTTTGCCCTGTGCAGGGGTCACTCCTCACACAAATACATGAGGACTACAAGTGCAAGAAAGCAGTAACGAAGTCTCCACTTCTGTCAGCACTGGCTGGCAGTCTCTGCTAGCAGCCAACCATTCGATTAACTATTGACTTGGCCTGCTGACTCTTTCAGGCTACATCAGTGAGGAGGAATGGGCTGGGAAAGCACAGGAATGCTGAAGGAGACCAACCACATATATGACCTTTCTAAATGGGAAAGAGGACCACACGAGCCAAAGGTTTCCATATTCAGAGGAAAATAGAGGAATGATCATGAATGACAGGAAGGCATGTGCTGACAATGTTCTCATGAAGGGGCCTAAAGGAGGGCTCTAAAGCTCAGGAAGGATGGACACAAGGGATGGGAGTTGGGGCTGGGACCCAGGAGCAGGACTGATGCCAGGCAAGGACCCAGGGAAACGGCATCCATGTGACAGTGCCTGGAGCAAGCTGAGGCTCGAGAAAAATTCTGAGACAGTGAGAAGACTTAAAAACTAAACCACAGTTTGGCAAATGATGAGCACAAGAAGGTTAACTCTCTGCTTGGAGATAGTGGTCAGTGGAGCACTTTCACCCTCGGACATCTACTTGCGTTGGTCAGAGCCCCAGGCTTCACCCAGTTGAAGGTGTTACCCTCAAGTGTCGCACCTTGACATGCTGAATACTTTGAACTGAAGAAGCAGCCCCAGAACCGAGGTCCCTCTGACCTTCTCTCGACTCTGTCCCTTGCCTCTTTGCTTTTCCCGAAGGGTAAGGAGGAGCTTTCTTGACTAAGGGAAGTTCCTTCAGAAGGAATGCAATTGTCTTGGACCCCTCTCCCTAGCCTGTCAAACAGAGATGAACTTACAGGAAAGAAGGCTTGGAAAGAAGACTGGAGTGGATACTACATCCAGGACCCAGGGGAACTTTGCTCTAGGGTGTTGTCTGTTTTGGGACCATTTATCTTCTCTAAAAAATCATTTACTCTTCTTCAGAATTGCAAGTCCCAACTCCTTCTCCTCTACGAAGAGGGTATTTAAGTTTCAACCATCTGGTTCTTCTTAGAGTTTCATACTTTGTGCAACTCCCCTGTGCTTGCATGTTAATAAATTTGTAGGCCTTTTCTCTGGTTAATCTGTCTATTGTCAGTTTATATCAGCAGATTCAATTATGGAACCTACAGAGGGAAAGTTTGAGTTTTCCTTCAAAGGGAAGTCTTTATTTCTAACAATGCTCCTCCTCCCTTCTGTGGAAGAGTAGCCCCCGATAGAGCTTTGGGGCACACCTGGAGGAGGAGAGAAAGTTGTGGCAGCAGGAAGCAGACAGGCCAGGTGGCTCTGGGCAGGGCTGGAGGCTGCACTGGGTTGCCCTCGAGGGCTGTCATGCCTTTCCCCATTCACTATTTCCACATGGAGAAAGTAGTGCCTCTGAGTTCTTCTTGCCCCAGGTCCTTCCTCCACATAACCTTCCACAGGAGGGTGTCCCCTGGGCAGAACTCTGGGCCTGGCAGTGCCTGGCCAGTATGTGGGGTCCAGGTGTGGAACTGTGCTCTGGAGTGCCATTTGTGAGACTGGGTGAACCAGAACCTCTCAGGAACTTGCACCTCTACAGTGACTCTTTCCCACACTTGGAGAATCTGATGAGGTGAACTGGAAATAGGGCTGGGATAATAACAAGTGTTAATAAGTGCACAGATGATTCTGAGGCCCAGGTAGGCTGGAGCATTCTGCTGGGAGCCAGCAGCTGAGGGAGGAGCCCACTCTTCCACCTGGTGGAAGGGGAAGAGCCCACTGCTCAGGTGGCTCTGTGAAGTGACACTGAGGAAACCTAAACAAGACTCTGGTGGTGACAGCTCGGGGATGTGGCTCCGAGTTTGCTCACTCACTTTGGACTTCACATCTGAATGATTTGGAAGACCTGTACAGACAGGCGTATCCAACTTCATGGTGTATCTGGGCCAAAATGTTTCCTACACACACAGAGTTCAGGTTTTGCCACAGAGCTCCCCTTTTGTATGCAAATGTTTTACATCGTGTGCCTATGGCCACTTCCCGTTGAGATCTTGCATCCTTGCTACTGGCATACTGGAGCCCCAAAAGTAGCCTGGGGTCCCAAAAGATAGTTAGGTCCCTTCTGATATCTGAATCCATCCTTGTCTTAGGAAAGGGGTCATCAGCTTCCATTGTACATTTCCATTGGTAGGGAGCTCAGCTATCCCTAGTGGTTGACGTAATATCAAGACGATGCTAGTGGCTGGATGTGGTGGCTCATGCTTGTAATCCCAGTACTTAGGGCAGCCAATGTGGGTGGATCGCTTGAGTCAGGAGTTCAAGACCAGCTTGGCAATATGGCAAAACCTCATCACTTCTAAAAATACAAAAATTAGCCAGGTGCGGTAGTGCGCACCTGTAATCTCAACTACTCAGGAAGCTGAGGCAGGATAATTGCTTGAATCCAGGAGGTGGAGGTTGCAGTGAGCTGAAATCATGCCACTGTACTCCAGCCTGGGCAACAGAGCGAGACTCTGTCTAAAAAAAAAAAAAAAAAGATGATGCTCGTCCTCAGAGATGCCTTCTTCACATTGAGTGTCAATCAGCTCCCTGCAACTCCCCCACCTAGATGTGCTACTCTCTTTCTTTGCACAAGACATCTGCTGTGGAGACATGAAGACATCCAATGCACCTCCCTAAAATTTATCCAGGCTAAGCAGTGGCTGACAGCATGTAGAATTCAATGCACAAATGGATCAACCACCCAGGGAAGCTTGTGAAGATGGAGATAGGGATTCTGGACTTCTCACAAGCCCCTGGTGATGCGGAGGCTGCTGCTCCAGGGACCACACTTACTGGCTGAGCATTGAAAAGTCCACTTAGAAGTAAGAGGGGCCCAAGTCCCTGGTGTGGCCCCTCACTTAGTGGCTCTGTGACCGTGGGCAGTTAAATCCCATCCTGGCACCTTTGTTTCCTTTACAGTAAAATGTGGCTAATGAGGGCATCTCTCATGGGTTTGCTGGGAGGACCGAGTCCAGGCTCAAGCTCCCCACTCATGGGCCAGTGCATGGTACATGCTTGACGATGTGAGCCCTTGGTCATGTTTAGCTGAATAGCCTGGGACCTTCAACTGTTCCCTGGAGGTGCTCCACCTCCATGTCCTCTCCCCAGGAGACATTTAGAGGGGTCATACTCATAGAAAAGGGCCAGGGCACTACACAGAAGATGCAGACAACATCGGTAATTTTCACAAACAACATGTTCTCATAAATCTCACCACTGTCCTACTAAACACAATGGCAGAAATAGTGGTTTTGCTGGGCAACCCCTGTGAGTGAAATATCAATTCAGAAGCTGAAGGACATATCAACCAAGGTCTATCCTGTGAGGCCACACTGGTTCAGCTTTTGTGCTGATTAGAAATGCTGATGAATAATTAGCTAAATTAATACACTTTGACATGGCAAGACAAATCTATTAGTATTTAATCAATGTCATCTTTGATAGATTAAAGCTGGGGATATTCTGAATTTTTTCATAAATTAATGGACAGCTTTGTGTTTCTTGGCTTGGCTCAGGTGCCAACTCCTGGAGCCAGAGCAAGTTAGGTGTTCCTCAGAGCAATCTATTAAATTACTTAACATGTGGGATTGTAATTGTCTTTCTTCTCTGTTAGATTTTAACTCCTTGAATGCAGAGACCAGATCTTATTGTCATGGTACCATCAGCACCCATCAAAGTGCCTGGCACAGCGCAAATGTTTGTAAAAAGGAGGGAGGAAAGAAGAAAGGAAGAGAGAGAAGGGGAGAGGGAGGGAAACAAAGAAGGGAGAAAGAGAAGGAGGGAGTGAGGAAGGAAGGAGGCATACATGACCTCCCTCAGAAGCAAATGGAAAGAGGAAAACATCACTGGCTAGTGAGTTGGGCTTCACTGGATGGAGACTCTCTGCTTGTGTTCTCTGGAGGCATTATCCGCTTCAGGAACACAGGCCCATTGCTGTAAGGGAGTGAGGTGTCCTTCTAGCTGACTTGCTGGGAGCAAGTCTTTATGTGTTCAGTTCTACCCACAGTCTTGCCAATATCGGTTCTAAGGAAGAAGATTGCTTCCCCAAAATGAGTTCCCCAAAGTAATATTTTCTCCTGTGGGGACATAGTTACTATAAGTGTGGTTCTTATTGAATGGAGGGACTCTTCCTTTGTTAGATAATTCTTTTCCTCGGGTCCTGAGAATTGCAAAATGAGTTATTCCTTCTCATGTTTTAGTGAGATGAAAACAAAGTGGAGAGGATGCTTGAGGTGATTTGGAGCCAGGGTCAAAATGCAACTTTGTTCTTGTCTCTTGCACCCAGTGAGTGACTCATGTGAACCAGATTTTGGGATAGTGGTCTGCCTGCACTCCTGGCTGGTTGCCTGGCTGACAACAGGTGTGGCCAAATTGAATGGCATTGGCTGGGGGGAAAGGAGGGGGCATTGTGTGGTATTTTCACAATGAAAATCAGGTGTGGCTGCACTTGTTGGGAAAACAAAAAGATATAAAATCTCGAATCCAAATCATGACCTGAACTGTGCTCAAAGCCCCTGTATTTGTGTGAGTCTGGGACTTGGTTTACTGAATGCCTCCTCATCCTTCCAGTGTGGAAACGGTGCCTTTGCCAACAGGACAAGGACGATGTATCTTGCATGGTCCCCTGCGCCCTGGGCAGCACAGTCCTGGCAGCTGCTGAGGTTTCTAAACAAAGAGGGAAGCACGTTTTGCCCCTGTGTTTCCAGTAGAACAAGCATTAAGAGGCTTCTGTAGAAGCCATGGTGTGGAAACCTATCAGGACCCTGGGTGCTGGTTTTGCTTCCTAGCCGGCTGCCTGCCAGAGGGCACCTGCTCTTAATATCGAGCAAGGACCCCTCCCCAACCATGGAAATACACGAAAATCTTGGCTTCTTTCAAGGGAAATTCCAGGCACCTAGCTAGCCCTGAGAAGCAAAAGAGCAACTTGATAAGCAGGAAGGTAATAGTAACCTAAAACAACAGCGAAGGAAGCCAGAGTCCTGGAGTGTTTGGTTCCCTCTGGAAATTAAAGAGAACATCTGAACTCGTGACTCTGAGATGTTTTTCAGAAACCTAGACCCCCACCAAACGGATCCACTAGCACAGAGACCTCAGAGAAGAGGGAGCTGAGGACTGAACTCTGAGAACGGCTCTTTGTTCTAAATTTCTTCCTGGGGGACCTGGGGGAAGTCCCACCCAGAAGCTAGAGCTAACATTCCTTTCTGCTAACCCAAATTTTAAAACAAAGCTTCTCTTCCTTAACCAATTGCAATTCAGAAAATGTTTGATTCCACCCTATGACCCATAAGTCCCTGGTTCAAGATATCCTGCCTTTTTACGCCAAACCAAGGTGTACCCTCCATGCGTTGATTTACAATTTCATCTACTTCGGCTTTCCTGAAAATTTCCCTTGCCATTAAAAAATTCATGCTTGCAAGCCACGGGGGAGGTCAGGTTTTAAGCGTGAGCTACCTGATTCTCCTTGCTTGGTGCCCTGCAAATAAACACCTGCCTTTCTCCCACTGCAAACCTCAGTGTGGATTTTGGCTTTACTGTGCTGGGCCAGTGGACCTGTTTCGTTAGGTAAAACTCAAACTCTTGAGTGAATCCCGACACTTCCCTCCAAATCCCCAAAGGTCAGGAACCGACAGTGGGTGAGGGGGTGAACACACTTTCTTTTTAAGTGGAGGGCACAGGTACTGGTCACTAAATTGGGGCAGTCAGGACCTACTGGAGGGCCTGGCCCTGCAAAGGCATGGACAGGTGTTGGAGGGACAAGGTGGGACACCAGACTGTGGTAGACAGGGAGGTGGCTCTGTCAGTCCTGACCCCCACTGCCCACAGAAGGAAGACAGGAGTCCAGGGACACAACCGTATCTGCAAACTTGTTTCACTTTTTAAAAAGTGGGCCTTTTCTTGATCAGAAAATAGCTTTCAGAGGCAAGTTTCTCCCTGTGAAGGAAACCCATTCTATGCAAATGATCATTTCTGCAAAATTGCCCTGCGCTGGTCCTTAGCCAGTTTGCCTGAGGTGACCCGAAATGGCTGCTGAGTCTGAGCTGGGGGCCTCAGGGGTTTGCTCATCAAGGAGCCTACAAGTGAGTGTGTGGGTGCAGGTGCAGAGGGACCCTTGGGACCAGGTGGTGCCCTTGCCACACCCACCTGGTTGGTAGGGCCAGGGAAGAGCAGGGCAGGCCAGGAGAGGGAGGAAGGAAGGGATGGAGAAGGGCTGGAGTAGAGTGCACCTGGGAACTGGCATGGAGGGGACTGGGCCAAGCAAGCAGCGCCCCTCCATCAGAAGAGAGACAGGGAGCCCTTCGGGTGAGGTTGTCTTGGGATCCCTACTGCCTTCTGGATTTTACGGATCTAAAAAGGCCATGTGTTGACGATCGTGTGTGTGTGTGTGTGTGTTTGTGTGTATGTGTGTGTGTGTGCATGTGTCTGCATATGTGTGTGTGTGTGTGTTGCTTGTTTTGGGAGAGGGGGAAGTAAGCTTCTTTGGGTTCATCTGGGGGTGGGGCTCAGCCTGCTGTCACTCAAGAAATGCCTTCTGTGGCAAAGTCCTCTAGGTCGTCGGTGGAGATGATGCCCAGGCCTGGAGCTTCTGCACCCTCCTCTTCTGGGCTCTGGGGAGGCCCATGGGGGCGCTGGCCTGCAGAGTGCGGGGTGCAGTCACCATGAGGCCCTGAGGCCAGCTGTAGTCCAGACTCGTGGACACTCTGGGGCCTGGCACGGGCCGTGGAGGCACGAGGGCCTTGCCTGAGGAAGGTGGGTGCGGAGAGCTGAGAGGAGCAGCGCAGTGGCATCAAGGCCGTCACAGGCACTGGCTGGAAGCCGGGGTACAGCACATAGGGAGCGGCCAGGGCATCTGGTGGGGTCGGCTCTGGGGAGGCCCCCTCGGAGGACGGGATGGAGACCTTGACATATTTGCCCGTCTCTGGGTCATAGAAGGTCTTGATTTTCACCTGGAGTGGCAAGTCGAAGACAAAGTACTCCCCGGACTGCGGATCCTGGAGGACCTTCTGGGTGGCGGGGTAGGCAGACAGGGGTGTGAGGGACTGGGGGCCTCCGGGCTGCCTCCCGACAGGCTCCGAGAAGCCGGACACGGAGTGGCGGTGCACGGGAGGGGGCAGGGAACGGACCACAGGGAAACTGTGTCGGAGCCTCTCTCTGGGGCACAGTGGCCTTTGCTGTGTCTGCTCCAAGTCCTCTGGGCAGGGTTTTCCCTCTTGTGACTCGCCGTGCTTCTCCTGAGCCTGGTCGGTCTTCCTCCTCTTACTTGCCAGCTTCTTCGCCCGCCGCAGGGCTTTCTCTGTTTTGGGTGGGACTGCAGGTGGCTTGCTTGCTGCCCTCTCTAGCTGTGCAGGAAGCTCAAGTCTCCCAGGGGTGCCTGCTGGGCTGGTAGCCACATCCAGCAATGAACCTCTTGGAGAGAGGGTTCGGAGGTCTTCTGCCGACAGCTCAAGTAGGGGGTCGGAGCCACCCTCCCACACGAGGGCGTGGGTCAGGTCCTCCCTCCTGGTGACCCTGGCAGGACTGGAGCTGGCCCAGGGGCTGGCTTGAGGAGGCTCCTCGGGCAGCAGCTCTTGTCCTCCAGGGGCCTGGGAAGCCTCCTCCCACATGCTGCTGGCAGCAGGGGAGCAGGCACTGCTCTCCCCCGGGGAGCTGGGGTTAGGGGAATTTGCCATTTCACCAGGGACCAGTCTTCTGCCAGGGGGCCCTGCTCTGGGTGTGGACAAAAAGTGACTCTTGAAACCTAGTGTCTGCTCTTCCCAACAGGTTTCAGGCTGCCATGGGGGTGACTGGTCTTCTATGTCGCCCTCGGGTAAAGTGATGGTGGGAATGTGCCGTGGGGCCGCTGGCTTCCCTGAGTCTGCAGAGCTGCTCTTGCAATTGCTTGCCATGAGGCCATGTGCAGCATCTGGTGGTGGCTTCACCCTGTCCCCCTCTCCCACCAGAGGCATAGATGGGAAATTCCCCTTTGGGGCTGGCTGAGAGGCCTCGATCCTGGCCATGCTGGACCCTTGCCTGGGGTCCTCCATGACCTCGTTGGCCATGCACTTCCCACGTGTGCTCAGCGTGTTAGTGGGTGTCGACGTACCAAGAATGTCCTGGTTTTTGGGGGCACAGAAACCAGGATCCTCACCCCATTCTGGCCTTGGCAATTCCTCCTCTTTGTGGCCACTGCTGAGGGAGTCCTCCGAGGACATGGTCCTCAGGAGAGGCAGCATGATAGGTTTAATTACAGGGGTGGCTCTGAGGGTGTTGTCTTTAATGGTAAACAGTATGTGCCTGTTTGAAGCAGAAGATGGTGAGGGAGTAAGGTCTTTGGCCTGTGAAAAGGTCGTACTCTTATTTTCCCCAATCCGAGAGCCTCTGAAATTAGCTTCCTCTGCCGATGCCTTCCTGGTTCTTCCTCCAGGCACACTTTCCCCTTCTCTTTGCAATGCTTCCGCCTGGCTGCCGTCTTCCAGGCGTGCGTGCCCATTGCTTAAGGCGCAGTACTGCGGCTCATCCTTCTCCACCACGTTCTCCTTCTCATCCTTCTGACTGTCACCTGCACTCACATCCTTCCTCCTGTCTTCCCGCTGGTTCTCAGTAAACCACGTCTTCTGCTGATCATCAAATGAGGCAAAGGATTGATCTGAAGAGCTGGTGCTGAATTTGGCCTTACCCTTGAGGCTTGGCATAAAATCGGATTGGCTGTCACTGTAAAACACATCTTCCTCCTCAGGAGAGAGGGGCCCTGGGGATAATTTCTGGTTCAAGTGTGTGTTCTGAAGTCCTGCCTCCCTCTCAGGTTCTGTCTCTTGGGACACAGATCTGGAGAGCCCATTCTCTAGCTGGTGAGTCTTCGTTTTCTCTGTAGCCCTTCCAGGCTCAGGATCCCTACTGCAAAGCCTGAGGGAGAGGTGTTTCCTGGGGCGGTGTTCCCTGGAGTCTGGACACCAGCCGGATCTGGCAGGACCCATCTCCAACTCACCTTCCACCTCGTCATTCTCATAACTGCTCTTCTCAGCAACCTCCCCGTTAACATAGAAGGGAACTTTGGTGATAGTCGAAGCTGCGCTAAGAGTTAGATAGCTGTCTGCAGAGGGCTCACTAGGGTCAGCTGTAGGGACCTTCTGGGGATTGATGTGTGATGCAGTGGGGTCATCAGCGGGTCTCTCCTTAGAAAGCTCATTTGGAGGGCTTTCCTCAAGCCCATTGGGTAGGATGACACCGTTGCTCACAGGTTCTTGCTTTCCATCAACCTTACCTCTAGTTTTCTCATCAAGCCCTTTCAAGAGAGGTGAGGAGCTGTATGTGCTCTTAACACGCTTCCGCACGTCCTTGAGGTTAAACAGCAGGCTAGGGGCTTTGGACTTGTAGCTGTCTCGAGACTGACATTCACTGGGCTCCTTCTCTTGGTATCCGTTTAGCTGTCCCGGGGGTGATGGGGTTTGCTCTGCCGGCTGGCTCTCTGCTGAATCCAGGGTGTGCTTGCTGGGTATGATGGGGGTCAGGAGCTTACTGATGTTAAAGGGGGGATCATAATGTTCATTGGGTTCCACAGGCAGGTCAAGAGCATCATTTTCTGGAAACTGTCCCTGGGGGTTGTGTTTTGTATACAAAGGTGGGCCTCTCCTTTTGGTCTGTGTCTTTTCTTCCGAGGTATCTTGTAGACTTTCTTTCCCTTTTTTGCCAGTCTTTGGCTTCCTCCATGGGGGCTGGGCTGGCTTCTCTTGAGAATCAGGCTGTGAGCTGGGAGCTTTTCCTTCCACAGCAAATACCTGGGATCCTGGATCCCTGCACCCCCAGGGTACGGATGTGGACAGAGCCCCTGCTGTGAGTCTGTTCTCTTCCTGACTGCGGCAGGCCTGAACCTGGCAGGGAGAGACTGTGCACTCAGGAGGACGGGGTTCACTTAGCAAGGTCATGTCCCCATAGTGCTTGGGAGCTTTGCTTTCTGGGACAGTTCCAGCCACGTCCTTTCTCTCCAGCAGCTTTGGTTGGTGGGCATTCCATGACTCAAAAGCACTATTTTCACTGTGCAGAAAGGTGCCTTTGCCTCTCCCAGGCTCACCCGTGGCTGGCTTGTGGTGTGGAGAGGGGAATTTTGACTCAGATGAGGTGGCCGTGTCGTCGGCTGCCGGGAGGAAGCTGCTGGAGCTGTGACAGGCCATTTCTGGGTTCTTGGAGGACTCCTGTTCTCCGTGCTTCCTGCCTGGCTGGTGGCTGTTCTGATGGGTGTTGGAAACTTCAGCGGGCACCCTCCTGACTGTCAGAAATGCAGAATCAAAGCAGAAGTTGACACTGCTTTCTGGAAGAGGAGCGAATTTGGGGGGATTTTTCAGAGCCGGAGGCTTGCTGGTAGTGGGCCTGCTCTCACAACGTTGGCTCTCGGTCCTGTCGAAAGATTTAATTAGTGTTGATACTTTGGAGACCGGCTTGTTGCTGCTCCTTAGGCCGGAAACTGGCACCTCCAGTCTCCTCTGGACTGGCGTTGGTGGGGGGCTGGTTTTGGGGTACTTTTCCTCTCCCTGAACGTACTTGGGTAGCTGTCGGAAGGTGGCTGCCCAGCCTGAATGTTCCGTGCCCTGTGATGGTAACTGGCTCCAAATACCACTTTTCCTCTGGGTGTGGCTCACTGTTCTCTGGTGAAAAGTCCCAAACACCTGTCGGGTGATATCTGGGGACACGGCCAGATAGGAGTCATGGAAGGATGTATCCTCTGAGATGCACAAGCTCCGGAATGCCCGGTCTGTGAGGCTGCTCACTTCCCTGTCTGCATCATCCAACACGCTGCCGATGCTGGAGGAGTCACTGAACCCGTCTGTGCACTTCTTGTTTCCCTGCATCATCTGTCGGCTCCAAGAAAGCTGTCCTCGTCAGCCGGCAGGTGTCTCTGGTGATGATTCTGGCAAGTTTAGGTGTTTCCCTCTTCCCACAAAACTGGAGCTTCTCATTCACAGATGCAGTTGCAAAGTGGGGAATTTTTGTTTTTTTCTCTGCAAAAGAAAAAGATGCAGGGTGTGAACAGGGTATACAGCTCTACGCAAGAATATGTGCTGGTCCAGGTGGAAAATGGTGCCTGTGAGGGTTAATTTTATGTGTCAACTTGGCTAGCTTGCTATACATCTAGACTGTAGACCAGTCTAGCTGTTTCTGTGAAGGTATTTTTAAGATGTGATTAACACTAAAATCAGTAGACTTTAAGTAAAGCAGTTTATCTTCTATAAGGCAGGTGGTCCTCATTTAATTAGTTGAAGGCTCTAAGAGTAAAAAGGCTGAGTTCACAAGCAACACAGACAAAAATAGACAAGTGGGATTACATCAAGTCAAAAGCTTCTGCAGAGCAAGGGAAACAATTACAAAAATGAAAAGGTATTCTACGGAATGGAAGAAAATGTTTTCAAACTGCATATCTGATAAAGGCTCCAGGAGATTGGGAGTAGCATCCCGGCATAGGCTCAAAGCCACTGGGCTGTCAGTAATGTTTGTCTTTCATCCTGGAAGCCAGGCTTCATTGGGGTCTGTTGTTTCCATGTCTTGACATTCCAAGTTAGCAATGCTGATTCATCAGCTGATTGACTTGTTTCTGTGAAAGACAGAACTAAGCTGGAGAAAGGATGGGACCTGAGTTCTAGTGGACTGAATGAGCTTATGAGGAGCTAATGACCTGCTCTGGGAAGGCCTCTCTGCACATGCTCTTCAGCCCTACCTTGAAAGGCAGGCTGCTGGCTCCCTGGAAAGTACACGCTCATGACAGCATGTGCTTTTTAGAAGGCTGCATACAAGGGGAGAGCATCAGCCCGCGTGATGAGTAGGGGAGACTCTGAGGGCTGGCCAAGCTCACGCCTTCCCCAGTAGAAGACACACGCTTGGTCTTCAGACTCCCATGCAGT
Organism: Theropithecus gelada; assembly: GCF_003255815.1. Taxonomy (NCBI): domain Eukaryota; kingdom Metazoa; phylum Chordata; class Mammalia; order Primates; family Cercopithecidae; genus Theropithecus; species Theropithecus gelada. Next base: position 44,526,891 of record NC_037677.1, read on the forward strand.
TAGCATGGCCAGAGGACATGGCTGTGATCACAGGGATGGAAGCAGCCAGCAGTCTGTGAAAGTTCCTGCCTCTCTAATCAAAGGAGCAATTCCTGTTGTCTCCGCTCTGTTAGTGCTCTTCTTCCTGCCTTGAATGCAGACAAGAAGCCAGAAACTGCTTGACTTCTTTGCTGGGGCTGCCATAACAAACGATGGCTTAAACATTGAAAATGTATTGCCACACAGTTCTGGAGGCTGGAAGTCCAAAATCGAGGTGTCGCAGGGTTGGTTCCTTTTGAGGGCTGTAAGGAAGAATTGATCCTAGGGTTTCTTGTTGGCTTTAGGACACACGTCTTCTCCCTGTGTCTTCACATCATCTTCCCTCTATGCTTGTCTCTCTGTCCACAGTTTTCCTTTTTCAAACTTTTAAAAATTTTCTAATTATTAAAAATTTTTTTTTCATTCTGTCACCGAGGCTGGAGTGTAGTGGTGTAATCATAACTTACTTCAGCCTCGACCTTTTGGACTCAAGTGATCTTCCTGCCTTGGCCTACCAAGCAGCTGGGACTACAGGTGCACTACACCCTACCTGGATAATTTTTCTATTTTTTGTTTAAATGGGGTTTCACCATGTTGCCCTGGCTTGTCTTGAACTCCCAGGCTCAAGTAATTGGCCCACTTTGGCCTCCCAAAGTGTTGGGATTACAGTCATAAGCCACTGCGCCCTGCCCAAATTTTCCCTTTTCATAAGGACACCAGTCATACTGGATTAGGGCCCACCTTAATAACCTTGTCTTAACTAAGTACAATACATCTGTAACAGCCTTATTTCCAAAAGGTCATACTCTGAGGTAATGAGAGTTATGATTTTTTTTAGGGGGGCCATGATTCAACCATAACATTGAATTCACTTTGCAGCCCTGAGAGACAAGCAATGGCCACTGAAGGCCAACCTGCAGAGGATGGCAGGGTGGACAGGTGAGGAGCCCAGGTCCTGGCCAGCACTGCTAAGCTGTGAGCCCATGGCAGCACCATCCCACATGAATTTATGTTATTGAGGCTGGTGTGGGGTTTGATGGAACCTGAGTGGCATTGACCACTATGAGTCAGGTTTTCTGTACCCTGAGATCCTATCAGACAGTCCGGAGTCTCCTGATGTCCTAAATGCTGGGATTCTGATCTTGGCAATGGCTGAACTCAGTAATATTGGGGGTTTCTACACTTTGAATGAAAATAAGATAGTTTACATTAAGATGAAAATAGGTTAGTTGGAGACCTAAATTTAGAAGCTTAGATAGAGTCAACCAAGCCTCTAACCAATTAAACACACCCTCGTATTAGTAGGTATTTGCTATTTGGTTTTTGAATACTCAGCTTGCATCCTCTGAGAAAAAGCACTTGACACTTTGTGGGAAATTTCCTCACCCCTTGGCTTTCAGTCTTTGTGGGGCTGAAAGTCAAGGTGCCTGCAGAGGCTCCCCAGGGCCAATAGCAGGTGTGAGACCGAGGACAAGCCCATGGATTGTAGCAGTTCTCCTGGAGCCACACAAGGATGGAAGCATGCTCAGGCTTCCTTGCTGGTGGTAGAGCTTTCACTATGCTTAAGGACATACCTGACCCCTGACGTTTCCTAGCCTGGAACTGTAGCTGTCACCTTGAGTCTACAAGACCTCCATTTTTCTTTTAATACATATGCATTTCTACCTCATTTGTTCAGTTTCTGCTTCTGTTGCTTGTGGTTGAAGAACCCTACCTGATCCTGGGTTTACATCCTCATTCCAAACAGTGGTGAAGGATGTTCATGGATTTTTCAGAGCATTCAGAAAATAACTACATTGCTTCTGCCTCAAGGAAAAGAGAGACTCCCTTCCCACCTTGCTAGCTTTATTCAGATAATTTCTTCAATTCTGATTTGATATACCTGGGGTCAGACGGGACAGTCAGAAACTTGACCTCATTCTCCCCCCACCCCCAGCCCCCATTGTACCTTTCAGCATAATGGCCAAAAACAAAAGGTGTTTCTAGATGCCTGCTCTTGGATTAGTTCCATACCTGTTACAGTACTGGAAGCTGCAGGTGCCTGCTGTGCTGAGTTTCAGGATGTGTAGTTTTAAAACATCTTTTTATGCTTATATTTGGTGTCATCACTGCCCATCTAGAAAGAAGAAAAATAATTTCAGTGGAACCCAACTGACCAAAGGGCCAAGCACAAGTTGAGTGGAAAAAGTATCTTTTATTTTATTTTTTTGAGACAAGGTCTTGCTCTATTGCCCAGGCTGGAGTGCAGTGATGTAATTTTGGCCCATTGCAACCTCTACCTCCTGGGTTCAAGCAATTCTTGTGCCTCAGCCACCCAAGTAACTGGGATTACAGGTGTGCAACACCATGCCCAGCTAAGTTTTGTATTTTTAGTAGAGACAGGGTTTCACCATATTGGCCAGGCTGGCCTCGAACTCCTGACCTCAAGTGATCTTCCTGCCTTGGCCTCCCAAAGTTCTGGGATTACAGGAGTGAACCATCACACCTGACCCAAAGTATCTTTAAATGACAGTTATACAACAATGTAATTGGCCTTCAAAAATGAAAAAGAATCCATACTTGAGCTCAACAAAATTCCAAAAATAGGCATATTTGACCATAAGGTCAATTTATATCCCTCCTAATATCCATTAATTTGTCCATGGTCCAAGACATTTTTAGAAACCTGTTTTAAGCTTTTCAGTTTTCTAATATGATTGACCCAGTTGTGAATTATCTTTTGCTAATAAAATCTGACCTAAGGCCCTTTTCCCACTGAACTGATAAGTTGGGTTTTGCAGCAAAGAGAACTGGAGCAGTGAAAGTCAAGTCCACTCAGCAAGTGGCAGCATAGTGTTGGATTCATTGTTGGCAGAAGGCTTGAGACTTCTGACAGCTAAAAGAACCAAAAAGCTGCCCAGGAGGATTTTCAGAATGCTCAGAATGAAGAGTGAACTAATTAAAATAAATCCACTCTGCACATTTTAAATGCGGACCTTTGGAGTTTCCATAAGACCTTTCCCAGCTTGTAGCTCCTGGATATTAATCTAGTTCAAGGTAGTTTATTAATAATATTAATAATCATAATAGCTTGAATTTGTGGCATCTATTTCTTTGGAGAATCACAGAGGTGCTCTGTGTCTACCACCATACGGCGAGGCCCTATCCCTGACTTCCCAGGCTGGCTTAGATGGGCCTCCTTCATGTTCCCAAAGCATACTGGGTTTACCTTTTCCAAAGCTCAGCCGTGTTGTCACTTCATACATCATGACCCATATGTTTCAGGAACTGATGATCGCTGCTTTCTCTCCTCAACTAGAAAGGAAGTTCCTTGAACCAAGGAAGGGAGTCTTGTATACCTTTGTATACTGAGCTCAATAAATAGAAGTTAAATCACTGTTTGTGGTAATGCTCTGAATTGGGTTATCTTTATTCTGATTTTTTTTTTTCCTGGAGGGCAAACTGAGGCACAGAAAAGAAGGGAAAAGATAATATGAATTTTGTGGAGAAAGACTCCTGGTCTTGGGTCTTATGGTCTTCCAAAAAATTCAGATCGATCCATTTGCATCTCTAAATAATAAGGCCACTCCCCTGCCTGAAGCTCCACTGAGATCTGACTTAGGGATGAGGATGAAACCCATCTGGTGTCACACACTGGTGAGATGGAGGTGCAGAATGACATAGTGGCATTTATTTTGTGAATGGTTAGGACACCCCTCACCCTGTGCTTAGGCTTTCCCCCTAGGCAGTTGCCTCATGGACTCACTGACATTGCTGCAGGAATGAATTTTCCAGATGCCAGTGGAAAAACTCTCTTGCTCACCACTTTGAACCATTTGAAGGAAGCCACTCTGAACTGGCGAAAATTCTTGCTGGTAGAGCACTTTGCCAGTGAAAGGGTGTGTTCCCTTCAGGCAGCATGATGGAGGATACAGTGCACATGGCAGGGCCATGTTCTAAACAAGGTCTTGGAACCTCGTCATGAATGCATAGAAATAAACATCAATATTTAATCATGACCTGGTCAATTCCTATTTATGTCTGTGGCCTTCAAAGACTGTTCTCTTAAATGCTTCTTATCTCCCCCCTCCATTATTTCCTTACCTGTCTCACTCGGCCTTTAGTGTCTGGCCCCCACTCCTCCCTGATGGATCTTCTGATGGCACTTTTGCTCCTCATCTGACTGAACTTCTAGACTGTAATCTAGCCTAATGGCCACCGTCTACTTGAGATACTCTCTCACTTTGACTCTTTCCTTCTCCCCTCCCTGTCTGGATGTTTAGTCTCTTCCTCTCCTTGACTGCTGGATTTCCTCTGCTCTCAGTCCTGGAGCCTCTTCTCTCCTCACTGTACAGTCTACATGCAGGTGATTGTCCCCACACCACGGTCCCTGCAAGCATCCACACACTGAGGCTGCGTCCAGGCCAGGCCATTTGCCCGGCTGCAGTCCACGCCTCTGCCCACCCACCAGGCAGCTGGGTGCCCCTGTATCACAGCCCTTCCAACCCACACTTTTAAAGCAGAGTCCATGAGCCTTCTGCAAGCCCACTTTCTCCCTGGGGACCTCAGAAACCTGATGTCACTTTCGATTTCCTCCTCCTGTGCCTTCACCTATGACATCCATTTCCTAGTCCCATGAGTTTCATTTCCGAAGGTCTCTTCCTTACACACCAGTCTCCATCTCCACAGTCACTGTGTGGACCAAGCTGCTGTCTCAAATCCCTCGGCCACTGCAGCAGCCCATTCCTGCCCTGCACCAAGAGGCAGCTTTCAACACTCAAACTTGTTCATATCAACCTCTTGCTTAGAATCCCTTGATGGCTTTCCAGTTTTAAGGAATGAAGATCAATCTCCTTAACTCAGATCCTCTCTTTCCATCCACACCTTGTGCCATCTTTCCCCTCATGCTTGGCTTTCCAGCCACCCTGGTCTTTTTCCAGTTTTATGCCATCCTACTTCCTGCCTCAGGGCTTCTACACATGGTGTTCCCTCTGCCTGGACTTTTTTACTTCCATCCTTTCATCATTACCGGGTTAACTCCAACATGTGCTTCAGAGCCCAGTTCACATGTCCCTTTGATGATGCAGCTTCCTCAGGCTATTCCAAGTCTGCTCATTACACCCCTTTATCGTAAGCTATACCCATTATTTTGCAGCACTTATCATAATTATAATTAAGCATTTAACTGGGTGATTTGTTGTTTAATGTTTGTCCCTCCTGCTAGCCTGAGTGCTTATTGGTGGCGGGGTCCACGTTTGTGTTTCTTTTTCATGTAGCACAGTGTACAGTGCAAGCAATATCTGTTAAATAAATGAGAAAACCCTTCCACTTGTCATGATATTACTCACACTGTTGACAGGCTTAGGAGGACTTACTTTATTGACAGTCAATTATAATCCAATAATCGCAGAATTATCACAAATTTCAAATTAGTGAATTTGAATCCAAGTGGATTTTATTTACTTTTTGATTCCACATCCCTCAAATATGTAAAATTCCCCCATGGTAAGAAATGGAAACAGGTGGACAGGATTGTTCTTGGAGACTATTGACAGGCTGGCTCTGGGGAAGGCATCCCTCAGCAGCGTGGCATGTACTGTTTATGTCCGGATTGCATTTCTATCAGGGGGAGATGAAAAGAGACTTCATCGTGACTTTGCCATTTCCCAGTTGGTCTCTCACACTGCTCTCAGTGCTCTAAGTTGGGGAGTGGCTTTGATGCCTTCTGGAGGGCCAGCGTCCAGCAAACTTCCACGTAATGTTGAGTATATTACCTGGGGCTCTGTTTACAGCCACAGCGTGAATGGTCATTAAGTGATGCGTTATCTAAATTACAGGGTCAGCGGATGAAATGCTGGCTTTGCCCTCTACCTCCAGGCAACTGTGCAGGACTCAACAGCACTTCCTCCACCGACCCAGGCCAAACTTGCATCAGGTGGAGAAGGTTCTGCAAAACACCAGAGCACACTAGGGGAAACAGGATCCCCCGGCAGGAATTCAAAAATGGACTCTCCAGTTGATCCCCTGGAGAAGAGCAAAGGGTCTGCCATGCCCACTGTGAATATGCGCACGGGTGAACTGGTGGTGCCCTGCAGCCTTGGAGCCCCAAGAATTACACTTAAGGATGTGTATTTTCTTCTCCTTATTGTAGGGTCATCTTTTTGAATCAGAATACTTCAAACAAACTCAATTTGAGCATGTATCCTCATGAATCAGCTTTTCCGTGAGATGAGCACTGAAATACCCTTTGCACAGTCATTGCTAAATTCTAACTCTTCCAAAATGTTTTCTCACATGATGCTTTTTTTCCATGCCATGCCTCATGATGCTTTTATGATTGACTGGGATGTGCTGCTTTTTGCGGATACAATTCTCTCTCCCTCCTAATCCTTTACAAATGCCTATGCATGACCTTCAAGTCCCTGTTGGCAGGGGAGCTCTGCCTGCTCCCACACTCTCCTTCCTCCAGGCCTGTGGTGCTCTGTGCCAGGGAGGGGCAGGGCCCATGTGTCCTGGACCGGATTCCTCAAGTAGTAGTCCCTGTGCCTGGAACATCTCTCCCTGTCCTCGGCTGCAACTGCTGACAACTTCCTCCTCTGTTCTGTTCCTTGTAGAATCTTTTCTTCCCTTTTTATCACTTACATTGCTTTATTCTTCCTGCACTGAGGTGAATCTATCTCTGCCACTAGACTTTGAGATCATTGGTGTGAGGTCCCTGACTTGGTTCATCTTTTACCTACAGCGTGCCTGGTGCACCCTGGTCACTGGGAAATGTTTTCAGCTCTGGTTGCTGAGTGCACATCTTGGACCCTGGGATCTGATGACAGAGGTTTACTGTGGTGTGCAGAGGGACAGAGGTCCATGTTCCCCTTGTCTTCCTCAGGGCTTCTGGCTGGCAGCCAACCCAGGCCTGAGAAGGTCATGCAGTCCACCTTCTGCTGATCTACCCTGGACCCTCATGTGTCCCAGGTTGTAAGGACAGGAAGTGTAAGGAGAGAAGACTCACAACTCCTACATGCCAAGCCCTATTGCAGGTGTCCCCCACATAACTGAGGAGCGTGTCAGGTCCACAGGACCAGAGCCCCATTTGGTGATGCTGGAGGGCCCAGCTTAGGACCACAATCACCCATGAGGTGAGACAAACAGCCCTCAGAGGGAGGACCCGGATATTCCGTGTCTCACAGCTGGTGACGGAGTGGGCTTGGGGCCAGGTCTTGGTGGTCCTGGGGACTCTGCACAGAGGGAACAGTTGGTGGTCTGGCATGGCCAGGCTGCTAGATTGAGCAAATTAAAAATACAGGACACCCAGTGAAATGTGAATTTCAAATAAACAATAAATACTTTTTTAGTGTAAGTGTATCCCATGCAATATGTGGGATACATTCATACTAACAAAATTATTCATTATCTGAAATTCAAATTCCACTGGATGACTTCATCATCATCATCATCATCATCATCATCTGGCTACATGAGGGTCTCACCAACTTTTAGCACTCAAAGTGGATCACAAATCAGAGGAAGCCAATGCGGTGAGTCAATACTGGGATGACACAGTGACGGTCATGGCTCAAGTGTATGCATCACCCTGTAGTTCATGACACACTTCAGCATCGTGATCTTGTTTGATTCCCATGACTCCTCTGAGGCAGGTTGAGTGGGCCTTGTTGTCACCATCTTCTAGGTTGAGAAACAAAGGCACAGAGAGGTGCAGGATGTTGCTAAGTGCCACACAGCATGTAAAGACAGGGAAGAACTGGAGATGAGAGTCAGCCTGGGCTCACCACCTTACCACCTTCTGCTTTCTCCAGGATGAAACCCTGAACCTCTGGCCTGTGGACTCAGGCTCCCATAGGCATGTCCTGGGAGGTGGTGCCAGCCCCACTCTTGGCTCATGGGAGAATTGGTGGCTCTGGGGGAGAAAACGAGGGTTTCATTTCACTTTTATGATATGTCCTAAGGATCTTCTTGGCTGAGTTCTCCCAGACATCCACAGAAGTGAAACTTTTGATTCAGCCCGTAAACATGAGTCCTTCCTGTTTGGGGAGGGCTCTGGTGCTGCGGGAGGCTCAGGCAGCTGGACTCTGCAGAGCTGGGGGCTCCCCTGCAGGCCCAAGGTGCACCCTTGAGCTACTGAAGATATGTTCCATTTTCCTCCTCATCCCTGCCCATCTTTCCACAGGAAGCCATTGGGGTTTGCTTCGTTGCTAGGTTTGACCACTTGCTGGTAGTGTGGTTTCTGAGCCCAAGATCTTCGGGTGAATTTAATTACCTTAATTGAACGGTGCTTTCACTTCTCAGAGAAGGGGAAACAGGAAGACAGTGGAGATGGCAGGGGTTGGCTTTATCACACCCAGAAGGCTCTAACAAATTGGAATTGATTCCTCTTGCTCTTTTTTCTGGGTTGGTTTTCTGAGCCATCGACTCAGGCATGTCTGAGGAGCAGTTCAGTGGAGTGAAGTGTGACAGCTCCTCCCTGTCTATGCACAGCCTGGAGCCATGCTCACAGATGGTCCTCCACCCACAGATGCACAGCACACACAGCCTCCGCCACCCCATGCCACAGGGTGCCTTGCTCTGAACCTTCAACTTGCTGGTCAGTTTTGGGCCAAGCTCTTGACCTTTCTGTGCAATTCTAACAGCCCTCTTGCTTTAGAGGGGAATGTCCTTGTCTATGGTCTATGCTTTATGAGGAGAATGTCTTAGCTTGAACTAAAATATCATAGGCTGGGAGGCTTAAAATAGACATTTGCTCCTCACAGTTCTGGAGGCTGGAAAGTCCAAGATTGAGGCACTGGCAGACCTGGTTTCTGGTGAGGGCCCTCTTCTTGGATTGTAAATGGACATTTTCTTGTTGTATTCTCATACGTCAGGGAGAGAGAGTGAGCATGCACATGTATAAGCAAGCCCTCTTGTGTCTCTTCTTATAAGGGCACTGATCCCATCACAAGGGACCCCACCCTCATGACCTAATTACTTCCCATAGGCCCTACCTCCTAACACCATTCCACTGGGGTAATCTCAGTGAATTTTGAAGCACACACATTCAGCCCATAGCAGGCAACAATGAAATGGCAAAATTTACTTCCTCAGTCGAGGTCCTTCAGGTGAGGGCAGCAGACACGTGTTGAGTGTCTGTGAAGCAGCAGGTTGACCCCTGCACCTGCCTGTGCTCACTTATTCCTTGATAACACTCCGCATGATAGGCTCCCCTCATCATCTTACAGCTGGTGAAACTGAGCTGTAACTGGCTGGTCAATCATTGGTCCCCTGTTTAAAGCCTGGGAGTGCTGGGTGGGGCCTCACCCAGTCCTCAGCCTCAGTGCCCTGCTCTCTGGTTCCAGGATGATGCCTCCTCAGCTCCTCCCATGTGGCACTTGCTGTGTCTTTGTAACCCCTTGTGACTTTTGGAAATCAGAAATTATAAGTTCATTTAGACTCCTAGAAGAAAGCGTAGGATCTCATAAGCATGACTTGAAGCTCATTTTTGTATTGATCCATTCAACAACTACTCATTGAACACCTGCTTCATGTCACCTGTTTTGGTGCTGGAGATATAGCCATGTGCAGGGCTGACCTGGGCCCTCTCCTTGTGGAATTGGATGGATCCTGGGAGGTTATTGCTTTGTAAAAGCGCAATTACCTCTGATTGCCTTAGATTGACTTCCACTGGGCAGTGCCTCTTATGAGTGTAAAGCAGAGATTTGATTTGCATAATGGTCATTGTACATCTGGCCTGGCTATTTTGGCTCCACTAGCCTGATATTTGGCACATGGGAGAGGGGTGTCAGCCTGCAGCCTGGCCTGGCTTGAGTGGACCCAAACTCAGGTTGTAGACTGGGAAAGCCAAAGGCTCTTAAACTGACTCTGATGCCACTGTGCCCTGGGAGATAACAAGTTTGGCTTTGTCCAGCCCCAGGAACATGATGTGGTTGGGTGCCATGATGGCAGTGTTGTCCTGCCGGGAATCTGAATCTTCTACAACCACATTACACGTGCAGGGGCCTCTAAATCCTGTAGCAGGTAGAAGTCAAGTATGCCCCAGGGGTTGTGGTTGAAGAAACCAGCTTGCCTGGGCTTGCCAGACCCACAGAACTGGATGTGATCATGGGTAGCAGGGGCTGCTGCCCTCTGGGGACAGACTGGAGGAGAGATGCTTTCTCTGTGAGCTCAGCCCAGCCTGAAGTTGACTTCTGGCTTGGGTAGCCAGTCTTCTGTGCCTGGATGGGTCATTCGCCGGAAGCTTCCACATGCTGCTCAGACCCAGGGCTGTGCCTGCAGTTAGAGGCCAGGGAACCAGGCACAGGGAAGGCTGGGCTTGATCTAACCCAGGACGTGAGGGTGCCCAACACCTGGTATCACAGACCCAGGGAAGAACCCTATGGCAGGAGAAACAAGAAGTCACAGGAGAAAAGAAGACAGGAGGAGAATCGGGCTGGATTCAAGCAGTCTCCCACAACCTGTCTCCTCCTGGTTCCTGTTCCCTGATGACCAGGGCAGGCCAAGCAATGCTTAATAACCAGCTCTCTGGGGCAAAAAGCACTGGATTTGTAGCACTGACTGATTTCTTGCTGCTCTCCTGACATCCCAAGCAGAGTTGGGACGAGGTGTGCTCAGTGGGCCTTGCGGGGTGCAGGGGGCTCTGGTGTGCCTCTGAATCCCAGCAGGCTCTGGAACTTGTGCTGCTTAGACTTAGGTAGAGTCTCACTCCACAAAGGCTAACCTGCGAGCTGTCAGCAGCACCTCTTCGCGAAGTTTCTGACCACTTCTGGAGGTGGAGCATTATGGAGGATCACTCCTTAGAGCTCCTGGTGGCCAGATGGGCTAGACTCAGCCAGACACAGTCACTGGACAGTCCCTTCCACCAGGAAGGAGCTCAGGCCTGGCACTGCCAGCTGCTCCATGACACACTCTCATGTGTTCTCTGCAGGCCTCAAGGGGCCCAGCCTCAGCAGCCAGATGTTCCCTGAGCAAAAGACCCTTGGCTTCTCCTGGTGAGCTCAGAGGTGCTTTATAGGAGCAGCCATGCCAGCATCACAGGTAAAAGTAGGAGCAGGAAAGATCTGGAAGGGAGAATGTGTGATCACAAACAACTCTGTTCACCCCGTCTTCCTCTCCCAGGGCTAGGTGAGTGCCAGTCCTGCTCTACTGCCCAGGAGCAGTTGCCTGAGGGGCAGAGATTTTGGGGGAAAGCAGGGTCAGTCTGGCAGCCATGGTTCTGCTGCTCATCCTTCTGACCCTTGCACCTCTTTGTTGTAACCAATCCAAACTGCAGGGCCACCCTGACTGCCAGGCCAGCCAGGACAGCTGCTGGAGGATGGACACACGGCTCCTTCAGGAGCACAGGGGCCATGCAAATGGTGGGTCCCCCTGGGATCTGGGCACAGGTCCTAGTGCTGCTCTGTGCCCTTTAGCCATGGTTGCTGAGTACAACCATGCTCAAGGGACATGGCATGTGAGAGCCTTTCTCATCTGCAAGTGGACCCCATGCCATGCACCTGGCACAGGGGCTCCCAATAGACTTTCTAAGGCCCCATATCACTGGCGCTGCCTAGGTCTCTGGGCAAAATCACCCCTGGTTGAGAATCACTGTTAGAGAATCAGGGAGGGAGCACTAGCCCAGCACCAGGCTCTTTCAGCCTTCACTTATTCATGTATTCACTTGCTCTTCCCCTTCACATTTCCTAGGAACATCTTGCCCTGGATTCTGGAAATGGCAGGACCTGACATGAGAGTCATCAAATAGGCAGTACCGGCAGTGGGAAGAGCAGAGATCCAGCTCTAAAGTGCTGTTGTCATGGGTGTCACTTAACTGCTACACCTGGAAAAAAGGGATAATAAAAACCAGCCCAACAGTGCCTGCCCCTGGGACTGACCACTCCCAAGGTTGCTCCCCATGCTGGACACAGGAATTTTCATGAAATCGATCCCTGTGGCAGGTATTGCTTGAGAGTCTCCCCATGTTGGAGTCAGCCAACCCACCAGGTCCTGGGTCCCCACCACAGCAGGGAGGATGCCTGGACTAGAAGGAGGTTCAGAAATCCCTGACCATTGCAGCCCCGCACCTCACCTGCCAGGTCACCGGGGAGCAAGTGAATGGCAGGCACATCCTCCTCTCCGTGTCTCCACAGAGCAGAGGTTTCTCCTCTACATGTAGTAAGAAACACACTTACATCATGGCACAGAACATGCCTGGAGACATATGTATCAAGGAAAACTGGACGAAGCAAAGCTTACCCTTCGTGTATGTACTGCTCCATCCTAATCTAATCTGTTCTATTCTTTCATCAAAAAAACCTCTTCACAACTTAGTAAGTAATTTCAGGACTCAGTAATGACTTATGATTTACAGTGATTAAAAAAACTCTCTGAGACCAGAAATTTTAGGCATCCCTAATTAGGCCCAACTTATGGGTGCCCTGTTTCTGGTAATGCTAGATTTTCATCTGGATGGAGAATTGGAGACCTAAGGCCCAAACTCAGCGACTGATCAGATTCACCTGGGGAGAGGAGGATACCCCCCCCCCCCCCACTCCCTGGTGGCAAGTCCATGGGCTGGGCCTTGCCTTTCTGCTCTAGGTTGTGTTTCCAGTCTCCACACAGTGCCTATGCCTAGTATGGGGCCATTTATTTGCTAAACAAGTGAGTGAATGAGTAGATGAGAGAAATTTCTTTTATCCACTGAGTGGGGACTGAGTACCTGGTATAAAGGTACTTTATAACCTAGTATTATTAATTAATATTTATTATTTAATTAGTATTCACAACAGCCTCATTACACAGGAGTTACTCTTGTTCTTTACAGAGGAGAAACGTGTGTAGTGCAGAATTTAATACTGGTGGTGTGGGGCTGGAACCTGGGGCTGCCAGAGAAGTGGTCCCTTTCACCTGTCTTTAGAGAGCGTCCTGTAGCAGCTTCTTGAATGCCAGCTACAGGTTAAGAGTCTCTGGTCAGCACCACACTGTGCCTTTGGGGACCCACCTGCCCCTGGCTACCTTGTAGCCTCCATACTCCTGGTTCTTACCCACAGGTCTCCTTAGAGCTCATCTTGAGACCTGTGACCATAGGATGTCCTTCTATACCCCATCACACCTGGGATTCCATAGCATGGGGTGGAATTATTCCATATGGAAATATTCCATAGCAAAGAACTGGAAACCCTGCCCTGGCCCTTACTTACTGGGGCATACAGCTCTCCAGTTAAAAGCTTCAGAATCAGACAGCTTTTGGACTTGCCACTTAACTTGTGTGACCCTCAGTCTCGCTTTGGTGACCTTGGGGCAAATGGAAAGGCAGATCCAGCAGCCTGATGCTTGTGGAAACCCATTATGGATCAGGAAGTGGGTGGTGAAGGGACAACTGTAACCTACGACAAGATTCCACCTTGGAGAGCCTTGTCTAGACAGAAGCCCACTTGAGGGCTCCTGGAGGAAGAGGCATTTGTTTTTGTTGGGATTGGGGTATCCCCTCAGGAACCATCCTCTCTCCAGCCCCTGGGAAGGGAGCCAGGCACTATGGGGAAGGGAACCCCCTGAAAGCAGTCCTGGAGAGTGCCAGGCTTGGCAGAGAGATGAGGTTCAGGCAGAACTCCTGAGAACCATGGGAGGGCAGGGTTTCTACAGAGTCCATCGCATCGTCTATAGACCAGGTCTTCCATATGTAAACTGGTGCCATGAGACTGCATGACACAGCCTGAGAAGCAGAGCTGGAAGAGCTGTCACCAAGCATTAGCACCCTGGCAATCCCAGGCACCCATCCTGTTCATGGAACTCCTGCCACCTGTCCCTCACTCTATATCCATGGCCTCACTCAATGGGTGCAACAACTGGCAAATTGAGTAGGACTGATGCCAAAGGAATTTTAGGTGGAGAAATTGAAGGTCAGAGAAGTTGAGGAAGGAGCTTAAGGTCACACAGCCAGAGAGCAGCAGAGCCAGGATTCAGGGCCAGGTCTCTGCAGAATGCATCGAGGCAGAGTGTCAAGAGATGAGATGGTCTTCCATCTGCCACAGGTTTGTGCAGGGTGAGGAGTGGGTAGCAACCTCTCTCCTAGCAAATTCTCACCTATCTCTCTCTGAGTCTGGTCCCACCAGGGAGCATTTGCTTTAGTAAAGCTAGAGAAGGCATGTGTAGGACTTGGCTCTCCTGCAGAGGTCATCTTCCCTGCCCTGGAAACCACGAAGCTGTGTGCATCTGGGATAAGGAGAAGGGGGCCTCACACAGAGCACCCCTGGGAATTCCTAAACCTCTCACATAGGTCTGAAGCTGTGCCTGACCTTCTCCTCATGTCTCTGCTGGAGGCTGGGAAGTAGCTGGTAGATGACCGCTGTTCTTTCTCCAACCACACAGCAGGGTTGAGGCGGCTCGGCCAGGAGAAGGAAAGGGGAGAACAGGCTCCCGCAGTGCAGTGTAAGCAGCTGACCAACACCCAACTGCTTCATGGAATTCCTCGCGGCAAGGAAAGCCATTCAGATGTGGCCAGCCTGGTTCTCCTTTTCAAATTTAAAGCTGAAAGATGCTCCTCTAACAATCATGTTTATTTCAACCTATGGCTGTGTTTATGTGAAAAACTTGGCTCCTTGGAGCATCTCCTGTTGTGTCTGAGAACAGTGCCAGCCCCTTGCCCCACTTTCCCTTCGTAAGGAAGCATCCTCACACTTTTCAAAATGCCCTGGGGGCTGGCTTAACAGACAGCTCTTAGTCCTGCTCAGGACTCAGGAGATCTGCTGGTCCTGAGACCACACCTGGAGAAAGCTGATCTGGGTCTTGAGCGATGGGTTTCCCCTGCTTCAGGGAGGTTGTACTAACAAGTCATAGTCTCTTGGGCCACTCGGGTCTGATGCTTGTCAATGGCTGTGGTTTGTGCTGTGTCTGCCCTTGTACTGAGCCTGGCTCAGAGGTGGGAATATTACTGTCCCACTCAGGCTTGATCTTCCACCCACCCCACATGCTGAAGATGCTCAGATCCATGACCTCTTCTGCACAAGAGGGGAGGTGATCACCATGCATGGTCACCGTGGGGCTAGGGTCGGTCCTGTGTGGTGCCAGCTGCTCTCCCACTGAGTTGTGAGCATGAACTAGCAGAACTCTGAGGCATAGGACTTTGTCCTTGGTGACCTCTGGAAAGTATAGGCCCAAGTTAGAGTTTAAGTGGGAGGAAAAAAATCTCCAAATAGGACAGTGGAGTGAGGAGAGCAGTTCTTGTATTTCTACCACATGCTGAGAACTTTTCATTCATTTGCTCAGTTAATGCTCGCAGGACTGTTTGATGTGGGAGGTGTTATTATTCTTATTTTACACAGGAGAAAGCTGAGGTCTAGGGGCCTTGCTGAGAAGTGTCAGGGCTGACCTGTGAACCCAGATTTGCCTGTCCTGTGGCCCCTTCAGAGCCACAGGCTTCCCAGCACAGTGTGGAATCCCTGCGGCACCCTGGGCAACTTCCTGAAGTCCTGAGGAGCTGGGGTGAAGCCTGTGTGCCTCTCTAGGCATGCTCGACTTTCCTAAGGGAGGTTTTGACTCTTTGGTGATGGGACAGCCCCCTTTCTAGAGAATCTGTTGGGTGGTGATGGGAGCTCTAGGTATCAGGAAGCAATGAGGACAAGACATGGGCATTGCATTCAGATCTCAAGCCCCTCATTCACTGTGCATCCTTAGGCAAGTCACTTAACCTCTCCAAGCCTCGGCGCCTGCCTCCACGAGGGGGCTCGCAAGACCTACTGTGCTGGATGGTTGAGAATGAGACCAGACACTCCAAAGTTGTGCACACAGGAGGTCCACAGCCAATGATTTCCACAGGGGAAATGGTGGGCAAACTGAGGGCAAGAAATGGCTCGCATCTAGTGGGTGCAGCCCAGGGGGCCTGAGCTGTCACCCCTTGACCTCTTCAGTCTTTGGGCTTATCTGCCTCTGAGGGTGGCAGACACGGCCAGGTGAGAGGATGAGCTGGTGGTGCTACTGTGGCCTGGCAGCCCGGGACAGGGCAAGCCGAGGGCAGTTCCAATGTGACCTGGCATGACCTGGCCCTCGCAGGCAGGCTCAGTGCTGCCAGGTCTGGAACCAGCCTTCCAACACAGTGGGGAGTAGGGAGAGAGCCTCAGAAACTGCTTCAGAGGCTTCTCAAGCAAATTGGAGAGGCTCCCCTTCCCCCTGCCCTCCACAAGCTTCAGGTGAAGGCTTTGAGATGGGAGATATCCTAGATTAAATCCTTCCCTCCAGCCAGCCTTGCAGCCGCTCAGCAGCTCAAGCCCACCTGGGAAGGGCGTTTGTAGTGAAAGAAGGGACCAACTGAGGCAAGGGAAGACAGACCAGAGTGGGGGGGAAGCAAAGGAGCCCCTGGGATTGATCAAGCAGAGAATGGAGGATGTAAGGAAGGCCTGCCTATCTGCCACGTGTCATGGCCCAGAAGAACGTCCCTTTCCCCTTCATCTAAGACAGGGAGGTGTCTAAGTCTGGGGAGGAAGCTATTCATGGTTGACTGGTTGTTGGGATTTTCTTTCTGTCAGACTCCCTGCAGGCCGTCTGACTTGGGCTTGGAAGGGAATGCACTTTGCACTGAGCTGACTTCAGTCTTTCCCCTGAGAACCCAGGTCTGCTGAGAATCTGCTCTGCCTCCCCTCGACATCGGGAGGCTGTGGATTGATCACACTGTGTTCTTCCCACAGGCAGCCCATTCCAGGTTCCAGAGTGATACCGATGAGTTACACTGGGGGTGACACATTTGAGCATCAGCATGTGCTCTACATGCTCCATGTATAGGTCCTGATAGGCCTCCACTGATCCCTTGTCCTTCCCGCTCTGTCCCATCCACCAGCTCATGCCATGCAATCCTTGGAAACCAAGTTGAAATGAGGGGGGTGTCAGATTTTTCCAATTAACTAAATGAAGCATATGATTGAATTAAGGACTATGGTCTATGGACTGGCTGGATTTTGTGAAATGACGTTTAAACTCTCAAATGGAAATAAAACCAAAATCCACTCCAGCCTCGGTGGGCCCTGTTGGGAGCAGGGAGCCCTGTGTGCCCCTGTAGCATGGCCTTCTCTCGAAGCCCTTTGCTTCCCTCCAGTAACCCAGGGCATATGGAGTAAAATCCTGAGAGCCAATGAGGAAGTACTGGTGCCACCAGTAGGCTTGGGTTCCTGAGATTTCTGGCAGAGACTGGATGAATAGGGCTATTTCAAGACATGAGGCTTCCCCTCTTCAGTAAGGGTCTCCAGGGCTTCCTTAGGGTCAGGAAAAGACAAAGACACTTACTTCTGCCCTGGCAAAAAGGAATCAAGGTGGGAGGATACAAGGCCATCTTTGGCCTTCCTGTCTATTCTCAACAGCTCTCTCTCCCCAGGTTCCAGGAGACCTGAGCCCCTCTGCTCCAGGGCACAGCATTCTACCAGCCCCCTTCCTACCCATTGCACACAGCTGTTCCCTTCCCAATGAGCTTCTTCTCCCAAAGAGCAGACAAACTTGTTTCCATCCCAGAGACCCAGGGGCAGATGTGTGTTGGACTTGGGTCACCCGGGGAAGGCTATTTATAAATCACCCCGATAAGCACAATCTGCCCTGCTCGGCCCAGGCCACATGGACACGCTGTGTGTCTGGTGATTGTACTACTAAGCTAACCCTCCCAGCACCAGGACAGCAAACTGGACATTTCCTGTACCAGTCAGGCCTGAAAAGTGGGCCCTGGAAGGTGCAGGAGGCTCAGAAGCCAGCCAGCCACTGGTCCTGAAGGGTCTGGCTTGCAAGCTATTCTAACAGCAAGAACTTTCACTGCTTTTTTTTTTTTTTTTTTTTGGTATTAAATTGACCCATCTCCAGAAGTGTTCTTGTAACACAGTGGTCAGCAAACTTTTTCTGTAAAGGGCCACATTGTAAGCATTTTCAGTTTTGCAGGCCATATGGTCTCTGCTGATATAGTGTAGAAGCAGCCTTAGACAATATGCAAATCAATGAGTGTGGCTGTGTGTCAATAAAACTTTATTTACAAAACCAGGTGCTCAGGCCACAGACCAGAGTTACCAGCCACTACTGTAAAGGGAACTCAAATGCTAGAAAATGGGACCTCATTTACTACACACATAGGTTCCTATCTTATTGAGCTACCCAAAAGACCTACACAATGATTCTTCTTAAGGCTATCTAGCTTTCCACACACACTGACCACTGCCGTTCTCAATGATCAATTCTTCTCCACCAGAAAAAAAAAGAGGTAATTTTAGACTCAGTCAAGCCTACCCTGTGGGAATCTGGTGGGGGCCCTCCCAGGGTGTGTAAGAACTGGCGGCCTGTGGCATGCTTTGTTTTGGGGACACACATGCTCACAGAGCCCACAGGCCAGAACGTCTCAGTCACCAGTTTTCCTCTTTGTTACAGCTGGTGTGTCCCTGCCTGGCCCAGCGCTGGAGGAGCCAAGAGAGCCAGCCTCCCTCAGCCCTGACTGCCGAAAACCTGGGACCATGGGGAGCCCCCCATTTGACAACGCAGTGGCCTGGGCACATCTGTGCTCTCACTCAGCCATGTGGGAGCAGAGATCCCTGACAGATGACACCTAAGGACAAAGTCACGCATGTACACGGTTCCCGGTACGTGGTCCCCAAGGCCCATCCAGCACACCAAGAACCTCAGCCCCAACACCAATGGGCTCTCGGCACACACATACCACCCTGCACAGCACCGTGGCACCAAACTACTTCCCCAGCACAGCACCCTGGCACCAAACTACTTCCCCAGCACAGCACTTTGGCACCAAACTACTTCCCCAGCACAGCATCGGCTCAGCGGGAACGTCCCTTCCGCCATGAGCTTGAGCCTCCCTGCCCACGCTAAGGAGCCAGACAAGTGTCTGGGCTGTACCTTCCGCTCTCTGCGTGTTCAGCTGCTCAGGCCTCCTCGGGAATGGGAGAGAACCCCGGCTCTGCCCAGCAGCCAAGACTTCTTTCCTCTTTAGCCAGGCTGCCCAAAGGTGATAGGAGAGTAGACTCAGGACCCAAGCCTCCTCTAGCTCACAAACCTACCCACCTGAGGAAGATCAGTGACCAGAAGCTGGCCAGACACGGGAAGTCCCCGAAGCTTACCTAAATAGAGACCCAGCCGGGGGAAACCAAATGGTGTTCTTGGTGGGGAAGAAGCAAACAGTCCGCACTGCAACACCCGCGTGGTGTCAAGTAACAGTCAGATTAAACAAACAGCCTCAGCTGCTATTTTTACATCCAGATCAGCCACGAGTAACAGATCACTTGGGGAGTGAGAAACTGCTTGCCGCTTAGCCGGACCCTAACCACGATTCCAACTTCAACCCAGAACGATTGCTAAAGCTATTCCAGCACCTAGAGTCAAATAAAAATATCCCAAGGTTGGAAGGAAAACATTTGTTTAGGGAAACATTAAAAACAGGAGAGTGTGTGCCTTGGAGCCAGCACCCGGAGCCCTGCTGATGTCCCGGGGCAGAAATAGCCCGTTTCATCATCGGCTCTGGACGACCGCCGCCCGCATTCCTCGAGTAAGGAGCCGTCCTCTGCTGTGCTTTTGGAGCAGAATAATATGCAGCTGGGGGAAGGCCAGGCTGGGTCTCAGGGTGAGAGTTACAGAAGGATATGAAATAATCGGGGAAGAGGCAAGGTAAGTGTCTACTTGGTGAGCTTGGCTACAGCAAGCCCAGTTGTTTGCAAAGTCCAAGCACCAGTGGACAAGTCCCGTTCTGCCAGGCAAGGGATCCCCTCTCCATCTCTGGGAAGGGCTGGCCTCCCGGCAACCTTGAGGTGGGCTCATGCCTGCCTTCCCGATGGCTGCTTTCTGTCTCGGCCTGGGGTCACCTGCTCCCCAAACTTCCCACAGACCCCCCAACTTTTTCCACTGGCTTTTCTTTGGCTTGTGCCATGCCAGCTCCCAGAGTGCCTTTCTTACTCTCCCAAGCTGGCTCCAGGATAGTCTGTTTGCTACTAGGATTTAATGCAAGAGTGTTTTTTTTCCCCCCGTTTCTTTCCAAGATTCTTTTTTATGCTTCCCTGCCTGTGGCCTGAGAAAGCGGAGATGACTGGCGCCCGCTGGGTGTCCAGCTCTGTGTAGCACTCAAAGCCTCTGCAAGTCTGCAGTGCGCTGTGTCTTTGGGTCTATTTGCAGACTGTCCCTTCTGCCCCTGTGGGCTCTTCAAGGGCAGCAACCTGTGTCCCAGCCCCAAGTTGGGGCCTGGCACCACCTCCAGCCTTGAACCGGCTGACAGCCAGGGTCATGGGGACCCAGGTTATGTACTTTTGTCTAAACCAAGTCAGAAAGAACAGCTCCTCCTTGCCCTGCAGACTAAGTTGTGAGATCCCAACCAGCAGGAGCATTCAGACCCGCCTCCTCCTGGGAGCCTCAAGACTTGCCTTTTGCCCTGAGCACTTCAGAACCTCGCTGTGGGGATGACTGCTCGCTGCTCCGCACTCAGAGATGCTTTGAGGGAGGCCCAAAGTGAACCCCTCAATTTTACCCACTCACCTCCCTACCTCCCCTGTTTGCCAAAACAAACACATGCCAACAGGGCAGATAAAAACCATCAACTTGAGATGGGAGCCAACATTTAAAAAGTACACAGGATTTTGAGTGCTGGCTCCATTATTTCCTAGTCAGTTGACATGTCACATACTTACCCTTCCTGAAGCTCAGTTTCCCCATCTCTAAAGTGGAGAGAATGCCTGTGCTCTGTGGGCTTCAGGGTCAGAGGAGTTCCTGTACATGAATATGCTCGTCTATTGCAAAGCTTCCCAAAATGTTAGTCATTTATTTGTTATTTTTTCCCATGATTTTTGCTACACTTCAACCATCTGTATCAACATTTACTTACTATTTTCCTTTAAAGAAAATTTAAATTGACTTGCTTTTTGTCTTTAACAGAAGAAGTTTATGGAAAATGACAATACTTAATAGATCATGGATTTGATATATTTGTTAATTTCCCTTCCCCCATTACACATTGAAACAAATTTACAGTCAGTTCATATGTCATCTGATGTTAGAAAATGTTGCATTACTAAATCTCATTGTATGGAGGAGTTCGCTTCGGGGTGTGAGTAACATGAGCTGAAAGCTTCGGCAGGGCCCCTGGTCTTCCTAATTTGCTTTCCTCCCCTCCTCAGCACCTTCCTTCCCCAGCTTACGTTTCATTCTTCACAGGTGGAGAGCATGACCTCATGTCTTGTTTAGGATCCTAGGAACGGCAAGCTTTGCTCTGCAGCAGGAGCGAATGGTGTTTGCTTGAAGTGGCTGATTGAGGAAAGAGCACCGTGGGATGGCTGGGGAATGTTCCAGGGGCTGGGCAGTGGCGGGTAGCTTTGTTAATGACGTCAGCAGGAGGGGTCGGGAGAGAATAATAAAACACAGTTGACCCAGCAAGAGCCTGTCCTGGGAGCAGGCAGCCCTCAGAGCTTGGCTGGAGGCTCCATCCAGCAAGCCTGAGCATAGCTGACACCTGCAGAATCTGATTTCTCCTGGAAGTGCCCCCATCTGCCCCATGTAGTAGACCCCCATGTCTGTGTCGGTTACAGTGATCATCCTGATGCAGACCATCCCCAGCCGGAAACACAGCTGCAGAACTGAGCCCAAGCTCCAGACCAAGAACGCTCAGGGTCTGCATGGCCGAGAGCTGGCATCTGTCCAGGGGACTGGCCCAGGCAAAGTGACCACTCTTGTCCAGTCCAGGAGCTGTGAGCTGCATGGAAAGAATGTGAATGAAGACACAACTCTAAATGTGGAACCATGGATGCTATGTGAGCCAGTGTGCTCCCTAGCCATCCAGAAAAACAAGGCCACTTGTACATTCTGCAAGAGCATAAATAAAGCTGTCCTCAGGCGGCGTGCTCTGGTGGCCCATCCTTGCAGTGGCTTCACTGGCTGCACCCCTCAGCAAGGCCTCTGGAACACTGTGAGGGTAGCACACCCACGCAACAGAGTGGGTAAAAAACGATCTAGCTATGGCCTTGCCACATGTGGGGATCGCTAACTTAATTTTGCAGCAAATTTAATCTGCTCTGTATTGGTATTAATTAGAAATGTTCAAAAGCTGGTAATAAGGGCAGTGCCGAATGGGTCCTTCAGGCCAATTTCTGGTTCTGGGTATTTGAAGCTCATATCCCTGCAAATGATAGGAAGCCACTCAACTGATTCTTTTAACTTTGCATCCTGGTTATATGTGACTTCCTGTCAGGGAACGTTTCTTTGTTATCACCCAGCTTTCCTTAGTAGTCATTTCTGTAAAGTTCTTCAGGAAGGTGGTGCATTTCCATGGCTTAATAATAATAATAGCAGTCTCAAAAAAAAATAATAATAATAGCAAAATGAAAATGCTAGCCAGCACATGTAGAATGCTTACTTTGTGCACCACATGGTTCTAAGTCCTCACATCAATTAACCCACACCGTATACACTCCTGATCACAGGTCCCTGCATGATTTTGTCCCATCCCTATGAATTGCCATCCATCAGGGAGCTAGGGAAGGATGAGATATGGAGAACTGGTATTTCCTGAGCACTCATTATGTGCCAGGAAAACACTTTCTGCGCTTTGTTCCACAAAATCCTCAGTCTCCCTGTACGATGGCAGTTAATGTTTCCTTTTTAAGGATGATGAAACTGAGGCTTGCAGAGGTCCCAGGATGCCATAGCTAATAGCAGCACAGAGGATGCAGATGAGGGCTCACCTGCCCACCTATCCAGTTAGTACTCTCCCAGCCCAAGTGCAGGACACAGCCTTCTCTGACCCACCTGTTCTCCTTGCCTCTCCCTGCAGAGAGGGCAATGCCTGCAGGGCACCTCCTTAGCTACTGATTTGTTATGGGGATTCTGTGCCCACTGTGAGCACAGCACGAGTGTGTTTCCAAGGCTGACAGCAAGACGGTGCCTCACTGGAGGAGCCCTCGCTTCGGGGGCTCAGGCCCAGCTGCGCTGGCTGCCTGCCGAGGGGCCTGAGCAGGAGGACCTCTCTTGCAGGAGTGCTGGGTTGGTGGGGTGTTGCCTGCTAATGTGTAGCTCAGAGGGGCTAGAATTATGGGGGCAGGGCCCTGTTTGTAGCTCACAGCCTGAAAGAGCCCAGGTTGCTGAGGCCCCTTCTACAGGGCTGCCCTTCTCCCCATCTGACCAGCCTGGTGCTGGGATGGTGACTGTCACAGTCAACTGAAGGTCACCCTGGCTGAGGCCTCTCCTCAAGGCTGTTCCTTTAGGATTCTTTGCTTAGGACTTTACAGTGGAAGGCTTAGACATAAGAAACAGAATCTGAAGGAAATCCAGTTTATTAAAGTGTTACCACGTCTCACAACAAAGCTGGGAGGTCGGCTTCCTGGTGGATCTGGGTGCAGTTGCTCATTTCTACACACTCAGAGAGATCTGGAAGCCCAGTGTTAAGAGGAGCTACTCCCTAGAGCACGAGTTGGCAAACTTTTTCTGCAAAAGGCCAGATGGTAAATATTTTCAGCTTTGCAGGCCATCGGGTCTTTGTCGAAAGAGCTCAGTTAGGCCATGGTAGCATGAAATCAATTAGAGACACTCTAAACAAATAGGAATGACTAACACAGTAAATAAAACTCAGTTTCAGGGTTTAAAAGAAGAAAGTTGATTTTCATATAATTCCATGTATTACAAATATTCTTATTTTGACATTTTTCCCTCCAATTATTGAAGTGTGTACAACCATTCTTAGCTCACAGGGCTGTTCGGAACAGACAGCACAGGGATTTGGCTCATGGGCAATTTGCCAACCTCTGCCCTAGAGCCACTTTGTCCACTTGAGTGGCCACCAACCCTATGTGGCTAATGAGCACTTGAAACATGGCTGGTCTGAATCCAGATGTTCTGTGAATGTAAAACGCACACTTAGTGCAAAGTGTGCGTTTTCCTTAGTGCAAAGAAAACCTTGTAAAATATCTCAACAATATTCTGTATTGATTACATGTTGACGTGACAATACCTTGGCAATTCTGGATTTAATAAAATATATTGTTAAAATTTACTTTCACACATTTCTACTTTTGGAATGTGGCTCTAGAAGATTTGAAATGACATATGTGGTGTGGGCTGTATTTCTACTGGACAGTGCTGGGCTTTGCTCCTGGTCAAGGACCCTCACCCTCATTGCCTGGTATGTCCATTAGGCCAGACTCGACTTGGGATCAGGGCTGAGCTGCTCATGGTGAAAGAGTTTCAATTTCTCCATTGTGATTGCTCTGAGTTCAGTTGTTAAGCAGAAACTTTTGCAAATGTATTCCTGGATCTCAGGTATTGTTGTTCCTATTTGCTTCCACCATTGTCTCTAAAATATTGGGCCTTAAAATGAGACTTTATGCACATGAAGAAAAATATGGTGAGCATTGCCATTTTCCAAGCACCTCCAGAAGCTGCATGCTGGGTTAGCGGTCTCATACACAGTGCAGATTGGATCTTCACAACCATTCTGGGAGGGAGGCATTCTTACCTCCATTTCCAGATGCAGAATGAGGTCAAAGAGGTGAAGTCCCTCACCCCAAATTATGTACTTGGCAGCAGAGCTGGTGTCAAAGTCAGGGTTCCCTTTCTCCTCAGTCCATCTTTTCCTTGGTGCCATGTCACTAACATGCTGGTGGAAGCAGGGCCTTCCTGAAAGAGGTGCTTCCCCCTCCAGTGCAGAGGCAGAGGAGGGATTCCCTAGATCAGCCTGGCTGAGGGGAAAGAGACTCTCAAGGCAGGGCTGGAATGCAAAGCCCAAGCGTGCTGTTGCTACTCTGCACCCCAGGTGCCACCTGTTCTCTTTCCTGTAAAGAGAATAGGGAGCAGGGAGAGGCAGACCACTGTCTACCTGTCCCACACCCACTGTGGCTGCAGGATTTGGTGCAGGATTGTTTTAGTCTCAGAGGTGGACCAAGGTAAGAGTCACCAGCTCCAGCCTCACGGGCTCCTTGCCCCTCTCTGCATGCAGCTCCACCCTGCCCCAGGGCCTTTGCACCTGCCTATCGGATCCTCTGCTTCGAGCGCTCTGCCTCGACCCTGACATGGCTGTTTGCTTCTCACCGTTCAAGCCTCAGCTCAAGTGTCACCTCCTCAGAGAGAGTTTTCCTGGCTATCCCATCTAGAGACCCTCACCCCTACCCCAGCTGACCTCTGTCACACTCCTCACTCTATTCTTCATGGTCATGATCACTAACAGAAACCATCCCACTTCTTTGTTCCTGGGCTGTGCTCTGTCTATGCACTCCCTTCTTCCAGAAAGCAATTCCAAGACAACATCTACTTTGCCTGCCTCATGTTCTTCTGTGCACCTCATGTGCAATAAATGAGTGTGAGCGTTGGTTCTCAAGTCCCCCAAAGGAGGAAGCACCGATTGCTGGGACCCTCCCTCAGAGTTCCTGCTTCAGTGGGTCCTCTGTGGGGCCTGGGTGTGTGCGTTTCTAATAAGTCCTCAGGTGATGCTGATGCTGCTGGTCCAGGGGCCACCCTTGGAGAAGAAAATGCATCTGTTCCTGGACAGGCTGTACCGACTCTTCCACACTTGCTGTGGATGATTTCCTGGGAGCTGCTGTTTAAGAGTGGCTTTCTACTTAACTTGACTCAACAAATATTTACTGAGCACTTTCTGTGGATCAGGCGTTTCTGGTTGCTTTCTCATTTGTAACCTCCTTTTCTCCTCACTACATCTCTGAAGTGGTTTACAGGCAAGAGAGCTGAGGCTTAAGCGGTTGAATAAATGGTTCAAGGTCAGAGAACTAGTCATAAATGGGGTTTGGGCTGGGTGCAGGGGGTTCTGGCACCCAGCTCAGGTGGGTTCCCATCCTGCCCTGTTGCTCTCTGAGGTCTGGCCTCCCAGGAGCCTTTGGGTATGGCTCACAGGTGCCAGGTATGTCCAGCCATCTATTTTCACTTCTCTGTGTGCTGCTGGGCAGAGCCACACAGAACTCCAGGTGGTACGGCCAGGAGAGTCTGTAGCTGGGCTGCTAAGTTTGTGAATTTTGGCAGCAGGGTCTTAAGCATTGCACTCTCAGATCTACCTCACACCAGCTGTGTGACCTTGGACATATGACTTGATTTCTGTAAACCTGCATTTGGTACCTACGTCATATGACTGTTGCAAATATTAAATGGGATGATGCAAGTGCTTAGTATGGGTAGGTACAATAAGCTAATGAAGTCATTTTGTCATAATTGTGATTGCCTTGGCTCTCTCGTGGTTGGGTTGGAGAGCAATAGCAGGTCTGAAATGATTGAGAACTTGGGAGCTTGGGACTAAGGAGGTGGTGAGTGGAGGACCAAGAAGCTGGATACCTCCCTGTCATGCAGCACTACGCAGCTCTAGAAAGGAATGAAGACCATCTCTCCATCCTTGCAGGAAGTAATTCCCAGGACAAGGGGGAGAAACATGGGTACATTGTGTTTACCATTCACTGAAGGAGAGATTATATATGTATGCCTATTTATATGGATTTTCTGATATTAAAAGAAAACCATAGAATAATTAAAAAATGATTATAGGGAAGAAAGAAAACAGGCTGGTGGGATGTAGAAAAGGAGCTAGGTCTCCCTGAATCTAACATTTTTTTGGGTAGATTTGACTTGGACCCATGACATACCTTCCAGAATTTTAAAACTAAATTAAATAAACAATTTTAGAAAAGAAGCACCTAAAAACTGAGAGTAAAATGAAACAAATGAACTTAATACATAGGTGGCATGATTTCACAAAAGGAAATTATATCAAATGCTTTTCAAATAAGTAATTTGATTTAACCCATAATGGGAATATACCCGAACATAAAATTATTAACTTTTAAATAAAATCTTAAACTGTTCTTAGAAATATTGATAGATAACAGATAGAGCAAATAGGTAAGTATGGTTTTTTTTTTCTTAGAAATATTTAATATGGACTTACAAACAGAAGGCATGTCTGTGTCTTGGGTGGTGACAAGACAAGATGATGGATTCCTGTGCCACTACCCCCAGACTCAGGGCTCATATACCACAGGGGAGGGGTGGCTCAGGAGGGATGTGTAAGACAATTGAAGTGTGATAACAACAACGTTATTTGACCTAAGGGCAGGATTTACAGTCAACTCAAGGAATAACAGTTAAATGGGAAATCTTAGAGAACTTCCTGTAACAGGGGTTTGTCAGAAGTCATTGTGGTGGATTAGCTTAAATTGGTAAGTATGTTCATGTCATTCAAAGCAAGATTTTTTAGTGTTAGAGAAAGAAGATGCAAATATAAAACCAAAATATTAAGTAAAACTCTATGCATATATTTGAGTATCAATATGAAGTCTTGATTACTTTCTCTTAAAAAAATATTTCTTAACTGATAAGATCTGGAAGCCATAACCAACACAACAGCAGTGAACATCGTTTATACCTAGATTTTTGTCTCTAAATACCATTTCTCATTAAAAAGAACAGAAAATGTGTAAGAAGAGTCTGGAACTTTGGCCTCCCCAGAAAGGCAAGCAGGCTGTGAAAATCTCCTGGGATCATGTGATGAGAGCCAAAGAGCTGACTTTGGGAGGCTCCCACTAGGAAAGACGATGGAACACTGTGTACAGCACTAGGGATGAAAACCGGAATGAATAGAAAACACATTCAATGTGTTCAACCCATGAGTTTATAACACTACTAAGAAAAATAACAGCTCAGACAGCATTCCATGGTCCCTTAGCAAGACTCAGGGAGCAGCTTCATTCTCCTGAGAAGTGGGCCAGGGTTGGGAACTTAGCCTGACTGCTGTATTAACTGTATCAAACAGTCCAACCCCCCAAGTGATGGATGAACGAGGGTTTCTCTAATAAGTAAAGATAAAGATGGAAGGCAAACTAGAATATTATAATTTTTCAAGTCTCTAATGAAATCACAGTTTAATACAATAATTGCTACTGGGTTACCTATGAAAATACACAGGAAGTGTTCTTGCCAAAACACCAAATCTCAATCAGAACAAGCCTCTAAATCTTGATTTAACTCCCAGATGACAGGAAGAACAGGAACAGAGGAAACAGATAAATGACACCATAAGGGAGTAATTGGCAGGATCCAGGAAAATTGGAAAAATCTGTGGAAAATTCTGCAGGACAAGAGCCAATTTGCATAACAAACACGTTGAATATAAGGCAGGTGAGATCTATTGATTAAAAGACGCTAGAGACACATTGACCCCATGCCATATATAGACCCTCTCTGTGTCCTGATTCCAGCAAAAATTTATAAGACAACCAGGGATATGTGAAGGCTGCCTAGGTATTTGATTATATTAAGGAATTGCTGCTAATTGTTTAGAAGTGATAGTAGCATTATGTTGATAAAAGAGGCTTTACTGTACAGAGAGACCTACACTAATACTTATGAATGAAAGTCAACACCTGGGACCTCTTCAAAGTAATGCAGTGTACGGAGAAGTGGTTTGAAGTATAGTTGAAGCAATATTTTTGAAATTGGGCATTTGTAGTACTATCCTCTTTACTTTTGTGTACATTTGAAATGCTCCATAATTTAAAAAATGGAAAATTCCCTGGGGCAGCGAGGACAGAGAGGGTCAGAAGGAGATGACAAGGAGGCGGGAGCTCCCGGGAAGGAGAGAGATGCAGCCAGGGAATCAGAGAATGTGGGTGGGGCCCTGCGGAAGCCAGGGTGAGATCTGAGACTGTCCCTCAGGCCACATGGCAGAGGAGGTGGCCTGTCCCGCAGACTCCAGTCTGTCTGGTCACCTCACTTAGGGTTATTTGATATAAAGTGGCTTCAGGGAGGCCAACAGCCCTACAAACATTGACAAGTACACAAAACATCAGAAAAAATTAAACATTCAACTTTAGAGATTGGTTGCCTGGGGCTGACCTTATAAATTAAAAACTTAAAAGAGGAGAAAGTATTTATGGTAGATTGTTAAGTAACCAAGTAAAAAATGGAGGCCAAATATTAATGTAAAAACATGGGTATTCATGCAAAAATGTATTTATGCATTAAGATAGTCTCAAATACTGTATCACCAGGCATTAGAGAAAAAAATGCCTAAAACAACAAATAGTGAAGAAAAATATGTGTATGTGTTGATTTCTCCTTTAAAAAAACAATGCATTTTTCATTGAGGTGACTTGCAGCAGAGTGAACACCTGGTCTTTGGACGAAGGACACTTTCCATTTCCCCATCCCACAAGGGTCCCTAGGTTTTTCCTGCTGGACCCACGTGAAGGTGAATGGCTAATTTCACCTGTGATGTTAATGCCCCTAGAATGGATGTATGGGATGGTGGGCATAAAAATACCCCAGTGCAGGTGGAGTTTCTCTAGAAAGCCCAGAGCTACCTACTTTCTCCCAAGGGCTGGTCACTGGACTTTCCCCAGGGGCCAGTGCTGTGGCCTGGTGACCTGTGTCTGGGGCAGGGAGCTGCTTCTTGGAACCTTGCAGATCCCATAAAGTTTCCTTTATGGCACTGTCTTTGCTTCAAAGGGTCACCTCGGCCCCAGCAGGGAGGCAGAGGAGCTTGTGTCCACAGATGGGCTGCCCGGGCTGCCCAGCTCCTGCACCTTCCACTTTGTCAGAGCTGAGGGGCTTCCTGCTGGGGAAAGGAATATGGCAATACCCCTGCCCTCACACACTAGAGGAGGTTCCTTTGCATTCTTCAGGCCAGTTTTAGAGTAGGAAACAGATACTCACATAAGGATGGGCCTTGCATGCTGTGCAAGGTCAGGGCAGAGCCAGACTGTGCCCCCTCTGATGAACAGGTTTGCATGCCACAGTCTCCTCCCTGGGGTCGCTATCTGACATTCAGGTCTCAACTCCTCCAGACTTGCTCTGTTTCTTGAAGCTTCGAGAGGCTTCCATGTAAGTTTCTGGACATTCACTGGTCGTTGTTCCTCAGTGTGGTGCTGTCGGTTCTGCAGAGGGCTTCCTGTCACTGTCTCTCTTGCACTGGTTCTTGGCACAGCCCCAGCAACCTCATCACCCTCCACTTTCCAGCCTTGGGAGCACAGGCTTGGAGACTTATTGGGAGTCACATGGTGAGTCCAGTGAATAGCAGCTGGTGCCAGAGCCCAGAGCTGGGCACCCAGCCCCTTGGCCAGGGGCTTTTCCCATGGGTTCCCACTCCTGGCCTTCATGGAGGGCCCTGCACGTGCCTTTCTTGCACACCCCTGGTTCTGAGCTCCAGACATGCCTAGTATAGCCCAGGGCCAGAGGAGGCTCAAAATGCCACAGGTGTGTTTTGTCCTAAAATAATTTGGATTGATAAGCGGCATTTAAAAATCAAGAGATTTTTGTGTTGATTGCTTCATTTCTGGCTCATTTTAATGGGAGATCAGGCACCACAGGGTGGCATTCTCATATAGGGGCAGGGGCTGAGCTGAGCAGGGCTGTCCTTCAGACAGGGCCTGTGCCTTCCTGCTAACCAGCTGCTACCTTCACTCATTTACAGAACCTGCCAGGCCAGAAGGCTTCTGCATTTGTGGCTCTATTCTTGGGCTTCTGCTGTATTGGAGACAATCGCTGGATCACAACAAAGCTAACCTGTCTCCCGGTCTCATCTCGAGCCAACTGCAGTGCCAGATGCCCTGACACTTAGTCCCGTCGTCTTCTTGATGCTGCCTGTGGCTGTCCCCGAACACGGGGAGCACTGGATGCCACATCGACTTTAATTAAGTTCCAAGAGGACATAGAACAGGAAACCAGTAACTCTTCTGCTCACATTAATACTATATAAGGCTTATCTTCAGAAACGTTTACCTGCTGTGAGCAGATATGTCTTCATGAAATATGAAATCCACCCACATTTATTAAGACTGCCTGTGTAGTAGGTAGTGGGAACTCAAACTGAGCAGCCCTCCGTTAGGGTCTCATTATTATTATGGCATTATTTATTTATATCCTACCCTAAGACAGACATGATGTAATCCAGTAATTAAGATTGTTATGATTGAATATTTATTAAGCACCTACAATAAGCCAGCCACTGATTCACATAAAATGAGTCTTTACCCTCAAGAGCTCTCATCTTGCTGCCAAGGGGAGCTCAGCGCCTCGTGGAGGGGACTGGGGGGACATTTAATGGATTTGTCTTCCCCGAGCAAGCTTGAGAAATGAAGCTGATCAGAAATTGGTCTGAGTTTAGTCTCGCTGTTCAATTTGAATGAAATGAAAACGATCTATCGCTGGCTTAGGAGAGGACCGGGTGTGCGGAGGGGCTATCCCCAAAGTGCCCCAGCCAAAGATGGAGGCCTCCAAGACACAGGTGGGTGGCAACTGGGTGAAGGTCTGAGCTTTAAATTTATCCTCAGGCTAAGATTGGGCTGCTCTTTTGTACTTCTTATAAACTTAGCCATGTTCTGACATGTTGCGAGCTAACACTTGCTGGGATCATGCTGTGTGCCAGGGGCTGGGGCTACAGAGGAGAGCCAGGCACAGCCCAGAGCCTCCTGAAACCAGCTCCCCACAGGTCGCTCTGCAGCCTCCTTTCTCCCTCTGCAGGCCTCCGGTGCCCCCACAGCCTGTGGCGGCTTCCTTGGCCTCTCCTCTTTCTGGTCTTTCTCTCTATCTTCTTGCTTCTTCCTCTGCACTGGGCCACTTCTCCTAAAAGGGACCTGTCGGCTACAACCTACACCCTGCTCCCTCTGTCTTTCCTTGACCTGGCGACACTTTTTTTTTACTCTACACTAGAGTGAAGAATAAACAAATGAATGAAGCATGAAGGAGTCAGTGAATAGGCACAACCGTAAATGTGTACCCAGCATTGATACATGAACTTCTGTGACCAACGTTCTTTGCTCACAATTGTTCCCTAGATTATTTCTGTGTTTGGGAAGAGAGTGGAATGTCCCCTAGGTTCTTGGGTGCCTTTGGAAGGAGATGATTTGAAAACTGACACAGACATGCCATGCTTCCCTTAGCACCAGCCCTGACTCAAGCATTTGGTTCAGATAAAATCTACATTTTTTTTTTTAGAGACAGTATCTCACTCTGTTGCTCAGGCCAGAGTGCACTAGCATGATCATAGCTCACTGCAGCCTCAAATGCCTGGACTCAGGGGATCCTCCCACGTCAGCCTCCTGGATAGCTAGGATTCCAGGTGCACATCATTTATTGGTGCACCTGTATCATTAAATGCCTGGCTCATTTATTTTTATTATTTTTATTTTTTGTAGAGGGAGGGTCTCACTTTGTTGCCCAGGAGGGGCTCAAACTGCTGGCATCAAGCGATCCTCTCGCTTGGACCTCCCTAAATGTTGGAATTACAAGCATGAGCCATCGCACCAGGCCTGATAAAAGTCTACTTTATCCTGAAAGGTGCCTTAGTCATTTCTACAAAATATCAGTTTTGTAAAAATGTTATGATTTTCTTTTTTAATTGTAGTAAAATACATGTAACATAAAATCTACCATCTTAACCATTTTTATTTATATTTGTTGAGATGGAGTCTTGCTCTGTTGCTCAGGCGTGTCGCTCAGGGGCATGATCTTGGCTCACTGAAACCTCTGCCTCCCAGGTTCAAGTGATTCTCCTGCCTCAGCCTCCTGAGTAGCTGGGATTACAGGCATCTTCCACCATGCCCAGCTAATTTTTGTATTTTTAGCAGAGATGGGATTTCACCATGTTGGCCAGACTGGTCTCAAATTCCTGACCTCAGGTGATCCACCCTCCTCGGCCTCCCAAAGCGCTCTCCTGTGGAAAGGCAGGTGAATACCCTGCCTGTGGGCAGGTTTCTCCTGGTGCTGGTAATGAGGCCACTCTGGGCAGTCCACTTAGGATCCTGCTTCCTGATGCCATCCGAAGCCCTCCACAGAGACCCCAGTTCCAGGCCTCATGAGGTTTCTATTGCCAGGCTGCAGGGTGCCTCTTCCTCACGGAAACTGAGCTATCACCGTTATCCATGTCCCCACTTGAGGGGGGCTGGACATTTGCTTTCCTATACTATTTTTTCGATTGGAGCTAGTTATGAAGCTGCAGCATCTCCCAAATGCCTCTGAAGAAATGACTCGCCTGGAGGCTTGGTACAAAACAGAAGACCAGGTCTTTCCCAGGAATGTCGAATTTGGTAAGTCTGTGTTGGGGCCCAACAGTCTGTTGTTTTGTTTTTAAGCAAGCACCCGGCTTATCTGGAGTCAGGAAAGACTGCACTGAAGTGTGTAGAATGGCAGTGTGGTCTCGGCTTCCCTTGGGTGGTGACCCACTGCCCTGTGACCCCACAACAAGTGCCTCTCACCACATGGTACTTCACTCTTCACCAGAAGTTCTCTAAGTTCTACATTCTAAGAAGTTCCAAGAGGTTCTCTCAGTGTGGGCCCCAGGCTGACAGCATCAGCACCTTGCATCTTGTTAGAAATGCAGATTCTCAGGCTCCACTGCATCAGAGATTCTAGGGGTGGGTCCAGAAAGCTCTGTTTTTACCAGTCAGAGGGTTCTCTACAACCTTTGGTCTTCACAGAACATTTTCACACATTGCCTCCTGCCACCCTCACACTCCATAGGTGGGGAGACTGGGTTGGGGGGCCACATGGCTTGTCCGGAGTCAAACAGCCAATGGGAGACAGAGCTGGAACCCAGGCTCAAGTCCAGACTCCAGATCAGATGTCCCGTGAGCCCCTTCCCCGGAGATCACAGGGGTCTATAAAGACAAGGGCCTGGAGCCGATGGGATCCAGAATGGTCTGATCCCTGGTTCTGACTTCACTGCAAGGGACATGAGGAGCCAAGAATGAAAGCAATGACATATATACCATACAGGTATGCCTTCCACATAAACTAGATTTGTCCAAAAAACATATAAACAACCTGCCACCTAGGACACCCCTTTCCCTCAAACAAAACCTCCATTAACTAGGGTGTAAGAGTCTCGATTACACCAAAGAGGAAGAGCTCTTAAAGGATAGCCTCACTAGGCAGGCCAGACATGGATGTGATGTCACCACCACCAAGGGCATCAGGGAGAATGACATCTGCCAGAAAATGAGACTGCCATTGACCATTGTTTTAATTCAGAGCAAGATAAAGTCACTAAACCCAGGCCACGCCCTTGGGGAACTATTTTAATAGCCATTGCTGTCAAAATGCCGGGCCTGCCCAGAGCGGAGAGGAAACCTCCAGAGCGGCTGGGTTTGAAAGAGAGCAAGACTTAAAGCAGAGCTGTGACCTCAGGGAATGTTTTCCACCTCCTCTAAGGAATGCTGGCCACCCCTGCACTCCCTCCCCACCCTCCCGGATGGCGGGACGGAGAGGCAGTCAGAGAAGAGCTGGCATCTGGCTTCAAATTCCAGTTTGGCCTCTTACTAGCTGTGCGGGTGTGGGCAAGTTATTTATCCACCCTGTACCTCAGTTGTCTTGTCTAGGAAGCAGGCATAATATGGCCCTGGCATTTTCGTGTTATATTAAGCATAGACAACGTGTAGGGAACCTTTAGCTCCATACTTGATCTGAGGTTGACAGCTCAGTTAGGAGAGTGATTTGTTGTTTGTGCTCCTTGAAAGAGGCTTTTTTGCACAGACCCTGCCTCTCTGGGTCCAGGCAGATGGTTTAGCAACAGACAGCAGTGCCAGGAGGCTTCTTTGCCTCCAGTGAGTCCACTGGACCCAAAGTCATCACTACTGCCTCTTGATGCGTCTCTCCACAGAAAGGTGAAGATGACCCCATCTTTGATCTAGTTTAAGTCACAATACAAAGCTTGTTGTCTCCATTTTCCTAGTGTCGTTTCCTCCTAATTCAGACCCGACCATCATCTTTTCCTTTTAAAATTCTGTCGGGTCATCCCATTCTAGAAGTTTTCCATGTGCCCTTACAATTCAGTCATTTAAGCAGTGGTGGTGATAAGGGAAATGCTTACAGGTGTGTGTGAATGTGTGCATGTATGAAAGTGTGAGTGTGCGAGAGTGAGTGCGCATGTGCGTCTGAGAGTGTGTGTGTGTGTGTGTGCACTTGTGTGACATGGGCAGTTTTGTGGGTTAGACTTTTCATTGTCATCTTACCAAAAAGATATGAAGCTGATTTCTGCTTTTGGGGCGTACTTTTCTGAGGCCTTTACCCTGAATTCTCTGTGGATGTCATTATGCATGCCATAAAAAATAAATGTGTCCTCTAAAATGTCCCGTATTTTGGAAATGCTTCAACACTGAGAGTTCGTCGTACACACAAGGGTCTCAGATGGAGCCATAGGCAGCTTCATGGAAGCCTCTAGGAGGTCATTGCGTCTGGTCACTCCATACGCGGGGAGACCGAGGCCCTGAGGCGAAGGAGTCCCATCCAATGTAACCTGGAGGTGGAGGGCAAGCCAGGCGTCTTTTCTCTGTAGCACAATTGAGTGGGACTGGCCCTTAGAATGACCTACAAAGAGACCAAAGCAGGTGGATATCGGCCACTCTTCCTCTGGGGTGATCTAATGCACGTGAACTCCATCATCACTGCCCAGAAAAACCCACTCCCCAGTTTAAAGCTCCTGAGTGCTGAACATAGCCTGCGGACCCAGCCACTCATCCAGCCTGTGTTCCTGCACCCCCCGGATTCTGGGTACCGGGGACCCTGAGATGCACAGGCACAGGCGGCCCCAATCAGGCTCAGCACTCTGCCCCCTGCTGGCCGCTGGCCGACCTTGCAGGTTGTGTTGTCCCCTGCAGACCTGGACACTGGGGCGAGGCAGTCTTCTCTGGTTGTGGCTGCAGGTGGGAGGGGTTCGGCATCCAAGGGAGAGATTGCCTAAGGTTCAGGGAGCCGGAGAGGGAGCCAGGAGGTTTCCCTAGGATGCAGGCTGGAATTTGGCGGGTTCAGGAGGTCTGGGGAGTTGGGAAAGCATTGTCATGACCTGCCCTCACTGGGGGAATATACTTGGGTCACACACTTAAAATGGTGAGGAATTCCAACAGCTGGTGAAATAAAAATGTGTACTGGCAAGTTAAAAGTCTGTGTCTTTCTCTGAGTTGAAGGAGTCCTCTTCTTCCATTTCCTTTCTCCCTTCTGATAAAATGTATTTTTCTCATGATAGGCAATTTTGGGGGGAAAAACGGGAAAGTGGGGAAAAATCTGCACCCAGGGATGTTGCTAATGGGGAAGGCTATGTGTGTGGGGCAGGGGTATAGATGGGGACATCTCTGAACCTTCTGCTCAACTTTGCTGTGTATCTAAAACTGCTCTAAAAATAAAGTTTATTGATAAAAAACAAGCAAAAACTCCACCCATAGTCCTGTATGCCATTTCAATGCAATTCATTTATAGTTTTTACTTCCTTTTTTCTTATAGTTATGATCTGGATAATTTCATAATGTTTTTTGTCATGAAACTTTATAATAAAAGCATGATCATGTTACTACGAATTCTTCTGAAACACATTTTTTTTTTTCTTTTTTGAGATGGAGTCTCACTCTGTTGCCCAGGCTAGAGTACAGTGGTGCGATCTTGGCTCACTGCAACCTCTGCCTCCCTGATTCAAGCGATTCTCCTGCCTCAGCCTCCCAAGTAGCTGGGACTAGAAGGGCACACCAACATACCCAGCTAGTTTTTGTATTTTTAATAGAGATGGGGTTTCACCATATTGATCAGGCTGGTCTTGAACTCCTGACCTCGTGATCCGCCTGTCTCAACCTCCCAAAGTGCTGGGATTACAGGAGTGAGCCACCGCGTCCAGCCAACACTATTTTTTAATGGCTTAGTATTCATGTGATGGGGTTTTGATGTTATGTGGCTCTTTACAAAATGCCACGATGAAGATGTTTATAGGTAAACTTATTTAGACTTATTACCTTCAGATATGTTTGCAGACATGTAATTACTGGGTCAAAGAGACACGCATTATTAAGCTCTCTATGCATACATATTGCAAAATCGCTTTCCACTACCACCACCAGCAATAAGTAAGCATTCCTGTTTGAGCACATCTTTGGCAGCATTAGGTGTTTTCCTTTTACCAGTCCTTGCTAGTACGGAGCCTCAGGTCCACAGAGACACCCCTGGTGATGTCAGAGGCCAGATGCAGTGTGCTGAGTAGGGTTTCCGGTGAGCACATGGCACATAGATTGGGGGAAGTGGTCTTTTAGTC
Source organism: Theropithecus gelada (assembly GCF_003255815.1). Taxonomy (NCBI): domain Eukaryota; kingdom Metazoa; phylum Chordata; class Mammalia; order Primates; family Cercopithecidae; genus Theropithecus; species Theropithecus gelada. The sequence continues at coordinate 44,563,870 of NC_037677.1, forward strand.
ACCACCAGGGCACGGCACCCTTCCTGGGTTCCTGATTACTGACAGGGAGACCAAATGGAACAAGCCTGGGTGGACACAGACCCTGAGCTTCTCTTAGAAGGCAGCACAGGGTGCCCTGTGGCATTGATGTGTAATGCAGCGTGCTGCTTAGGGCGTAGTCCTAGGTTTGAATCCCTTCTCTGCTACGCTCCTGGCCATATGATTGTGGGAAGAGATCATCTCCTGAGTCTCTGTTTTTTTAATATACTGTGAGGCTAAAAAGCTCCCAAGCAGAGCTATTTGGGGAAATGAATGGGTGACATTCCCACAGGAGCACTGCAAGTCAGGCTAGCTCTTTTCTTGGCTTTGTTTCCAAATCCCCCAGAAGCCAGGTCACAGCCTACACCCAGATGCTGGACCTAAGAAGTACTGGGTGGCCTGGCCTCGCCTGCTTGTGCCAGGTTCTGAAGTCTCTATGTGCTGGGAGCTCTGTAGCAAGTAGGAGTTGCCATGGTGGGGGGTGGGGGACAGCTGTGTCTTCCTTTCCAACTCTGACAGTGCCTCAAATCTGGGAGAGTGTCAGGTAGTAAACCTGCCGTCATTCTTCCTCTTCATCTTTGGGATGAGATCGTGAGATGCAGGCTGGTAATTGCTCAGGAAAATAAAGCCTCCTTTTTAATCAGGTGCCAAAAGTGCTTTCAGCAGCCTCGTGCAGGGCTGCTGACAGGAGTAGTCTCGGGCCAATTTTGTAACACTTCAAACAGCAGAGGTAAGATCGCTTCTGGAAAATTAGTGCCCCCTGCCTTGATTTGCTTGAACCACTTAGCACAAGTCAACCCCAGAGATGGGAAACACTGATGCATCTGTAACTCAAATATTGCTAGAGTCCCCACTGAGAACTTAGGCAAACTACCTTCTTGGAGTGTTGCTTTCAGTTTCTTCATCTGTAGAATGGGGATAAATTGACAAAAAAAGGATGGAGGGAAGAGGAGAAAAAGTCATGGCGTTTATTGTGCTGCATGTTTCTCCTGTTCTATTTCATTTGATTTTTCCAAAAATTCTAAGAGGCAGGAGGCATCATTATCTAGGATTTGAGTCCATCCTGCTGAATGGCCCAAGTTCGCTTCCCAAAAAACAACTCTGTGAATGCCAATGCACACAAACTACCTGGTAATGCTGTAATTACTCAGGGATGCTGAAGGAAAACTGGCTTTGCCACCCACAGCCGATGTGTTTATTAATCCCCTTGTGCTCAAATTCCTCTGGCTGCAAGCAAAGCTGATTGATTTTAGCTTCTGCCTCTTAACAAGGTTGCTGTGCTGCCTATTTCTCTCAGGTCAAAAGCACTAAGCAAATTACAAAACTTCCCTAACATTGGAAGCAAAAATGTGTTCAGAAAATGGAAACTTGCCCGGAGCAGCCAACTGAGGCTGCACAGCTGGGGCGGCATGGAGGTGAGGGCGGTGACTCTCTACCACCTCCCTCCTGCTCCCTAGTGCTATGGTTCTGCTGCTCATAGATAGCATCTTAGGTCAAGCAAATGGCTAAATATAGCCAGGCTCCCAGCTAGGCTGTCGTCAAGGCTGTCAGCAGCACTGTCCCAGGTTTTCAGACTTAGTTTCAGGCTCCAGCTTGACAGCCAAGCTCAGTTACGGGGTGGGGCTTTTGATTTCAAGAGGAATCCCACCTCCCCTCCACTCCAATTTTAGGCTAAGTGACAGATCCACAAAGCGCCTGGAAGGCAGATGGGGAGTGGAGAGAGGATGGAGAGAGTGTTGGTCCCCAAGATCCACGTGTGACTGAGTCTTGAAGATCAAAGTCTCTGACTCCCATGCCCCATGGGCCTCAGGGCAACACTGCTGCCCACTGGGAGCTGTTGGGCACATCAGCAGAGCCCCCATTGTCATTGTCTTACCACCAGCAGCTTGGGATCTTGGGCAGCCGCTGAAACTCTTTGGGCCACCAGTGACCTCATCTGCAGGAAGGAGTAGCGGTAGCTTCACACTGGCTGTTATAGTGCATAAAGGGAAGTGAGGCCAAGTCCACTGTGGCTGAACCGAAGAGCCTCACACTGGTGGAATTCATGCATACTGAGTCTGCCACAAGGTATGTGCTTTATGATCAGCCCTGCCACACAGAGATCCATTTCAGTGTAGCCAAAATGTTCTGAGATCTCTACGTGCTCAGAGCTCAAAGCTCAGAAAAATGGTGAGCTCGCGGTGCACAGCCCATGTAAATGGGACTGAAAGCAGGTTTGATAGTACCACAGTCTCCCCTCTCCCCATCTGCCTCCTCTCCAAAGCGATGATCAGTTGTGGTGTTCCCTGGTTTATTGGTTGAGAATTCTCAAGGAAGAAACCAGTTGAGGCAGAGACGCACAGCTGGGTCTGGGCAGGGCTGAGGGGGTGGGTCTTAGTGGGGGCATTCCCTGGTAGAGAGGTTGGGAGATCCAGGGCTACTGTACTTTACTGCTCCATCTGAAACTCCAGGAATATTCTTCTGGGCCAACGGCACATCCCGGATTTGTGCAGCCCACAGTCTGTGCAGCTGATGCAGTGGACCCTCTCGGGCCACCTTGTTCCTTGGAGATACAACCTGGCTGTATGCAAACTTCTTCATCTGGGCCCACTGGCTCCTGGGTTAGTGGGAGGGACTGAAAGGAGCTGAGTTGAAGTGATTTATTTTTATTAGCATTCATTCCCTCTATCCAGTGGTGCAGTGCAGTACAGTTTGTTCACATGGATTTGAATCATCCATTTATTCTAGAAGAATTTGTTTTGTAATCACCATGAACCAGACAATAGGGGATACAGGAGTGCACAAGACAGACCGAGTCCTTGCTTTCTGGCATTTGCATTTGGGGGCTGGAGCAGGGGATTCCAGAGGAGAGCAGAGAGCAGACAGGGCCAGGCCACATAAAACCTCAAAGGCGAGGGCATGGGATGTGCATTTCATTCGATTACAGGATGCTAATGGTGGCTCCAATCAGGGGCCGATATGACCTACTACACATTTTTAAAAGACTGCCCTGAATAGAAAGCAGGCTGTTGTAGGATGAGACTGAGCAGGACAGTCAGTCAGAAAGCCACTGCAGGGGTCTGGTGGGAGGAAAGGTGGCCCTGAGGCTCATGGAGGGCAGGGAAGGGGTCATTTGGGACAGAATTTTTTATTTTTTCCTTTATTTATTTCTATTATATTTTAAGTTCTAGGGTACATGTTCACAATGTGCAGGTTTGTTACATATTTTCCAGTTCTTCTCAATGAGTATGTATTACTGGCTGAAGGCTTGCCTGGGAGAGATGAGGAAGATGAGCTTGAGTGAGACTCCTAGTGCTGAACCCTTACTTTCTCTGTGAATGTGGGGATGTCACTTATGGTCTGGTGAAATTTTGGGAAGCTGGCACATTCCACAGCTAGCACATGGTGACTGGGCCCATGTGCCAGGTACAGCCCTGAGCGATTGTCACATATGGACCCTTTTTAATCATCATAGTAATCCTAAGAGTGAGGTACTATTACTGTCTAATAATTTGCTTAAGGTCGCCTGGCCAGGAGCCCGGGCATCCTGGCTCCTTTGGAAAATTAGTCTTATCAGTGGCCATTGTCTTCGCCTCAGGTCACCAGCTTGAGGGTCTTCGCTCACTTCCATTGCTGCAGGATCAGGTCTGTAATTGAGAATTCGATATGTGCTTTCCCCCCTCAAACATAGGTTTGTAATTCCCCCATGAGTTGCTAAAAGCTAAATTAACTACCCCAAATCCTGTCCCTTAAACAGGAGGTGAGCTTTGCCCTGGAGAACGCATGGGGTGGCTGGACTGCTTTGCACGGGCCCCTCTGCTGAGGAGAGGGTCTGACCCTGGAGACCCTAGTGGTATCTTTGAGCCCATTTGGAAGTTTCTGCAGGACAGAGGGCTGCCACTCACAGTGTCCCCATCCAGATGTCTCCAAGCAGTGGCTCTTTCAACTGCTAAGGAGCAGGGAGGGCTTGTGGGATCTGCTGACCATCGGCTGTGGTGACTACTCTGGTCAGCATCACCTGAGGGCAGAAGAAGAGAGAGTACTCAGGGGCTAGAATCTACCAAGCCCCTGTCCTTTACCGTACACTGAAACTTTGTCCCTGTATGTTTTTCCATGGACCATTGGGCCAACTCTCTGTTGACAAAGGCCTATTCTTCAAAAAACAGTGAAAGTGCCAGCTCAGAGCCTTGGGATGGGCAGTTCCACATATATGTGTGCATTTGCAGTCCTCCCGTGGGCTTTCAAACAGTCTGAAGAAGGAAGATAGCATTTGAATCAGTGTTGGAGGAGAATGAGAATGAGCTAGCTGGTGCAACCCGGTGTGCAGGTAAGGGAGGAAAAGGGTGAGAGCCAGGCACCGCACGCTTGTGAGTTAAGAACCATAGTCTTTGCCTTACAGAAGAAGAAATGGAGGCTCCAGCTCACCCCAGCACTCGGTGGCAGAGTGAGCCATGCACCCAGCTCCCAGGATGGTGCCTCCTGCCATTTGCCCCCCTTGGCTCCCACACAGCCGTCCATTGCATTAATTGAGTGCTTCAACAGTCTTTGAAGGCTGGGTTTTGTGCTTGAATATATTGCCACATTAATAACTTCAGAACATTTCAGGCTGTGTCGAAATAGTAAATTAGGACAGGACGGGCCATATATTCAGCGCAGAGAGCTGAAATACCATTTTATTACATGTGCCATGGAATTAAAGGCTTAATTTTCTTTTAAAAGATGGCGATGCATCATTTCCCACAGCCAGGTAAAAACAGTTAGCAGAAATGATTTATCCTTCATTCTATTTAAACATCAGAAACCAGAATCCCTGTATCTTGCTCTCCATTATTTATCTCTGCCTGGAGGGCACTTGAGACTTTTACTTGCTGTCCGACTTGATGGACACAGCCAGGTCCTGGGCGTGGTTGGGAAAGAGGGAGGCCGATGGTGGCAGCCAGTGCCTGGCTGGGGCAGAAGCCCTTGTCTTTGGGATGAGGGATGTGGCTTCCCTCACATGGGCTCCAGGAGCTGACAAGGCTGCGTTTGACCCTCAGGCTGGGCCACAGGCTGTCTCCGTGTTTGGACAAGTTCCTCACAGAGCCTGGCCTTCTCACCTACAGAATGGAATAATGGCAGAATAGAATAATGGAATAATGACCTTCTTTTGGGGCTGCTACAAGGCTCTCATGAGATTGCAGGTGGAAAGAAAGTGGGCTTGCAGTGACTCTTGCACAATTATGTGATATTTGCAGGAAGAAATCATTTTAGAACAGTTCCATTTTTTTTTCAAAATAAAAGTAACACATTCATTGAGAAGCATTTGAGAAAAAATAACAACAAAGAAAGTAAAGAACATGGTATCATATTGCCCAGCGGTGGTCAGTGTTATTTTTTTCCTTTTTCAGCATACTTTTTCTTTTTTTTTTGAGACAGTGTCTCACTCTGCCACCCAGGCTGGCATGCAATGGCATGATCTCATGATCTCTTTCAGGTCATACATCCCAGTCCCAGTAACCTCTGCCTCCCAGGTTGAACCAATTCTCCTGCCTCAGTCTCCCAAGCAACTGGGATTACAGGTGCCCACCACCACGCCCAGCTAATTTTTTGTATTTTTAGTAGAGACGGGATTTTGCCACATTGGGCAGGCAGGTCTCGAACTCCTGACCTCAGGTGATCCACCCACCTCAGGCTGCCAAAGTGTCAGCATATTTTTAAAAAACAAAATTAGATTCAGAGACATTTGCAATGTTATATTCTGATGTTCTGTTTTCCCATGTGATACCAGAATGTGAACATTTGCCTGGTTACTAACTACAAACTTCTTCCTTGTATGACTGCATGCTATTCCTTTGTGTCAATGTGCAGATAATCTATACCTATCTCTGATGATTGGATCTTTAGGTTTTTTCTTTTATGAACACTTAAAACATCCTCCCACAAAAGTAAGAGGTACGTATTACTAGCCCATTTTGCAGGTTGTTGTATTAGTTTCCTGTGGCTTCCATAACAAATTACTACAAATTAGGTGGCTCAGAACAACAGAAGTTTATTCCTCATGGTTCTGGAGGCCAGAAGTCTGAACTCAAGGTTTTGGCATGACCGTGCTCCCTCTGAAGGTCCCAGGGGAGGATCCTTTCCTGACTCTTGCAGCTTCTGGTGGCTTCCTTGGCTGTGGCTGCATTGCCCCAATCTCCGTCCCCATCTTCACCTGGCTTCTCCTGTCCCGGCATTTCTCTCCTTTTTGCGTGTCTCTTCTTATAACGGCACATTGCCACTCAATTTAGGGCCCTCCTGGATAATTATAATCTCCTCATTTCAAGATTCTTAGTGTAATTACATCTGCATTAGATTAGAACTTTGGTCACATTTACTGTCTCATTTAACCTCCCTAGCAGCTCAACGAAGTAGGCCTGTTATCTGCATTTCACAGATGAGAAACGAGACTGAGTAAGGTTGAGTGACTTGTCCAATGTCACACAGCTAAGGAGGGCATGGAGCTGGGATTCGAGGCTTACTAAAGCTGTCCCTTTTAGGCCTGAGCAGGTAAAAGGCTGCAACCATTCTTCTTCCTGCTAAAGCTCCTCAGTCAGAGATGGACTCCTTCAGGTAGAGGTGCTTGAAGGCCTGTAAGACTCAGGCATACACATGATATGGTCATTGATGTGAAGGAATCCAGGGCTCCTCACTGGTAGCTGGGCCAGAGGCCACTCCTGCCCTGGAGAAAGCCTTCTGCAGCTCCCAGGCCCCTGGTGCACAGGCGCCTCCCAGCACAGAGCTGTGGGAGGGGATGAGTAAACCAGCCAGTGTGCCCGGATTTCCTCTCACCCAGCTGTGCCCAGCACCAGACGGGCTGAGGGTGGACCCTGGTCCAACTCAGTCACTCATCAGTAGGGTCCCTGTCCCCCTGCATCCCTGGCACTGTGCTTCCTGCCTGTCCTCTGTGTGATGGCCCGAGGTTGAGACATCGCCCACTAAGTCCCTCCAACCTGGCCTTGCCAAGAGAGCAGGAAACTTAGAGATGCACAGAGGCCCACTCACCATGACAGCATCCCCCCGAGACGGCAGGCTCAACTGCCCACAGACAGGCTGCGGGTTTTGTGCAGGGCGCCCGCCCTGGGCACTCACACTTCCTTTCTCAGAGTTGCAATGAGGCAGCAGGAAAGAATCTGCTCCCACCCACTGGGGCCTGCCCTTTGCCCAAGACACCAGATATGACTTGGAAGCCAGCTGAACATTCCTATGTTAGGCCTTTCAGAAAGAGACCACAGCCCCGCTACTCAGAGAGGCCCCGAGTGCCCTGGCACCACCCCCGCCTTCCTCTCAGGGCATGGCTCTTCTCTGTAATGCTCCTGTCCCCCTGGGACTGGGCCTCTGACCTTGGTGAAGCCCTCGGCCGACCCCACGCCTGCCCTCTGGCTCTGTTCGTTTATAAATAGGCCCATTTCTCATCTTGCTCCGGCCCAGAGCTCCACACCCAAGCAGCAGATGCAACCTTGGGATTCCCTTTCCAGCCAAGGGAAGAACAGGACCCGACCAGCTCGTGGGCCTGAGGGATGAGATCACAAATTCTCCTGCAAATAGCAACTCACGCTCCAGTCAGAAACCCAAGTCAGCTTGTGTGAGAGTTACTTCCCTGTGGCTGCTGTCACCAGTTACCCACATGCTGCACAGCTGAAAACAACAGAACTTCATTCTCTCATGGTTCTGGAGATGAGAAGTCCGAGCGAGGTGGAAGCAGGCACCCTCTGAAGGCACTAGATGCACATCCTTTCTGGCCTCTTCCAGCTTCTAGTGGCTGTATTTGTTCCTTAGTTTGTGGCTGTATCACTCCAATCTTTGCCTCTGTGGTCACATTGCCTCCGCCTCTTCTATCTGTCTCAAATACCCTCTTTCTCTTAGGCAAGGACACCTGTCATTGCATGTAGAACTCACTGGATGACCTCCTCATCTCAAGATCCTTAATCGCACCTACTAGGACCCTTTTTCCCAGTAAAGTCACTTCCACATATTTTTGGGGATCTGGACCTGAACATATCTTTTGGGGGCCACTGTTCAGGCCACTGAAGCTTGTTGTCAGGAATAAAGTTTACTGAGACGGCCATGGACAGATAGGTTAAACCAGGATGCTCGAGGGAAGAGATATGCCACAGAGGAAAGCAGACATTCGGGGTGCCTGCTGCTGCGCAGTCCAGGGCACCCTGGGCAAGGTAAATCATGCTGAAGGCGACTCTTTAATGATGAACTAACACCCACTAATCTGAGGGCTTGGGAGTAGGCTTGGTGGCGCCTTGGACCAGGAAGCGTAAGTCTGTGGGTCAGCTGCCCAGCTATCGGCTGGATTAGTGAATCGTCAATAGATCCGGTTGAGCTGAGACAGCTGGAGCAAGCAGACCACACATAGATTCGTGGCAACGTGGCATGATTTGTAGCTTGGCTCTTGGCCACCACGCCACTCACAAAGCCTGGTCAACTGTCCCCGTGTCATGCTCTTTGCTGAGTGAAGATGATCTGAGTGTAGCCTCCTGGGGCATGGTGCCCTGGAGTCACACAGACCCCCCGCCCCATCCTCCACATCGTGAGTTGCCCATGGGACCTTCCAGAAGCTCAGGCAGTTTTCTCCTCCATAAAATGAGAAGGAAAAAACCCACTTGTAGCACTGTTGCCATTGCAAAACTAGATGCTATGTCAGGGCCTGCCCCAGGGCCTGGCACATAGGAGGCACTCAGGAAATGGTAGTTTTGATTTTGGGGGTTGGGGGCACCATCACACACTCATTCACACAAGCTTGGACATTTCCACTGCCTCCCTTCCCCTCCCCTCTCCCCAGGTGCCACCCAACTCTGGCCTGCTCCCGCAGCCTCACCCAGGTCCCTGCAACCGCATCCTGACCACTCTGCCTGCCCCGGGATCCCTGCTGCTGGCTTATGTCACACAGCCCTGCCACTGACGCTCTGATTTTGTCACATTCCCTGCCCAAGTGTGTGAATGATTTCTCACCCCTGCTGGATAGGAGCCCCTCAGAATCAACCCTGCTCACGTGGCATCTCATATCACTGTCACTGATCCTCTTTCAAGTCATACATCCCAGTCCCAGGAGCCCTGCTCAAGGCTGCTACCTTCCCTCCCATCTCCCCTCTCTCTCCCCCCTCCTCTCTCCCTTCCCTCTTCTCCCTTCTGGTACCCAGCAGGCAGCCACACCCCTTCCCTGTGCTGCTGTGCACCTTGTACTTACTGCTCTGCTGAGCCTTTCGAGGGGCCAAGCACTGTACAAGGTTCTGGGATTTTGCAGTGAACACAGCATCCCAGCCAGCTTTCCTACCAGACATTGAAGGTCATGCACCAGGGCACAGGCTCTGGAGCCAGAGTGTCTGGATTGAACTACCTCTGTGACTTTGGGCCAATCACTCCACCCCTCTGGGCTTCATTTTCCTCAGCTGTGAAGTTCTTGCTTCTTTGGGTTACTAAGAATTATCTATGCAGAGCACTGAGGATGGTGCTATGGGTGTTCGTCTGTGTGAGTGTGAGCTTCTTCTATCATGCAGCTCACAGCCCAGGGGGAAGTCATACAAACAATTGTGACATTCTTTGATGAGGGAAGCGTGGGGTGCAATGAGAGGAAAAGGAGGGGTACCTCGTTAGCCAAGGGCACTGGATGTGGCATCCACCTCCCTGGAGAGGCCATGAACTGCTCAAGGGCAAGGACTGTGTCATAGTCATTGATATCTTCCAGGGCCTGGCATCCTGTGGGCTCCCAGAATGTAGCAAAGGTCTGCTGAATGAAGGAATGGATGGAAAGGTGGATGGATACATGAATGGATGAATGGATGGATGGATGAATAGATGAATGAAATAAAGAATAGGTAGATGGACAGATGAGTGGTTGGATGAACAGATGGATGAATGAGTGCGTGAGGGGATGGAGGGACAGATGAATGAATGAATGGATGGACAGATGGACAAATGGATGAATGAATGGATAGATGAATGAAAGGATGGACAGGTAGATTGACAGACAGATGGATAAATGAATGAATAGATGAATGAATGGACAGATGGATGGATGGATGGATGTACAGATGGGTGGGTGAGTGAATGGATAGATATATGGATGGATAAATGGGTTGATGGACAGGTGGATAGGTGGATGAATGAATGAATAGATAGATGGATAAATGGGTGGATGGACAGATGGATGGGTGGATGGATGAATGAATAGATAGATGGATAAATGGGTGCATGGACAGATGGGTGGGTTGATGGATGGATAGGTGGATGGACATACGGATGAATGGATGGATAAGTGGGTAGGTGGATAGATGGATGAATGAGTGCATGAACAGGTAGGTGAATGAATGAATGGATGGACAAATGGATGGGCTGATGGACGGATGAATGGTAGGATGGATGAATGGACAGGTGGATAGTATTGTGATCTTGGACTTTACTCACACTCTCACTGTTGCAAGCAGGCGTACAAGGCTGTGTGATGTGGGTTCCTGACCCCATTCTTTCCTTGGGTCATTGTTTTTAAAAATCGGCTAGCACATTGTCAAGTCTCTTTCTTCACTTGATATGACAGGTTGTTCTTCAAGATATCTGGGGTTTCTGGACAAGTTTCTCCTTCATCCAATATCAGTTTTCAGCCTTTTGGATCAGGAGGACCACACCCTACCAAACTCCCTGCCCTTGTGAGGAGCCCCATTGGTTCTGGAGTGACCATCTGGTAACTCAGAATCTTCAGGCCAGTTCACAACCTCACCTATAGGCCAGCTGGTCACCTCCCAGAGGGTATTCATTCTTTCAAAGCCAGGTCTTTCAGCAAGACAAAAATGCCACCGGCACTCTCAAGGCTGCGTCTTTTTACCTGTGCCATGGGAGCCCCTGGATGCCAGATGCTGGATTCTGTCTGATACTCGTCCTTTAAAACCAGTGGAAGCTCTTGGGTGGAGTCAGGTGGGTCAGAAGACCTTTGAGAGGGGACTGACTACACCTAGATTATTTCTTGTGCAATGTTCTCTGTGAGTCCCCTGATTCTGTTGCCTTGCCTGTCACTCATCTGCTGGCTCTGACCTTGAACTTGCCCCTTGGAGGTGGTGTCCACCCTCCTCCATCTAGGCTTGATGTCTCTTGTCACCGACCTGGTTTCTGGCCTCAACTAGCTCCACCTGGGCTGGACTCAGTACCCAGTCTCTCTCTCCCTGTCTGACCTGCTCCATTGTTACTTCTTAACCTTGGCACCAGTGGCTTTAAGGGGACCGACACTACTCAGAGGCAGTGAGGGACAGGGTAGGCTTCTTTGGCTGTGGTACTCAGCAGCCATTGTTAAATCTTTGCTAGGCATCTTATTTTGGGTCATCCCAGCAGACAAAAACAGGCAGTGCATTTCGGAAGCGTTCCAGGGCTGCCAAGTCTAGGACTTGGGGACTGGGCAGATAAAAAGTCAGAGATATTTCCAGGATTCATAACAGGGTTGCTCACAGCTAAGGGAGAGAACTGGTACTCCACTGGCTGGAATCTTCTGAAGAGCCTTTTGAAATGCCTTTCAGAACTGTCTTCTTGGGGCTCAGGTAGGGAGTCTTTCATCTTTTGGTTCCTCTCCTCCCATAGGCCAAGGGTGGTCCTGGGTATTAACACCCCTGCACTTTGGGACTGTACCTGTGTGAATGCACAGTGGATCCCCACAGGAGTCCCCACATGCTCTGGCATTAGGAAGGGTCTGAGGCAGAAAGCGAGAGAGGCCTGAGGTGTGGGGTCCAGGAGAGGAAGGTGCTGTTCCCGAAGTAGGTTGAAAACTGCTAGTTTGTCACAGGCTGAGGCAGCAGTGACTAAACCAAGAGGTCTGGACATACAGATAGGCAGTGGGGCACAGAAAGTGTTGAACAGCATGAAATGAGGGGTGTTCCTGAAAACAAATGCCATGAATGTCATGCCCACACATTCCTTCTAAACAGGGTTCTCCATCGGTCATCCATCGTCACTTTCCTTTGGAACTGGTCAGTTTCCACGTTACCCAACCACTTCCCAAGCCTTGGACTTGGGCTGTCACAGGCACAGGATTTTGTGTGAAGATAAATTTCCATTCCTTTGGGCTAAATGGCCAAGAGTGCAATGACAGATCATATGATAATTGCATATTTACTTGGTTAAGAAACTGCCAAACTGTTTTTCAGAGTGGCTGTACTATTTTATATTTCTGTCAGCAATATGTGAGTGATCCATTTTTCTGCATCACTTTTTAAAGATTGTAAAAGGCCAATCTGAGAGGTATGTAGTGATGGCTCTCCTTAGTTTTAATTTGCACTTTCCTAGTGATTACTGTTACTGAACATCTTTTTGTGTGTTTTCTTTTTTATCTGTGTATCCTCTTTGGTAAAATTTATGTCTTTTGTCCATTTTAAAATTTGATTATTTGCTTTGTTCCCCTTGAGTTTTAAAGCTCTTTGTACTTAGCTATAAGTCCTTTGTGAGATCCGTGATTTGCAAATATCTTCTCCAGGTCTTTTTATCCTCCCAAGGTCTTTTGTAGAGTAAGTTTTAAATTTTGACATGGCTCATTGTATAATTGTATCATTTTTCTTTTTATAGCTGGTGCTTTTGGGGTCAAATCTAAGAATTCTTTGTCCAGCTCTAGATCCCAGTGATTCGCTCCTGTCTTTCTCTAAGAGGTTTAGGGTTTTTTGTTTAACATTGAAGTCTGCAGTCCACTGTTTTGTGTTAATCTTTGTATAAGATGTGAGACTTAGGTAGACATTTATTTGGATGTCTCATTGCTCCAGTCGTAAAGACTCTGTTTCTTCCATTGAGTGGCTTTTGTACCTTTGTCAAAAATCAGCTGGACTTGTTATGGGCTAAATTCTGTCCCCTCTGAAATTCAGGTATCGAAGTCCCAACCTCTAGTATCTCAGAATGTGACTGTATTTAGTGGTAGGGTCTTTAAAGTGGCGATTAAGGTTAAATGAGGTCATTAGAGTGGGTCCTCATCCGGTAAGACGGGTGTCCTCATAAGAAGAGTTGAGGACACAGACATGAGGAGAAGACAGCCACCTATAGGCCAAGAAGAGTTCACCAAAAGAAATCAACTCTGTGGATACCTTGATCTTGAATATCCAGACTCCAGAATTATGAGAAAACAAATTTCTGTTGTTTAAGCCATCTCATCATGGTGTTTTATTATGGCACTTCTAGAAGATGGACACAAACATTTTATGTGGGTCCACTTCTGTGTTCTCTATTCCATTCCATTGTTTTATGTATTTATCCCACACCAATACCACAATGGCTGAATTTTGTAACTCTAGAGTAAGACTTAATATTGAGTAGAGTGATTAACCCTCCTTCATTCTGTTTTTTCTTGATTGTCTGAGTTATTTTATTTGAGGTTCGTATACATGAATTTTAGAATACTTTGTCTATGTCTACAAAAAACTTGCTGGAATTTTGATAGTAACTTCATTAACCCTATAGATTAATTTGGGAAGAACTGGCACCTTTACTATGGCGAGTCTTCCAATCCATAAACATGATGTAGCTCCCTTATTTAGGTCTTTTTTGATTTCTTTCCTCAACATTTAATGATGATCAGCATACAGATCTTATACACACTGTCAATTTTATACCCAAGTGTTTCATTTTCTTTGGAGCAATTGTTAATGACATCATGTTTTTAATCTTAGTTTCAGAATATTTATTTGTGTATGTAGCAATGCAATTTATTTTTGTGTGTTGGTCTTGTATTTTGCCACCTTCATGAACTCGCTAGTTTTAGATTTTTTTGTAGTTTCCTTGGGATTTTCTATGTAGTCAATTATGCATCTGCAAATAGGGGCAGTTTTATTTCTTCGTTTCCAATCTGTATGCCTTTTATTTATTTTTCTTATCTTATTGCAGTGGCTAGAATTTCTGATACTTTGTTGAATAGGAGTGATGAGAACGGACACCTTTACCTTGTTCTTGATTTGGTGGGAGAGGATTCACTTTTTTTCACTATTCAGTATAGTGTTAGCTGTACTTTTTTTTTTTTTTTTTTTTGTAAATACTCTTTATCATCTTGAGATGATTCTCTTCTATTCCTAAATTGCTGGGAGTTTTTTTTTAATTGTTATTATCATAAAAGGGTGTTGTCTTTTGTCAAATATTTTTCCTGTGTCAATTGATAGGATCATGTGATTTTTCTTCTTTAGCCTGTTGATACGGTGGATTACACTGATTCATTTTCAAATTCTGAAGAAGTCTTACACAGCTAAAATAAACTCCATTTGGTTGTAGTATATAATTATTCTTATACTTCATTGAATTAGAATTGCTGTTATTTTGTTGAAGGTTTTTGCATCCAATTTCATAAGGTTTTGGTCTATAGTTTTCTTGTGATATCTTTGTCTGGTTTTGGTATCAAGGCAATACCTGTTTCATAAAATGAATTAAGGATTATTCCCTCTTCCACTGTCTTGTCAAAATTGTATAAAATTGATATAATTCTGTTTGGTAAAATTATCCAGTGAAGACATCGGGCTTGGAGATTTATTTCTTGGGAACTTTAAAATTACAAATTCATTTTCTTTAATAGTTATAGGACTATTCAGGTTATTTATTTCATCTTGGTTGAATTTTATAGTTGTGGTTTTTGAGAACTTGGTCAAATTTCTTCTAAGTTGTTGAATCCATGAGTGTTAAGTTGTTTGTAGCATTTTTAAAAAATTTCTTTTCAATGGCTGCAGGATCTGTAGTGAAATCTCTTCTTTTCTACCTGATATTGGTAATTTGTGTCTTCTCTCTTCTTATCTTTATCAGTCCTGGTAGAGGTTTATCAATTTTAGTAATTTTTTTAGGCAGTAAGTTTTTGTTTTTATTGATTTTCTCTATTGTTTTCCTGTTCAATTTTATTGATTTCTGCTCTTGTTTTTATTATTTCATTATTTTCACTTTTTAAAGCTTATTTGTTTTTCTTTATTAGCTTCTTCAGGTAGGAACTTAGATTATTGATTTGAAACTTTTTCTTTTTTTCTATGGTAAGCATTCAGTGCTACAAATTCTCCTGAATGATAGTTTCACTGGATATAGAATTTGAGTCTTTTTCAGTTAGCACGTGGAAAATGTTCCATTTCCTCCTAGACTCCATAGTTTCAGATAAGAAATCTACCATAATTAAGTAAAGTTTCATTTTCATTCTCTCTGGATACTTTTAAGGTTTTGTTCTTTGTCTTTAATTTTCAGAAGTTTAATTGTCATGCATCTTGATGTGGTTTTCTTTTGATTTGTCCTATTCGAAGTTTGCTTAGCTTCTTGAATCTGTAAGTTTATGTTTCTCACCATACTTGGGAAGATTTCACCCATTCTTTTTTCAAATACTTTTAAGTCACCTGTTCTTTCTCCAGTTTTGGGGGAACTCTAATGATGTGAATTTTAGATCTTTTGTTAATGTCCAATGTGGCCTCAGGCTCTGTTAGCTTTTTGCTTTAGTCTAATTACTTTCTGTCATTTATGTTGAATACATTTTATTTATCTATCCTCAGGTTCATTTATCTTATCTTCTCTCATTTCTACCCTATTATTGAGCCTTTCCAGTAAGTTTTAAATTTTTTGTATTTTTCAGTTTTATGGTTTTTATGTAACTTGAATTTCCTTGCTGAACTTTTATACTTTTTCATTTGTTTGAAGATAATTCATAATTATTAGTTGAATCAATTTTATGATGACTGCCTTATAATGTTTGTCAGATAGTTCCAATATCTGATTCATCTCTCTATTGATATTGGTTTATTGTCTTCTTAAGTTATGATTTTCCTGGTTCTGGTATGATAAGTAGTTTTCAGTTATATTCTGGATATTATGCTAGGACACTCTTGATTTTATTTGAATCTTCAATTTTAGCAGGATGTTTTTCTGTTTAGGTTTAGCATGCAGGTTCTGGCAGTCCTCCCTGCTCTGTTGACATGGCTGATGTGGGGAGATAGGCCTGCCACTGTAGGTGGTATGGTAGGCAGAATAATGGCTCCTCAAAGGTGTTTACATCCTAATTTTTAGAATCCATGAATATGTGATGTTGTATGGCAAAAGGGAATTAAAGCTGCAGATGGAATTGAGATTGCTAATCAGCTGACATTAAAATAGGGAAGTTACCCTGGTGGGCCCAAATGTAATCACAGAGCCTTTAATAGAGGAGCAGAATTGGAAGAGATGGCAGCATAGGAAAGATCTGACTGGCCATTGCTGGTTTTGAAGATGAAAGGGGCCAGGATCCAAGGAATGCAAGTGTCCTCTGGAAGCTGGATAAGGCAAGAAACAGGTTCTTCCTAGAGCCTCCAAAAAGGAGCACAGCTCTACCAAAACCCTTATTTTAGCTCAGTGAGACTCACAACCAGTTTATGACCTACAGAACAGTAAGATAATAAATTTGTGTTATTTCAAGCCACTAATTTTATGGTAATCTGCTGCCACAGATACTGAATACATAGGTGTGATATGGGAAATGGGTTGGCCCCCAGCCCCATTGTCAACACTGCTCCAGGCAGATTGGACCACTGTTGTTGGCTGTTGTGAAGCAGGAGATGGGTGTTCCCACTGGGCTCTGCTGGCTCTGCATCTGCAGGCAGATCAGGCCCAATGCTGCTGGCCTGTATGAGGCAGGATATGGATGGGCCCGCCTGGCCCTGGCCCTGCTTGCCACACATGGGCGCATTGAATTCATTGCTGCTCCTGAGTGTAAAACAGCGGGCGGGCTGCTCCTCTTCCCAGCTCTGCTGGTGCTACAGCTGTGGGAAGGTTTGCTGACACCTTGTATTTTGGCCAGAGATGGGCTTTTTGTTCATTTGTTTCTCTTTTGTTTTTCTTTTTGCCTGTTGGCATTTCTGGGCTCCAGGCTCACTGGTGCCTAGTCTGAAATATATGGTAACAAAAAGAAAACCCCAAAAATTCACCATGGTCATGTTCCTTTTTTTACATCCTGGAACCCCCATCCTCCTTTCTGACCTGGGCTTTGGCTCTCAGTACTGTCTGCAGCTGGCACTGGGCACTGCCTTCCTTTTTTTCTTGGGCTTGCTCAAGCACTCCCTGTGCAGTGTGTCTTCCTTAGCCTTGGTTGCCTCCCTTGTTTTGCTGGAGTCCATTCTCAAGTAACCATAAGAAAGGGTGTGAGGCAAGTCACTTTCCAAACTTTGGCATCTGTAAACATGGCCTTTATTCCTTTCTGACATTTCACTGTTTGTATGGGTGTGAAATTTCAGGTTGAAAATAAATTTTTCTCCCAGGATTTTAAAGGCATTGCTTCATAATCTTTTAGCAGTTAGTGTGGTTGATGCAGAGCCAGAAGTGTGAATGGTTTTACCTCCTTGCTAGGAAACCCAGTTTTTTTTTTTAAAATTTATTTATTTTTATTATTTTTTATTTTTTTTGAGACAGGATATTACTTTGTGGCCCAGGCTGGAGTGTAGTGGCATCATGTTGGCTCACTGCAGCCTCTACCTCCTGGGCTCAAGCGATTGTCCCATCACAGCCCCCAGACAAGTAGCTGGGACTACAGGCACATGCCACAATGCCTGGCTAATTTTTTTTTTGTTTTTGTTTTGGAAGGACAGGGTTTCACCATGTTGCCCAGGCTGAGGCCCATTTTTATTTTCCCTTTCTGAAAACTTTCAGGTACCCTTGTTTATTCTTATGCCCAAACCTGAACTGCTAATTACTATAGCTTTCTAGTAAGTCTTGAGATCTGGTCCTGCAAGTCCTTAAACTTTGTTCTTTTTTTTCAAGGTGACTTGCCTACTCTAGGTCTTCACATATCCATGCAAATTAAGAATCATTTGTCTTTCCAGAAACATAAAATGTCCTGGGATTTCACTTGGAATTGAAATAAATATATAGATCAATTTGGAGAGATTGATTTTTAAAGAGATTAAGACTTTCCATCCAGTAATAAGATATGTCCCTTCATTTCTTAGGTTTTCTTTTATTTTTTTCACTTATATTTAGTAATTAGAAAATGTATAGATTGTGCATATTTTCTGTTATATTTATTAATAAATAATTCACAGTTGTGGTTGCACGTCGGTCCTCTCATCCTCTTCCATTTTCTGACTGGTTATTGAGATCTTACCAGGAGCTCTGGGGCCCTCTGAAGTCCTGGGCAGTGACATAAACAGGTCCTATGAGGACCACTGGGGACACCGACCTCTTGGTGTGTGTGGCAGGTAGCACTTTATGGGTTTTCAGAGGTTGTAAGCAGGAACAGGACAAGTTCAAGGAGGAATCTTCTGGCTGTGGTGTGTGTGTCCAGGGGCACAGGGGTTGGTAAAACCAGGCTTGGGGCAGGGACACTTGTTTGGGGATGTTGTCCCAGGAGTGGTCCTGGCCTGGACAACTTTGTAGTGGGGCCTCTCACTCAGGAGGCGACGTCAAGGGTCCTGACTGAAGCTGCTTCCCCAAGCTGTGGGCAGTAAAAGCCTTCCCTTTCTAAGCACCGGAAGAATGCAAGGAATTCCTTCCTCACTAGCATATGGACTCTGGAGTGGTTTGCTCTCCATCCTCAGTGTGAATGTCCAAGACTGGCCCCTTTCCTCACCCCATCTGTGTGACCAGTTTGCCTTCCTTGGTCCTGAGTCCCTTTCCAGGTTGCTTGCTGGGGTCTGGTCACGTGGACTGCACCTCTGAGCTTGGCTGCTCAATGCAAGCTCAGCCCGGCTTCCCTGTGTGGCTTGGCTGCTGTGTGCTGCCAGTCGTGTTGAGTGTGAGTTCATTGCACATCCTTGGACCTTGAGTCCAGGCTTCTGGTCTTTCTTTGGAGAGGCCCATGGGGGACACAACTCAGCTTCCAGCAGTCACCATCCAACAGCTTGCCCACATTCCAGTCTCTTCCTGGAAAGACACTGCACCTAAAATCTAGTGACTTCTCACATAAACCCAGATCACATGCCCTTGAGGCCAGGTTGGAGAATTTCTGGAAGCAGTCAGGGCATAGTTCCTGTTTGCTGTTTCTTCTCTCTTCTATTGAAGAGGCAAGGAAAATAAAGAGCCAGTGGAATCCCCCAGCAAATGCCTACTTGCTCGGCCATGCGGCCAAACCCGCCCTCAACAAAAACTGACCTGAGCTGGTGGCGGTGTTTAATCATTTTTCCTTGTCACTAATGAAAATAGCTCTGCCTGTGGCTGGGTAGTTCAAAGTGCCCAACAAATGAATTCTGAGTCCCAGGTGAGAACTAGGTCTGGAAGGTCTTGGATCAACTAATGACACACCTTGTGCAAATTTTAAACCTCCCAATAATGTCCATGCATGTGGCCTAATGGTACTACAGAGATTTTAGGATTGGTACATATATTAGTCACTGTAATTAAAATCCTGGAGTTATATTATGTGTTATTTGTATGGCAGTTTGTGATGTGTTTAATGCTCCCAGTTTCAAAATTATTAAAGCTACTGTCCCCGGGCTGGCCAAAGTGATAAGCAAAATAAGAATGTGAACTTATTCCCTCTTGATGGGGCAAGCGGGGAGGAGGATGCATGTGGGATTTTCTTATAAAGAGACCAAATGCCAAATAAAGAAATCCAACTGTGAAACAGGAAAGTTGAAATGGTTTGTTAGGATCATTAATATTGCAATGAAAACTAATTAAACCTGGAGCTAGAAGGAGTTCATTAGTGGTTTGGAGCCAAGGATTCTGCTTCTGCAGTGTTGGCTATAGCATAGTGGAACTTGGAAAGTTGTCAGCTGGGCTTGGGGGTCACACGGCTCTCTCTTTTTTGCAACCTCTGGAATTGGGCTTGCGCTAAAGACAGATGTTTGGCAGACACAAGCTACGAGATTTCCTTGGGGTACCTGAAGTCCTCTTTGCTCCTCTTCCTGAGAGGCCCTAGGCATTGCCACCGCTGCCTGGGTCAGACACACCTTGCGGGCTTTGAAGATGGGGAAGAAGGAAAATTGGCAGGGTTTTTTTTTTTCTTTTTCCCAAGCAATTTGACTCACTCCAAACCACTAGAAATAAAGGTAACCCACAGCTTCAACAGTAGTTGTGTGTTGCTAAAGTGCTTTCACACATATAATCTCATTCGCTCCTCTACACAGTCCTCACAAAATTGCTTTATCATTTATCTCCTCAACTTGGTGGCCAGAGAGAGAGAAGCCTGCTTTATCTCAGGCTGGATTTCCTGGGAAGCAGACTCTGAGATAGAGTTTGGTGGGCAAAAGGTTTATTAAGGAGGGCCCTTGGGACCAACCCCCATGGCAGAGAAGGGCTTGAATCATGTGTGGACAGAGGGAAAAATCAAGGTGTGATTCCTGGAGGCCCAATGGGGACTCAGACCACACCATGGGGAGATCTGGGGCTAGCATAGCCCTTCAGAGGCATCTTGAGTTGGGTTAATATGGCCAGTTTGTCATCCTGCTTCTTTGATCTGTAATTGGATGGGGGCTGCCTTGAAAAGGGTGGGCCTTTGGGCAGGTGGCTTTGTGGCGATGGGACCCTAAAGGGGCCAACTGCTGGAGGCTGCCCACCCACACCCCCCACCAGCCTCTGAGCAGCAATCCTCCCTTCAGGAGTTCTGGGCAGCACATTGCACATCACACCGGGGCAGGCTTGCTTATCATAATCTCCCTCCACCCCAGCATAGCACCTGGCATGTAATAGGTTTTTAATAGATATTCGTTAATGTCAGTAGCACATTCCTATTTCACACAGAGAAAAGCAACAGTTAGGAATGTGAAGGAACTGGAATTAGAAGGAAGGCTCCTAACTCCAGAATCCCAGCCCTTGCCACTATCCTTCATCTGAGCTCACAAACAATGAAGAGGGACATCTGGATGACAGTCATCTGACCCTGATGCAAAACAAAATCAAATTAATGTTTTCAGGTCCAAAGAAGATGGTTGGAGACAGGTAGTCTAGCACTAGAAAGGCAACCGCATGATGTCATTGTGGAGCAGGCTCCCCTCTTTCTTCTCGGCACCCTCATGTTGCTCTCATTCTCAAGGTTACTTCATGGTCCAAGATGATTGACAAAGCTCCAGCCATCATGTCAGCATTCCAGGCTGGCAGCAGGAAGGAGGCAGATGGTAGAGACTGAAGGCTGCTCTTCCTAAGTGAAGGGATTTTCAGCACTTTTCTCTCTTATTTTTTCCCTGAATCCCCAGACCATCGTTTGGTGGAAGATTGACACTGGTCACAAGAGGAGGGACTGGGACTTGTCCTTGAGGCAGAACAAACTTGGGCTTGAGTTTGAGGACACCAGAGGGAAGGATGGGACTGCTGTCCACACTAGGGCTTGGCAGCTTTGGCCAGCCAGGGGGTTTCCCACAGCCAGGGCCTGGGCAAAGAGAATGAGAGCCCGTGTACAGACAGGCCTAGGGTTTGGGGAAGTTGCTCTGAGACATCTTTGCATAGTTTGTTGCAAGGTCCCATCCCTTGTGCTTGTATATTAGACAAAACCAAACCAAAAAAAGTAAATCTGATACCCAGACAAATAAGGCAAAAAAGGTTTACTTTTCTTGATTTCCTGGTACTTGAATCCAGCACTTTCCAGTGTGCCATGAGTGGGTTATAGATGTGCCATGTATGGTTCTTCTCAGACCTGGGGACAGCCAGGCAGGTGTGGGGATGGCGGTTGGTCCCCTCCAACCACAGGCAGCCTCAGCTGCTTATCCCCATGACATACAGGTGCCATAACCCGGGCAAGATTGGGGCATGCCACTCAATTCCCTTTGCTGTCGCGAGCTTGTTTGAATGTTGGAAGCAAAAAGTGCTGTGCATTTCCAAGAGGGAGAAAAAATCACTTTCTCATTATGGTAAGATTTTTCTCAGATTTCCAAGTCAAGTCTCAGGTGGCAAAGTAAATGGCCCCATTTCTGCCAGTGCCCAGAACTGCAACAGTTTACCTGCCTGATCCATACAACCAAAGGTTCCTAAGAGCATCTTGCTCACGTTCTTCATTTTATAGATGAGGACACCAGGCCTAGGGAGGTAAATGCCTTGGCAATGGGCATAGAAATGATGTAGGTTTAATTTGACAACATTATTAACCCTGCTCATTATCTTGAAATGATCCCATAAGAGCTTAAGAAAAATGGCAATTATTTAATTGCATACTTTACATGGTATATTTTATATATCGTACAATTATCACCATAATGATTAATGGTGGTTAATTCTTCTGTAGCTGAAGGCAGTCAATGTAAGGTGGCATTTCAATATCTTTTCTTTTTTACTTCAAGATTAAGCCTAGAAAGTCTTTTGCCTTTCTGTTCACCCACAGGCAGCAGGCAGAGGGTGTGAACAGCAGGTCTGTGGACACCACTTACCAACTAGCCATCATTTCCCCTTGCTTGGGAGAAGAACACATCTCCAGAACATTTCAGGGTGCTCTGCAGTGCCTGAATATTCGATCTGACTTTACTCTAATCTCCCAAATGCCATAGTTGCAGAGGAGTAAGAAAATTCTACAATCAACTCTGAACCTTCCTAGTCTACCTTTCAAGATTACTGAGATCATTTACTGAACATTTTGGGTTAGGCTTAATTGCAGTCGAATAGGGAAATCCCAGATCTCTGTGGTTTAAAAATGTCTGGAGCCTTGCGGCCCAGCAGAAAGGCAACCTTATGGCATCATTGCGGAGCAGGCCCTTCTCTTTCTTCCTGGCCCCTCATGCAGCTCTCATCCTCAAGGTCACCTCATGCTCCAAGATGGCTGACAAAGCTCCAGCCATCATGTCAGCATTCCAGGCTGGCAGCAGGAACGAGGCAGATGGTGTGGACTGAAGGCTGCTCTTCTCAGTTGAAGGGATTTCCAGTATTCTCACAGAACAATTAATTTCCATTCTGTCAGACAGAATCGGTCACATGACTACCTTTAACTGCAGTAGGAGAGGAGAATAAAGATTTTGACCTGTGCCATTTAGCCTTGCTGAAAATACCGGGGCTCTATAACTAAGGAGGGAAGAAAAATAATGATTGGTGTAGACAAGCACTATCTCTGCCACACGATTCCAGGAAATAACACAGCAAGCCTTTAGCAAAACGCCTGGCACATGATTCTTGTGTGTTTAATGATTGCTTATGGAATGCCTACAGTGGTTAGGGCCAAGGCTGTTGAAGGAGGGTTGTCCCTGTTCTCAGGGCACTCTTGATCCAGTGCTCAACCAGCATAGAGCTGGGGACATTCTGCTGAGTGGACAAACCATCTTTAGGCAGATCTGTTTCTGACCCATAGTACCCTTGTGGTTTTAAAGCATGGAGTTACAGAGCCACCCAGCCAGGGTTCTGCATATACCTATGGATTGCCAGTGTCCTGTTGTCACGAGAAAGCCTTGGGGGCTGTTGACAGAGGCTTCTCATGATGAGCAGTGAAGGGAATGGTGCAGGCTGGGAACTCGAGAGTCCTGGGTTTAACCCCTGCAGTGATGCTGACGTCAACCTTTCATATGGTGAGCCTCAGGTTCCTGGTCCGCCACTTGTAGATTATGACATTTACTTTGCAGGACCGTTGTGAGAACTAGTGCCCAGCATGGCTGTTGTCTGGATGCTGATGTGACATCTGGCAGGGCCAGCAGAACTGGGCCACCCCAAGAGCGTGGTAGGCCCTTTGGTCAGATTTACTATAGACAAGGAAAAAGACAAATGGACAGGACAGCCGTATCTCCACCCTTTTGCCGTCACACAGAAATCAATTTGTTCAATGCCTTATTAAGAACAGCAAAATAGGCCAGGCTCATGCCTGTAATCCCAGCACTTTGGGAGGCCCAGATGGGCGGATCACGAGGTCAGGAGATGGAGACCATCCTGGCTAACACAGTGAAACCCCGTCTCTACTAAAAATACAAAAAATTAGCCGGGTGTGGTGGCGGGCGCCTGTAATCCCAGCTACTCGGGAGGCTGAGGCAGGAGAATGGTGTGAACCCAGGAGGCGGAGCTTGCAGTGAGCCGAGATCGCGCCACTGCACTCCAGCCTGGGCCACAGAGTGAGACTCCGTCTCGAAACAAAAATAAAAAACACACACACACACACAAAAAGAACAGCAAAATAATAGTGCTGTTCAATAATAAATTCCTTACCACTCAATACTAATGTTGAAAAAAGTTTACGGGAATCCATTGCTTTGGACTAGGCCCCAGCAGACCAGACCAAACCAAAATGAAGCCACTCATACAAAGTGACACAAAATCACACCAAAACTTTAAGGAAGCAGGTAGAGCCTCAAACAGACCAGTTTTTCCTAAAAATGGTAGATTCATAGCAACCAATCAGAAACAGCCCAGTCTGTCTGAGTCAGTGTCATAATGAAGTTCCTCTTTATAAGAAAAGTGACCTGCTGTTCACCGAAAAGCACAGTGACCCACTGTTCACCAAAAAGTGTAGTGAGCTGCTATTCACCGATCTGCTTTTTTGATGGTTCCATTTCCTTTTTCCCACCTTCCACACACTGACCAGTCTGTACTGTCATCCCCAGCAGAACACTCATTCTAATTTATGGAATGAAGTGTTGTCCAATTCTAGAATTCCAAGTAAAAGCCAATTAGATTTTCAAACTGAATTTGTTGTAATTTTGTCTTTTGGCACTAATACAAAAAGACCACTGAATCCTAGGTAAAGCTAATGGACAAAAGGAATCTTCAAGGTCCCATTGGTCTCCCAGCACTTGAGTTCTGTAATTTGGCCAAAGCTGACTTATTTCCAGGAGTGTGAAGCTCTGGGTGTGTGGGTGAAACTCCCACTAAGGGAAGTGGGAGCCCTTTAGACAAGAAAAGCAACAAAGCAGCGGGCGGCTGTTTCCTCCACGGGAGTGGGGGCAGGTTGGTTTGGAATGGCCTCTGGGAAGGAACACCCAGGAGACTTCATGCTCCCAGGAAACCGCCTATACTGGGGTATTCAAAACACTCAGAGCTTTACGTTTTCAATGGATGAGTTCATGATTTTTCTGAAGCCATCTAAAACTTCTTACCTGCAGTGGAGTGTGCCTAATTCGGAGCAGGTGCTGAGGGTCTCCTCCCCAGCTCAGAAGCAGTGTTCCTTGGGGTGTGGTCATGGGACTATCTCCCACAGACTCACCTGGGGCAAAAGCAGGAGCCCCACTCCAGATGGGGTGGTGGGGAGGGCAGAATCTCTGGTGCCGAGCCTGGAATTCTGCATTTTGATGATTTCCCTTCTTCTACCCACTAATGGTTGAGTTGGTTTCCAACCTTGTTCATTCTGTATTAGCTGAGGTCCTATAGAAAGACTTGATGTGAAATATTCCACTAGGTATCCACTGCGTGGCTACTTTCTCTCTCTGTGACACTCAATGATAAGCCTTTATATACCTCTAGAATCTCCTTGTCATTGACAGTCTTGTGCAATTGCTCCAAGATCAGGACTAGGGTAAGGATACCTGGGCTGCAAAATTGAGAAAGTGCTCACTCTTAAGGAGGCATACTCTCTGGGGTGTGCAAAGAGGGGGTTCACACCTCAGAATGAGCACCTCCTTAAGTCTGCCTCAGGCACTCCCTTTGACTCATCCTGTCTCTGTCTTCAGAAAGCCCTCCTCCTTTGCAATGGCCTGTTTCTGGATGACTTTTTCTGATGTTGGAGGAACATGACATCCCTTAGCCTACACTACACTTGACATTTTTAGCTAATTCATTCCAGGGCTTGGTAAAGTACTCAACTTTGCTTAGCATTATCCACTATTTCTTTTCAAGGAATCTTGGATCTGTGCAACATAGGCAGTCATGTGTTAGACATATTTAAAAAGTTGTAGAATCTTAGAACCGAAGGGGTATTGGAGACAGCATAATGGCTCTTCCTTTCACGTTTATCTGCCTTCCTTTCTCACATGTGCTTTAACTGGGATTATATAGTATAGTTAATTTTGCATCATGCTTTTCCATTTCAGTGGACATAACCAGTCGTTAGGCCTGGGTTTCGGTTCTGGCCCTTCCACAGGCTTGGTATAGGATCTGGAGCAGAGGTTCTCAAAGCCCAGTGCCTCAGCTATTCAGGGGCAAGGCTGAGAATCTGCATTTCCAACGACCTTCCAGGCAATACAGACGCTGCTAACCTGGGACCCTGGGTTTAGGAAAAACCCTTAATTTCACAATGAGTCCCAGATGGGAAGACAATTCCTTAATCACGGGGTTTTTGCCTAGATCAAATGAGACAATGTGTGAAGAGAGCCTCATCTAAGAGGTGATCCACACCTGACCCCCTTATTCCAAGCTCTCGTCTAAGACAAGGATGTGGTACTTGACATCCCCAATGTGTGGGCTTCCATTCTCACCTTCAGAACTTCTTGGGTCAGGTTCTCCAGGAGCAGCCCTTGAGGTGAGGGTTTGTTAAGGAAGCACTCCCAGGAGAACTCAGTGGGGGTGGGGAAAAGAGAACAGGGAAGGATTTCAGGCAAAGTCCTGCAGAGCTCCATCAGTGACTCCACAGGCGGTTCTGGAGGCTGTTTCCTCTCAGAGCACAGAGGGGGCACAGGCAGGAGCAAAGCACCTTCAGAGTTGGCAGAGTGGGGCTTTCCTGCAGGCTGAAAGGACCCTGGGTCTGGAAGAGGCCTCTCACCACACAGTCGCCTGCTGGAGTAGGGGGTGGTGCAGGTGGAGGGCAGTGGGTGCCTCTGTAAGCGGCAGGGCGGAGGCTCCAGCCAGGGAAGAGGACTCCAAAGACTGCATGCCCAAGGGCAGGGACTAAGGGGAGACATGCAGAGAGATAGAGAGAGAGAGAGAGAAAGAGAGACACACATTTGGACACACACATACACACACAGAGAAAGACAGAGAGAGAACCACACAGCCGACATGAGGGGATGGCGTCAAAAGACCACAGGAAACCTGGTGAAATGATAGAAGGCCTCTGCATCCACCTCTTCCTTCCTCCCACCCAGTCCTGGAGGGTGCAGGGTCGGCAGACTGGCGAGGGGAGGGGCAGAAGCTGGGGAGGAAAGGCCACACACACAGACACACAGAGACACACGTACAGAGACATCCACACAGAGACACACACAGATACACACACACATCCACACAGAGACACACACAGACACACACACAGACACAGGGAGACATACAGAGACACATACACAGAGACACACAGAGACACAGACACAGAGACACACAGACACAGAGACACACAGAGACACACACAGAGAGAGGAACACAGACACATACAGAGAGAAACACACACAGACACACAGAGACACACAGAGAGGCACACATAGACACAGAAAGGCACACAGAGACACACACACAGAGACACAGACACAGAAACACTCAGAGAGAGACACACAGAGACACAGAGAGGCACATACATGAACAGATATACTCACACACACATACATGAAGACATACACACATACACAGAGACACAGAGAGAAACACATACATGCACATACATACTTACACTCTCACAAACACATACACACACAGAGATACATACACAGAGATACACATACATACACACAGATACACACACACAGACATATACTCACAGACACACACACATACTCACATTCATACACAGAAACACACACATACACACACAGAGAGAAAGACAGAGAGAGAGAACCACACGGCCGACATAAGGGGATGAGGTCAAGAGACCACGGGAAACCCGGTGCAACGGTAGAAGGCCACTGTGCCCACCTCCTCCTTCCTCCCACCCAGCCCTGGAGGGTGCAGGGATGGCAGACTAGCGAGGGGAGGGACAGCAGCTGGGGAGGAAAGGCCACATCACATCCCCCTTCCCCCTGGGTGGAGGGAAGAAGATTTTAACTGGATGAAAGGGAGATTTTGATTTAGAGTGCACAAGACTTTTTAATACTTTAAAAATGCATGATCAAATTCCTGAAAGGAACCAAAAAAACTGGTTTGTGTCCAAATGTTGCTCAGGAGGTCGTTGCTCAAGGAAGAGAGGTCGTCAGACGCTCCATTCCTGAAGCTGGTGGCTGAAGGGAAAAACAGAAAGTCATTTTTTGTTTGTACCTTGGAGTCTAGCTCATTTAATATACCAATTAGACATAACTTTTAATGACACCAAAATATTCAGTTTGCCCTAATTTATTTAATTATTTCCCTATAGTTGGATGACATTTGAATTCTAAATTGTGTTTCATTTTTATTTATTTTTTGCTCTTGAAGATAATACTGTAAAACCTGTACACAAATGTTCATGGCAGCCAAAGACTGGAAAAGACTCAAGTGTCCTTCAGTCGGTGAACATTGAAAAGTGGTGGTACCTCCATCCCCCAGAACCCTCCTCAGCAGCAAAAAGAAACAAACTGTCCATGCACAGCTGGGGCAATCTTGAGGGGATTTTGCTGAGTGAAATAAGCCAGTCCCAAAGGTTATGTCCTGTCCTATTCCATTTATATGACATTCCTGAAATGACATAATGAGAGGGATGGAGAACAGATTAGTGGTCGCCAGGGCTCAGGGTGGAGGGGGAGGGAAGCTGTGAACTGTGAGGGATCCCTACGGTACCTTTGCTGTCGTGGTGGTCCCTCTAATCTACATTTGATGAAATCGCATTGAATTACACACATGCACACACATAAGTACATGTAAAGCAGGGGAAATGTGAATAACATGGAGTTGTCAGTGCCCGTTTCCTGGTTGTGATTCTGTGTTACAGTTACACAAGATGTTCCTACTGGGGGAGGCTGGGTGAAGGGTACAAGAATCCCTGCACTGTATTTTATAACCGTACATGAATCTCAACCTTCTCAAAATAGAATGTTAAAAGCATAAATTTGTCTAACTAGAAAATGTGAATCAATGCAAAACATGTATTAGATAATGAGGGAAAGGTACTTGGTACAAAGCTAATACTGTGTTGATTGTTCTCGTATTTGCATCTGGGTGCTGCTCTAAATTCTTTTTTAGGATACATTTGTAGAAATGGAATTATTGAATCAAAAGGTATAAATTTTAAGGCTTCTAATGCATCAAATTGTTTTCAGAAAGTTTGTGCAATTTATTTGCGTCCCTCAGAATTTATTTTATCCTGCCACTAGCAGTATTGAATCATCACATTCAATATTGAATCATCGCATTCAATACTAAAAACAAGAACAAAAATAACTCTCTTTCTCCTTGCCAGTTCCATACGCGCTGGACAATATCTCATTTTTTTCATTCCCACCTCACTGATTGCCGGTGTGGCTGAACATTTAAAAAATATATTTATGGCTTATTGGACATTTTGCTTTTGTATATAACCCACATTTCTATTGATGTCTTGAATCGCAGTAAGCTTTTTTCTTAGTTTGTAATTAATTTTCCTTTAATTTGTAATAGTCTTAAAATAATAAGACTATTAACCTCTTACCATATTTGTTGAAAATATTCCTTTCCAGTTTGTCCTTTTTATTTTTAAATGTGGCATTTTTTGATACAATCTATATATGATATATGTACATAGATTATGTGACTTATCAGTATTTTCCTTTGTGGTATTTTTATTGCTAATCTTAGAGGTGCCTCCTCCGTCCCAGTATCAGTAATTATTGAATTGTATTTATTTCTTTTATCTAAGGTTTCCTTTATAAATAAAAATACCATTTGATGACTAATCCACTCCATTCCCCTTGGGTGTCATGTTCCCTTTATCATCTTCTTAGTTCTTATATTTTTTTGAGATTTCTTTCTGTGCATATTTAGTTTGTTGCATTGATCTGTTTGCAAATTCTTCCGCCAATAAAACACTTAATTGTTCGAACTTTAGAATACACTTTAAAATTTGGCAGAACAATTCCCCATTTAAAAAAATACTTCCAACCTTTCTCCCTTGTTTATTTTTTAAAGTTTAGAATTATTTCATAAATATTTGTTTCATTAAGAAATTCCACTGGCATATTGATAGTAATTGCATTAACTATTTAATTGGAAAGCAATGAACATTCATTTATTTGTGCCTATTTATGAGACCCTATGGCAACTTTGTAATATACTTGCAATTTCTTTTCTCCATTTATTAAAATACTACTTTATATATTTCAATAAACTTTTGTCATTTCTTTATGTTGATTACACACATGTATTATAATAGTTTTTCCTGGTTATTTTATGCTTTAAAAATCCATTTTGAAGAAGTCATTGTTATTAGGCCTTTTTAGTAATTATTGCTGGTGTTTAGTGATATTCTTGATTTATGTTTATTTCTCTTGCACCCAACAATCTTACTGATTTAAACAGTTGTTTTGGTCAACCCTCTTGAGTCTTCTTAGTTTATAACCATATTGTCTGTAAATAACACAATGCTGCTCTCCTTTCTTGGAGTCATTCCACATCTCTCACCCCATACCTTACTGTGCCAGTGAGAACTTCTGATTCAGTGTTCGTTAATGCTGATGATGGCAGTGGGTCGCTTTTTGTATGCTTTATTTCAAAGGTAATGAAGCTGTGCATTAATGGATTAAATATTCCTTTGGAAGGTTGTCTTTTGCCCTTCCAGAATTTACCATTCAATTTTTTTAAGTGACAAGAATGTTATCTTTGTGTGTGGTTTCATCAATGTCTTTTCAGTATCTGTTAACATCATCATTTTATAATCCATGCCAAATATGCATTACTAGATTTCCTAATTTTTAATCAGATAAAATCACCTTGATCAAAGTAGAAATTACTTTATTGTGCTATCATATTTGATTTGCTAGTATTTTTGCCAGAACTGGCTATGTAGTTTGCAAATCCCTGAGCAGCGCGAAAATGTGGAACCCCTTGTTCAAAGATTAAGAATTTCAAGATGGTGACCGCAGAGTATTAAACCAAGCACAGAGCTCCTCTTGTGTCACTGCACAGACAGTGTGTGCATGAAGCTGGCCCTCAGTTTTGCGTTTACATTCATACATGAAGCTGAAATTGGTCCATTGTAGCTTTTCCGTGGTATCTTGGTCAAGTTTTGATATCTGATTTATGTTCATTTCTGAAAATGAATAGGATGACTTACCATATTTTTCATCCTCTGGGAGAGTTTATTTGGCATGAGGACTGACTGTGGCTTGGAAGTGTGAGAGGGGACATCCAGGCATGGCCCTGTGGCCATGGGGCATCTTTGTGAAGTTACTTTACAATTAAAGTAAATTAAAAAAAATCTCTTGATGGGAATATTGTCTACCCCCTAACTCCCAAGTCTCTAATTTTCTAAAGCTGGTTTTAACCATTTGCTTTTTTTTTTCCCCCAGAAAATTAAGCAATTTATCTGTATGTTTTCACTTTTTGCAATCAATTTCAATGCAAAGTTTCATAATAATATTTGTAATTCCCTTACGTGGGTTACATCCCACATAACGTGACTAGTTATTTTTATTTGCATAACTCTCCCCGCTTTTTTTGGTTAGCTTTACCAGATATTTTTCTATTTTGCAGCGATTCTCCTCCAGCTCCCTCTCTCCACCCCCCGCCCCCACCCCACACACATGAAAAGCCAGTTTGAGGAGGATTTATTGATGACGTCCTCTTAGCATGGGGCATTTTCTGACTATTCTGTTTGATTTGCTCTCGGAATTGATTTTTGCTGTTATCTTTATTGTTTCCCTCTACCTGTCCTACTTAGCCTTGTTTTTGTTTTCTTTTTCCTGCTAACTTCTCATGCTCTTGACTCATACTTTTAAATATAGGAAAGCTCTTCAGATTATGCACTTGTTTCTGCTTCCACTTCAGGCCACACTCCATATTCTTTGAAATCCAGTGTTTTTGTTTCTATTGTTTATTCCCAAGAGTCTGTAATTCCAACTGTGACCTCCATGATTCAAGAGTTAGTTAAGAGCAACCTCCCCTTTTCTCTTTAATTTCCAGGGGGAGTGAAAGATCTCATTTGCTTGTTTAAACTTTGTTATCAACTTTTATTATTGTACTTCTGTTTTAGAATATTGCATGGAAAATTTCTGGTTTTTAGGTTTTTGTTTCTTCTTTTATAAATGTCCCAGGATGCTCAACAACCAGTAGTATTGTCTATAGGGTACAAAGTCTAGATTCTACCTGTTGATCCAATCTTATTAATTATAAATCTTATAATTTCTATGTCCCCTTTTTTTGAAGTACTTGATTTTTCAGCAGTTAGAAGGTGTGCGTTAAAACCTATTGCAGTCATGATTTCCTCTTCCAGTCCTTTCTTCCACACTCCTTGCAGGGCTCTCTATCTTCTGATGCTGTGTGACTACGACTGTGAAGTCTTATAACTGCTACATTTTCACTGCGAATGGCTTCTTTTGTTAGCTGCGATGTCCCCCTCTAAAATGGTTTTCCCTAACGCTAGGCGCCCTCTGCGTTCTCCAGTGCGCTCCCCACCTTTACGATTCACTGGTCCACTCGTTTGTCTCTGGCTTAGCTCCTCGCTGTCCATCTCCCTGTCCCCTTAGGCGTCCTGAAAGCAGGGCCTGCCTGCTCACTCACCACTTTCTCCCTGAAGCACGTGAGACACTCAATGCACGCGCAGTTCAGAAACGGATAGGATGGTCCTCCTGGTCTTGTTAAATAGTTTTCTCACCTGAAGCTTTGTTTCATCTGAAAAGAATCTGATGCCTCGGCATTTTCTTTCCTTGCCCTTCCCTTGCCAGACAGGAGAGTGGGTGTCCATCCTGTCTTCATGGCCTCTCCACCTTCCCTTCCATATGCTCCTCCTGCCAGCTGACTCTGCCATTGCTTCTCTGGTCCCTGTGGGCTGCCGGGCAGAGTGTAGGGGCACTGGGCTGGGAGCAGGAGGCCAGGTCATGAAGTCGGCCCCGGGATACCAGCCAGCTCATTGACCCTCAGCTCCCGCTCTGCAGTGAGGACATGTGAGATAACACATGTGAGATGCCCAGGGACACAGTACTGGCTGCCTTCCAGCCCCAGCCTTTAGGGGAAAACGACAATAAAAATGCCACCTGCCAGACGCTTGTTAACTGACCGTGGGTGGGTCTGAGGTCTTGAGATTGTTGGCCGTTAGATCTGCCAAATGCCACCCCTGGGCCCCCAAAGAGGGACATAAGTGCCATCTTAGCACCAGGGACTGACCCGACACTGGGATACATAACTCATGTGCCCATTAGCATGTCAGGGCATCTGCCCTCCGCACGGGTGGCAAAGCGATAGTGATGGTTATCCTTGTTTTATCGTTGGGGATGAGGTTAAGAAGTGCGTCCTATGTCATGCAGTGAGTTGGTAGGGGAGCCAGTTATTAACATCTTCAATTAACTCAGCGCTCTGCTTTGGAAACGCTCCACGTCCTCTCCTCTCTCCTGATTTCTGGCTTGCATCTGCAGCATCACATGCAGTGGAGAACCCAGGTCATGTCTGACACGCAGAGGCTGCAGGCATCTCATTGCTTCTTGGGAAGACAGTGGACAGGCCTTCTGATTCCCACTCTCAGGAGGAGGAAACCCAGGTGGGTTCAGGACCTCTCTTGGGTACCAGAGAGGGGAGACAGTGTCAGAACTGAGATAAAGGGACCAGGAGTCTCAGGCCTCTGCAGTATGAAGTGCTCCAACACCCAGCCTCTCCTGGCCAAACCACCCTCATCCTCAGGCCCCTGGACCTGACCCTGTGTGGCAGCCTCTCTGAATAGGGTTTCTTTCCTGACCCTTGACGAGGGAGTCCTCTCCTGCTGTCCTGAGTTCTGCTGCCCTGGCCAAAGTCAGGTGTGAACCCTGACTGAGAAGGAGCCTCCCTCTAGGCCTGGTGTACTTGGGACAGTCCTGGAAGAGGAGGACATCCCTGGACTTTACATGGACATGGCCAAATTCCGTGTCCTCTCCTTCCTCCCGCCCCATTGCCTCTCTTCTCCATGGCTGCTGGTCGCTCTCCTGGAAGTGTCTAACCTACTCCAACGCCAAGTACCTTGACAGCAAGAAGTCACTGTGCGTTTTCCACTCCCAGGCTCTATTTGTTTATTTCTCTGTGCTTCTCACTCATGCAAACCACAGCCTTCGGTTCCAGAGTCTTACAGACTGACCAGAGCCCACAAGAGCACAGCCTTGCTCTCAGTCCCGAGCCTGGCGCTCCTAGGTTGGAGCAGCTGGGCCGAGCCTGTCCCAACCCAGGGAGCCACAGGGATCTAAACTTGGCTTTGCAAGGACTTCCGGCTGAGCAGCCCCAGCCAATGTTGGATCTTAATTTGTCTAAAGTAAGAGGAATGCTTTCTTGCTTCCCGGGGGTGTCCTGAGAATGAATTATTTACTATTTGTAAAGCACTTTGTAGGGTTCAGGATCATTACACAGGGACCACAGGTTCAGAAGCAGCTCTGGATGCCTGACAGGGTGGTTGTGACTATGAGCCATTTATATAGCACTTTACATTGGCCAAGTGCATACCAATCATTTATTAGTTAATTCTCCCACCACTCCAGAGCTGTCAGCCACCTTTGGTTGCTATGTTCTCTCTCCTGGAAATGAGGTTGGGGAGGTCAGGAGAGGCCGGCAGCCTTGCCCAGGGTTACCTAACACGGTGGCTTGGGGCTCAGGCCACACTTGGTGTAGGCTGGAGCTGCTGGAGGTTTCATTTCTTAGAACCTTGTCATCAACCCACCCAATCCCCCGAGAAAGGCATCCTGCAAGGGATTGCTATAATTTATGACCCCGTGACACTCCCAGGAACACCTTCGATTTGCTACCTACTGGACCGCACAGGACTGAATGTTGGCTTTGAAGTCAAAATCTGCTTGCGCAACTTACAAGTATTTTGACCCTAAGCAAATTTCTTAATGCTGCTGAAGCTCCGGTCTTAGTGATCAATTACGGACAGAAAAACCAGCCAGGCTTTTGTAAGGATCAGATATATTAAACGAAGAGAACTTGAAATAAAATAAAGCTTAATACTTGTTAGCGCTAAGCTTTTGATTGCTGCCCTGGTGCAGACAAGACTTTCCCTCCAAGGGTGACACAATAAGCCCATGGGAAATGACATTAAACAAAGTTTTTGATCAAAGTGATCCACTGGGACTCTACACATTTCCTGCCTTTAGTGTAGGAGTCTAGAAGTAGAAAGGTAAGGAAAAGGCAAAACTGAAACTGTCACTATTTCCTTTATATGCTCATGAATCAAATTGGTTGGAATATTCACTATTCTTCAATATTTTTTCATTACTTAATCCATATTTACTAAGCACTTAATGTGAACCAGGCAGTTTAAGGAGTAAAGGAATTGGCAGTGAACAAGAGAGACAAAGTCTTTGCCCTCATTGAGCAGACACCTAAAGAATGTAGGAACACAAATCGGGAGGGAGTTGAGGGAAGCATGTGCTAAAGGGAGGGATGGTGTGTGGAGATGCCCTGGGGAAGGGAAGCCTTCAGAATGCAGGAGGACCTGAGAGAAGACCACTGTGGCTGGGGTAAGGGAGAACATGGCAAGGAGGGTGAATTGGGTGAGGACACCCTGAGCAGCTCACGAAATCCAGAACACCAGGATAGGGGGTGGGGATTTAATCCCCACGCAACACCACTGAGGGCCTATAAGGAAGGCTCATCCCCATGTGATGGCTTGGGTTACTGCATGGATCCTCAAACCCTCAGCAACTGAGAATCTGAGCCCTGGCTCTGTTAGATGGTTGATTTCTTGGCTCCAAGAAACCTGCAGTCCAATTCCTTTGAACATACTCAAGCATGCAGAGCCCAGCGAGGGCGCTCAGGAAAGCCCTGCAGATGGGCTGCTTCTTGCCAAGCTCTTAGCCACCAGCAAGAGCCATCACTCAGGGCTGGCATCTTCAGAGCCCTCACATCCCCCAACTCCTATTACTTATCAGGAAAACCCAATGAGCTCAGGAACATAAAGTGACTCATGTGGGTTCTCAGCTGCCAAGCTGTGCTGAGAGCTGACTGCAGACCCCGAGACTGAGGATTCGGCAAAGCCATGGGCTCCTCCCAACTGCACTCAGTTGTCCTTTTCCTGTCACCCTTCGTGGGATTAATGCATAGACTGGCTGGGGAGGGCTCACCTACCTTCCTTTTCTTCCTTGTGGCTGGGAAACCATGCTGGGAAACCAGAGCATTTCCTCATCTCAGTGCTCAGACCAATCCCCTCGGCTCTCGGATCCCTTTTATGGGGCTCCTATATGGACTATGGGTGAAAGACAATATGCTGGGGAGTACTGGATCTGTCTAAGAAGGGTTTCCTGGACAGCTAGTAGCTTGTAGTATGTTGGAGAAAGAAGACTTCAATGTCTTAGAAATCATAATTATAAAGTGGTAAAATGCTATGACTGGAAAAAAACCCTAAGATTTTCTGGTCCATCCTCTTCCTGCTTGCTCAAGATAATGGCTACAATTACCAGGCCATACTTAGTTAATTACTAGGTGCATCATCTTGACAACATATGTCCATGAATCTGTGCCTAGCCCTGAATGTGATTTCTTTGAAATCCCAGTAGTAAGAGAACCCATTGTTGAGAAGCATATGAGAAAAATAGGGTTGAAGACGGAGGTCATAAATGAACACATGAAGCACTTATACATATATTTTTAAAAAATCTTTGATGCAATAAAACAAAGGCAGCATACTAAATAAAGACAATAGCATTGGTCTGTTATACATCATACATTTGTAATAGCATGAAGTTTGCAATTAATTTCCATTTACCATCCCTTCTTCTCTAGAAACTTTTGATATCGCTTCCTCACAATTTCAGCAAGATGCTTGTAAGTTCCCTTGGCTTGCTTATAGAACATGTTTAAAGATAATCATATTTTTGACTTATTTTCATCTCTAGGAACTCTTCATACCGTGGGTTCCCTACCTATGTTGGACAGAGTTTTTACTAGCAGGCAACAAAATCCATACTAGTTAGAATAATCGGAAAGGGAATTTAAAAATCATGTTAGTTTGCTTACAGGATCTCCAGGGAAACCAGAGAATGAACTTGGCTGCCACACAGCCAAGAAAATTGCCCAAGCGTACACAGAACTGTTCTAGCAAAATATCACTGCTGTCACCACCCACTGCTTGGCACCCATGGCACCAGGGCACTCAGAATTCCATCTCAGCTGCTGAGAAGAGTCAGTTGCTTCTGCAATCAAGTTTTCTGGAAGATATCGTGTCCCATGGTGTGGCCAGGGCCTCTCGCTCTTCACTTCATTTTCCAGTGTGTCAACTTGGTGGCCACTAGGTCACACGTGGAACTCTGTCCGCAATGGAGCCTTGGAAATGTAGTTTCTAGCCTCCTAGGAAGTCCAGTGAGAAGGAAGTTGGCTGGGGGACCAACTGCACACATGGTAGGAGAAAGGTAGTTATTAGCTAGAACTCCACACCACTACTCAGCTCTGACTTTTTAGATTAACATGCTCTTGTGTCCCTAGCAGGACAATAGTCTTGAGGGCCAAGATTCGTAGAGAGAGAAAACGTCTTGTACGTTCTTGAAGCTCCCATCAATGTGGTAGCAGGCAGGTCCAGCCAACATGAACATCAAGGTTACAAAAAGACACAGGGCAGAGAAATTCATGATGTAATGTAATCATAGTCTCTACTACACAGGAAAAGGAAGCAAAAGCCCATCCTGCCCATCCTGGTGTCTGTAAAAAGAGAAAAACGAAAGACGTGACAAATCCATCAAATCAAGGTCTTCATCTTCCTCCAGAATGACTTGGTGGGGAAGGGGTGCTTAAAATATGTCTCAACTCCCAGAATATCCGAGATTCCTGGCTCAGTTTCTTGCATGTTATCCCAGGGCACAATAGACCTTGGCAGAGACAGGTGTCAATTATCACCATAGTTAACCCGCCATGAGGCAATAATTTACAACATGCAGGGTTGCACCTGGGTTCCATTCAATCATTCAGGG
This sequence comes from Theropithecus gelada, assembly GCF_003255815.1. NCBI lineage: Eukaryota > Metazoa > Chordata > Mammalia > Primates > Cercopithecidae > Theropithecus > Theropithecus gelada. The sequence continues at coordinate 44,601,546 of NC_037677.1, forward strand.
ATCCAGGCTCTTCCATCCAATGGCCCTATGCTGTTCCCTTAGCTTTGAGTTGTCTGCTGTATCCTCTCTATCTGAGCAGCCAAAAAAGCAAATAACCAGAGATAGCAAGCCCATGGAGGGTCACATGAGAGCTTTCAGGGACCTGGCAGATGCTGGTGTGCACCACTTCTACCATCATCTTTGGCCAGAACTTGATGACATGGCTTCACCTCATTGCAGGGGGGCTGGGCAATGTAGTTGAGCTATGTATCCAGGAGGGAAATGAATGCAGAGTTAGGATCCAGAAGTTTTGTGTACCTTGGTGGGAGGATACTAGATTCTAAGGCAGCACAAGTAAAATGTTCTTAGTAGAATGTTCGACTGACTTTGACCAGAACCAACATTGCTGTTCAAATGGCAGAAGTTTGCCTTTGTCTCCAGAAGGCCTTGTTGTTAGTGGAGGAATTGGAGAAGGTCAAGGGATTGCTTGACTTTAGCAGGCTCCCTACTCCACCCATTGAGGAACCCCACTGAAGACACCATTCAGCTGACAGCTCTGCTCCCCAGTCAGCACTCACTTGGTTATGCATCACCCAGTAAGTGTCCAAGAGATAAGAAATGGGGAGGAAAGGGCAGGGCCTGGGCAGGTGAGCCCTGGAGCAGGAGACCTAGATGCTGGGGAGGGAGGGCCATCCACTGGACGGTGGTCTGGCCAAGCCATACACCCCCCACTGGACTTCACCACCTAACATTGACTGCTTATTGGGAGGAAGTGGGGGGTCCAACCCCACCCTGGCACTCTTCTGCCAGTCTCAGGTAGAGATATTTAGAAATCCACCCTGGAGAAGCAGACCTACATTTTTCCTGTAGAAACAGAAGCTGTCACTTTGTTTTCCTATGGGCTGACTTTATTTGGCTGCCATAATGACCTGCTTTTATTAATCACGAGATTGTCTGATTCAATGGTTAAGAAAGCAGTATAAAGACCACATCAGCCATTTTAAAAGCTAATTACTTTGATTATGAAGACATATCCTGGGTCTTCGGTCTGTTTTGTAGTCTTTGGTAAATTATCTCAAGAGTAAGTCCTTTCATAATTGTTTACGTTCTACATAAACTATTTTGTTTTCTAAACAAATGATCACTTCACCAAGATATTTATAGGGGGAATGTGAGAGGCAGTATGCGTAATGGCTGTCTACTTTTTAAAACATAGCAACATGGTCTTCTCCCATTTAAAGTGAGTTTCTTGGAAAAATATTTGAGGCTAACATGATATGAAAGGTAATATCTTTATGACTCGAAGAGCTCATGCAGATTTTGAAGAACATTAAACCCCCGACAGAGGCATGGAGACAGAACAACTCACAAAAGAGGAATCAGAAAGATGCATGTAACACAACCCCAGCACCAGTTAAAAAATTAATGCTAATTCCCAATGGTTAGTCTCATATGGTGTAAATTGGTACTACTTTTTGGAAAGCAATTTGGCAAAATGCTTTAAGGTTCATAAACATGATCCTGTCTGTGATCCAGAAATCCCACTCCTGGAACTCTTTCCTAAGAAAAGATCACAAATACAGAAAAGCAATATATATTTGAGTGCGCTGTATAAGCAAGCTACAACCTCAACAATAAAGGAGTGATTTCTTATATTATCTGTCTTATGAGCTAATATGCAGTCATTTAAGAGCCAATTATGAAGACTCTGGCAGCAAGAAGAGCAAAATGAGCAGGATTTAAATGGTGTGTACATAAAATATATGCGTCACTCTAAAGACCAGAAGAGAATACACAAAAATGACATTAAGTAGATGAAGTTTAGAATTACTTAAAAAATAGCTTTTTATTATAAAAAAATTCAAACATACACAGAGGCAGAGAATGTAATAAACTCTCACCCATCATCTTGATTGCACAATTACTTTTTGCAGTACAGATGATCCCTAACTTGTGATGGTTTCACTCATAATTTTTTGACTTCATGGTGCAAAAGCAGTACACAGTCAGTAGAAATTGCACTTCAAGTACTCATACAACGATTCTATTTTTCACTTTCAGTACAGTATTCAATAAATTACATGAGATATCCAACACTTTATTATAAAACAGACTTTGTGTTAGATGATTTTGCCCAACCCTAGACTAATGTCAGTGTTCTTAGCACATTTAAGGTAGGCAAGGCTAAGCTATGGTGTTTAGTAGGTTAGGTGGATTAAATGCAATTTGACTTATGATATTTTCAAGATATGATGAGTTTATCAGGATGTAACTCCATTGTAAGTCAAAGAGTATCTGTGTATGTTTCATATATATATTTAAAATACCTAATTTAAGTAGAAAGTTATTTTTTAAAAGCATAACCAACATGCCATCATCACAACCAGCAAGATAATGTCTTCTATGTGTGTGTGTTTTTAAACATTTGACATAATTTTAGACTTACAGAAAAGTTGGAAGACTAGTACAGAGAATTCCTATATGCCCTAAATCCACAGTGTCCAAATATTAATGTTATACCTCATTTGCTCTATTCATCCTTCCCTCCCATATACACACACACGTTATTTTGTCTAAACCATTTGAGAATAAGGTATAGACGTGATGCCCCTTTACCTCTAAATATGACAGTGTGTATTTTTTAAAAACAAAAACATTCCCCTGTATAACTTGAGTTCAATGGTTACAACCAGGAAATTAACATTATGGTATTATAGCTTATTAACATATAGTGTACATTAACATTGACATACAATCATGAGCATGTCACCTGTGCACATGGGCCTGTACTCAGAAGGGTACTGTGTGTGGTTTAATGTTTTTTGGTTGCCATTTTGATATTCTTAATTTTTGAATAAGGGACCCACATTTTCATTTTGCACTGGGCCCATTTGCACTGGGCCCCACAAATTATGTAGCTATTCCTGGCCATAATACTATTTTTAAATATACAGGCTTTATTAAACTTTCTCTGGTTAGCATTCTTTATCGCAAAAAATCCTGAATCATGCACTGCACTCAGTTGTTAAGTCTCTTTAGCTACTTCTCATCTGGAATAATTCCTCAGTCTTCCATGACATTGACATTTTTGAAGATTATAGAATGTCCCTCAGTTTGGGAGTCCTGATATTTCCTTATAGTTAGACTTACATTATACATTTTGGCAGGAATATTGCAGAAATGTTGCTGTGTTCTTCTCAGCCTATCGTATAAGGAGGCATCTGATTTTAGGTTGTGCCCTTCTTGGTGATGTTAACTTTGATCAGTTAGGAAAGTGTGAAGTTACCATCTTTCCTCTTTGAAATGACAAATATATTGTGGGGAAACACTATGAGTCGGTGTAAGTATTCTGGTACACCTCACATTTTATCCATTCGTTTTAGCATCAAATGATGATTCCTGTCTGAATGAATTTATTGTTACAATGATTGCCACGTGATGATATTTCTAATTTCAAAATTTCTTATACTTTTATTAGTTGTTTTCTACTGTGAGGAAGAGGCTTTTCTTCCAATTGATTGATTCATTGATTGACATCATCATGGACTCCTGGATCCTTGTATTATTCAATTCATTATCACCCATTACTACTATTATTTATTTTGATGTTCTATTTGTCCCAAATTTGACGACTAAGAGCCTTTCATGCTCAATCTGGTGTCCTTTAGACATATCATTAAAAAATTTTTGAGCACTTTCTAACTTTCCAGCACACAATATGTTCTAGTCTCATCTCATATATTCTATACTCCAGCCCTGGAAACAACTATTGTACCAAGGATTGCTGGGTTCCTTTGGTAAGATGGTTTTTAGAAACGAAGATCTGGATGCCAAATGTACTCAGTGCTGTGAATGCATCACTGTTTCCAGTGGTCCCTGCTAGGAAACAGACCTCTGTACAAACACCTATATTTACAAATCCACCACATATATGCATGGCTCCATATCTACTTAGCTATTTTTTTTGTGTGTGTGTGTGTGGAGATATCCGTATCTCCATCTTTACATTGGAAACTCTAATTTCTAAATTTTAATAGTCTGTATTTTCTCAATTAGCAGATACTAAAAGTGTAACTGCTTTCAAGTGCGTGTGCCTTACATGTATTTTTTTTTTTTTAATTTCAATAGCTTTAAAAGTACAAGTGACTTTTGGTTACATGGATAAATTACATAGTGGTGAAGTCTGGGCTTTGAGTGTACTTCTCACCTGAATAGCATACATTGTACCCAATGGGTAATTTTTCACCCATCATCTCCCTCCCACCACCCCCCCAATTCTGAGTCCCCCATGTCAATTATGCCACTCCGTATGCCTCTGTGCACCCACCACCTACCTCCCATTTATAAATGAGAACATGTGGTATTTGATTTTTCCATTCCTGAGTTACTTCATTAAAGGTAATGGCCTCCAGTTCCATCCAAGTTGCTGCAAAAGGCATTATTTTGCTCCTTTTTATGGCCGAGTAGTATTCTGTGGTATATATGTACCACATTTTCTTTATCCACTCATTGGTTGATGGGCACTTAGGTTGATTCCATATCTTTGCAGTTGTGAATTGCGCTGCAATAAACATACATGTGCAGATGTCTTTTTGATATAATGACTTCTTTTCCTTTGGGTAAATACCCAGTAGTGGGATTTCTGGATCCAATGGTGGATCTACTTTTAGTTCTTTGAAAAATCTTTATACAGTTTTCCATAGAGATTGTATTAGTTTACATTCCCACCAGCAGTGTTCCCTTTTTATTACCTCTGTGCCAACATTTATTGTTTTTTGACTTTTTAATAATGGCTATTCTGGCTGGGATAAGGTGGTATCTCATTGTGATTTTAATTTGCATTTCTCTGATGATTAGTGATGTTGAGCATTTTTTCATTTTTTTTTTTTGCCGTTTGTATATCTTCTTTTGAGAAATGTCTGTTCATGACATTTGCTAACTTTTTAATGGGATTGTTTTCTTCTTGTTGATTTGTTTGAGTTCCTTGTAAATTCTGGATATTAGTCTTTGTCAGATATATAGTTTGCAAACATTTTCTCCCATTCTGTAGATTGCCTGTTTGCTCTGTTGATTATTTCTTTTGCTGTGCAGAAGCAGTTTAGCTTAATTAACTAGATACTATTCATTTATTTTTGTTTAGTTACATTTGTTTTTGGGGTCTTATTCATAAATTATTTGCCTAGGCCAATGTCTAGAGAGTTTGTCCAGGTTTTCTTCTAGTATTTTTATTGTTTCAGGTCTTAGATGTAAGTGTTTAATTCATCTTGTGGAACTCAAATTTCAATCCAGCACCTTATTTATCCTTCTCATTTTCTCTATGTTTAACTCCTTTACTCTGGCCACAATAAATGCATCTCCTGTTACCCACAACACACTTGGTTCTTTGTTCAATCAACTAATTTGAAGTTTGGATATTTTATGCAGTGGGTATCAGTTTTGTATACTTTTATTTGTTGTTTGTATTTTTTTCTGTGTGTGTCTGTCTTTCTTTTGGAAGTTGTGTTGGAAGATTTGGATTTAGTCATCACCATCATGTTCGCCACCAGCAATAATTTCTTAACACTATATCAACACCCTGTGTTTAATTTTCCTTGATTTTCTATAAAGAGACTTTTTATAGTTGACTTGCTCTCATCAGGATCCAAATATTCCACATGTTTTGTTTGGTAACAAGTCTATAAACGCTATTCAAATAATCTATGATAGTGCCCCTTTCTCATGCTGTGTATTTGTGGGAGAACTAGATCATTCGTACTGTGGATTCTGGATTCATCTGGCTTTGTTGAGCAGGCATCACTGAGCTTGTTTCTCTGGCTCCCAGGTTTTCTTTACGTGGCAGCTGGACCTAGATGCTTGCTCATGCTCAGGTTTAGTTTCATTTTGGAAAGAGCCCTTGGCAGATGGTGTGGTGTTCTTCCTATTGCATCATATCATAAGGAGCATGGGTGTCTGGTGGTCCCACTCTGAATGATGCCTGATCAACCAATGGATGTGCAACACTGATGACTGCTGTCAAGACTCATTGCCTTCAGATGGCAAAAATGTGATTTTCCAATTCTGCAGGAATGACATTTCATCTCTTTCTACATTTTATGTAACTTTGTAATATACTTGTTATTAAAAATATGAATACATAAGAGTGAAAGTCATACCAATATCAGTAGTAAGCTAGGGCCAAAAACATCCGTGTGAAAGATTTTTAATCTAGTTTCCCAGAAAGCCTCTTGACTAATTCCTCCTGAGAGTGCACTGACGTCTCCAAACTCTGAGAGGTTTATTTTGGGAATGTGTGTGGCCAGTTAAATCCCTTCATAGAAGAGAAAGGAATTAAAATGCAAGCACCCCATCCTGCAACAATTCCTCTTTAGGTATTACCCACTGTGAAACAATGATCTTTCTCAGGATAATGGCTTTCCTAGCCTTGAAGACAGAGTAATTTTGTGTGTCAGTTTAAAGGTAAGAACCAGGAGAAATGTACAGGATATTCATGGCAGCTATGTTTGCAATAATTAACAGCAACAATCTAAAGGTAGTGCAGATGGGGGAAAGGACACATTTAATGTAATCCTTGCAAACGTAAGAACATTGTACAGCAGGCAAAAAGCATATATTTGAGGCTACCTGAATTAACATGGGTAGATCTCAAAACCCAATGTTGAGTGAATAAAACCAAAGTACGGAAAAATGAATTTTTGCCAGTTATAAAAATAGAAACATGCCTAATGATATGATTTATTATCAATGGTTATATATGTACCCACCAATATATATAACTAAAAATAAGTTGGAGGCAATAAGGAAATTATAATAGAGATAGCCACTGGGGGAGGTGAGGGTAATGGGACTTAATTTTAACTAAAATGTCCTAACATTGTTTAGTAGAATGAATTAATATAGTATCTGTGCAATTTAAAAAATGTATATATACGCACAGAAACAAATGAAAAAATATACCAAAATAGTTACAATGGTAGGTTCTAGGGTTTGAAACATGAGTCATTATTTTTCTTTGTATTTTTTAAATTTCTAAAAATTAAAAAGAAGGGCAGAAACTTGCTTGGCAGCAGCAAACAACTTGTTCGAAAAAACATGTGCAGCAGGTCCCTTGAGAAAGGACAGCTCTTGTGCAGCATGAAGGCTGGACGTCTGCCACTCTCAGGTGTAAAGATGCTTGGGAATCACTCATGGTGAGTGGAACAGAATCTCAGCAGCTTCACCCAACACCTGTACACCTCTCCTGTCCCTCTCCCCTTTCCTCCCGGGTCCCTGTTTTCCTAACAGGGACCTCTTGTTAGAGTCAAATAGTTCATGCAGTGTTTACCTAACCAATGACACACCTTCCCATCGATGAGTCTGTTCTCAGAGATACCTCACCTGGAAGGTCCTCCCCACTCTCCTGGCTCAAACTGGCTCCTCTGTGAGCCTCCCCTCTGAGTCCCTATGCCAGGGGTCACCCATGCCTCTATGCATCTCTTCCATACCTATTATAAAATAATGATAAAGTAATAGCTACTGCTTATTGAGTACCTTGATGTCAGATGCAGGTGGAGTTATTAACCAGGCCATTAGTTTGATGGAGGGCCAGAGAGAGAAGAAGCCAGGGAAGGGTTGGCAGGGTCCCAGCCCACAGGCCTTGGCTAGGAAGGGCTTCCTCTGCTTGTGGAATTCCACAGGCCCAAGAAAGCCAAATAGAAGAGGGTCTATTTGAGATAATCTGGGGAGTCACTTTGGGGAATATAGGAGGAATTCATTTTCAGATGTCTAGAAGGGGCTGGTTTATGACATGCCCATTGGCTGGAAAAGTTGTCCTCTTGAGGACCACTTCCATGCTGACCCACAGAGGGCCCAGGACCCCAGCAACAGGGAGAAAGGAACAGACCCCAGCATCATCCCGAACTCCTCCCACCCAGCCCAGTTCCACTCCCCGGCCTGTGTGACTCCACTGGCTCACCCCAGAGTCACCTGTGGCCTGCTGGCCTACCCTTCAGGGAGCAGGCCTGGAAAGCCTGACTGCCGGTCACCATGTCCCTCCTGTCCCCAGCCCAGGTGAGCCACCATGCAGTTTTCTGTCCAGCAGACATGCTGCTTCCCAGCCTGCTGTCCAAGCCTGGGTGGGTGAGGTTCCCCAGGGTCTATGCTCCAATATCCTCCTTTTATACCATCTACATCCCATCTTCTACTTCCTGTGCCTAGAGATGACATTAGGTCTCTTTCTCCTTTAAGTCCTGGTTCATCTTTCAAAGCATTCACCATGTTTCTTGTTTCAAGGCCCCAGATACTCAGCAGCTTGGTGGGACAGGGTTGAGAGACAGGTGGGCAGGGTTGGATTCAGACCCTAAGGTCTGAATAAGCTCTTTTCTAAGGTTCTGCCTATTTGTCCAGGTGCCTCAGGTGTCCTCTGAGCTCACACACACAAAAAAAGAGCAACAGCAAGCATGCTCACACACACACACACACAAAAACCCAAAAATGTGCACGCATATGCGCACGCGCACACACACACATGCACACACACGCACCCACACACGCGCACACACACACACAGAGCAAGAGCAAGAGCAAAACTCCCCGACAAGGCTGGAGATTGCTTTCCCTATGTAGTCCAGTGGGTGATGGTCAAGGATACCCTGGGAGGCTGCAGGAACATGCCTGGAGGGCAGGGGTTACCTGAAGCTCGGACTCCCTGGCTCAGCAGGGGTGTGGCTCACTCCAGCTGCCCAGCCTCCTGCTGGCAGCTGGTGGCATCAGCCACTTATCGGGAAGCGTTGGGAAAGGTAGTGCATTTGAGGGGGCGTTGGGAATGCCGTCATCTTCCGGAATGGATGACGGTGGAGTTTGCACGTGGCTAGTTTTATTTTTACCCCACGTTTCTGGAGAAAGCCTAATGGCTTCAAGTGCTCCTCTCTGTTCACGAAATTTAAAAGGGGGGAAGAAGCGCACATAATTATAATCCCACAGCAGGGCCATTGGCTTGCCTCCGACGATTAGGTCCCATTAAAGATGTAATATCTGTGGTGTCTCAGGAGAAATTCTTACTTATTTATGCTTAGTATTAGGGCAAATATTAGTTAGCATCAAAACAGGATGCAGTTAAGTCTAATCTGATGTCACCAGCAGAGCTTGCCTTATAAACAAAATAAGTGGCAATTACTTTCAAGCTGAAGTAATACTTTTTTCAAGTGATTCCATTTTGTGTTGATCAGAAGCATCCGCCAAAGGTAGGTGTGTTTCAGGAAATGTGCAGGGTGTGCTTTTTAATCACACTTTATTTAAATGTACAAATGAAGGCTGTGAGGCTGGCTTCTCTGCCTTCCTTCTCCCTAGGTTTCCCTCTGGGATGGTAATTAGGAAATACAGCCCAATATAGGAAATGAGCATTGTTGCTTTTATGAGGATTTTAAACCAAATGGCTTTGCTATGGTAGCGGAAGGAGCTTCTTGCCCTCAGAAACCCAGCAGGTTGCTCCAGGCTACCTGGTACTTCTTGTGTTTTTGAAAATGGCTCCTTGGCCTCCTGCAAGGCATTTCTGAGAGGAAGGTGGGAAGGCCCCATTGAGGGCCTGGAGCCCCATGGCTGAGGAGTGGGGCCCAGCACTCAGCCGGACAGCGTATGCCCCGGCTGACTGTGCGGGTGGCAGTCCTGTCCCCTTCCACCTTGCGATCTTCCCTGGCAGCTATTGGCTGCACACTCTATTTCTTTACCCTAGACCCTAGCAGCTGGGATTCCAGAATATTCTCCTGAGGTACAGAGTCCTTAACCTAGGCTTGCTTGCCAAGAACTTTCTCAGGTTGTCAAAGCTTTCACCCCAGGGCTCTCTTTGCCTTGTTGAATGTGCCCATGCAGCCTGACCATGTCCACGCAGCTTAGAGATGTAGCAGTGCCCCCAGGAGGGTTTGGACTCTGAGGGCTGCCCTGGGCCCCAGAACTCCACCCTAAGCCAGCACCTGTGTGCTGTACCCTGCACACTTGGCCCAGGATGGCTGCTCTGCGGATTTATGCCACAGCCCTACAATGTCGGCTACTTTTCTGCTGTCTTGTGGGACATACAGGGCAGATTTCCAATCCACCACTACAGTTCTTACGGAGGAAACCAAGAGACTTTCTTGCCAAACTCTATATTCCTCTAAGTGGCGAAGTTAAACCAACAGCATGGAAATGACCAGGGAGCTATAGGAAAATATGCCTGGATACTCAGAGACCTGAGGAGCTGTAACCCCACTGGGGGACACTCAGACACCAGGACAGTAGATCAGATCTGAGCCCTGAGGCAGCCCCATCTGAGTGTGCCTCCCTACACGCACCGGTTCCAACACCATCCTGTTCTGGCTCCTGCCCTTTTTTCTGAGGAGGTCTGGGCCATCCTGAGTCCTGTTCCACTAGCAGGTTCAGGAACTCTGGGGCTAATGTGTTTTTCAACAGAAGTGTGACCGGACCCCCTGCTCCCCCATTAACCCCTCTAGTCTCTAGCAAACTCCCTTCACTCCTGTTTCACAGGCAGCTTCTTGTGAGGGTTGTGGACTTCCCCATCATCCCTAACCTCCTTCCACCTGCTCTCTAGCTCACTGAAGTCTTACTTCCATCTCCCCACCCCAGTGAACCTGTTCTCACCAAGGAAAGAAATCCCCAGGGGGAACCGCTTCAGTGGTCAGGGGACACGTTTCAACCCTGTGCTATTTGACTTCTCCGCTGCATTCAACACTCACTGGGCAGCCCTCGCTTCTTGCTTTCCAAGGCACCTTCTCCCAACTCTCCTCCAACCTCCCGGACCATCCCATCTCAGTCACCTCTGTTGGCCTCTTGCCAGCCTTATTTCTGAGTGTTGGTCTTCAGGCCATCCCCTTGCCCCATCTTTGCTTTTTGTGCTTTTAGGCTACCCATCCAACATCTTCCCTCTGATGGTCTGATACCCCTGGAATTGTTGCTGGGAAACTAGAGCTTTTGCCTAAACTCTGCTTGGGGATCCCATATCACAGAGGGCGAAGGATCAGGACAAAGAGAATGGCCACACCTCCTTCTTTTCCTGTGTTTCCATTCAAAATAAATGGCCTCACCATCTTCCACTCACTCAAGCCAGTGCCCACTCCTCCTCCTTCATGCCCTGCATTCAGCCCCTTCCTCACCTTTCTTGTTATCGCACCATAGGTCAGGCCTTACCCTCTCGACTGCAACTGCAGCGCCTCATCACCTGCAAAGTAGCCTCACTCTGTTGCACAGGGACTCTCTCTCTCTCTCTCTCTTTCTCTCTCTATATATTTTCTATACATTTTTGAAAATAAATATTTCAATGCTAGGCATTTCACCCTAAATACTCTGCAAGGTCTCTTCTAAGGATAAGAGTGGGGCAGTCTCCTGCAGTGGAAAAGGACTGGGATTGATAGAAAGGCCTGGACCCACAGCCGACCTGGGTCAGTTACTTAGCCCCTGTTGACTTCCCTGGTAGAGTGGGGCTCTGTGTATCTCTCTGACCCACTGAATGCTGTGGGGCTCTGTTGCTAATGTGACTGATCCATTGGAGCTGGTCACACTGGAGTTGCAGGCTTCAAGTTCAAGCCCCACCAACTTTCTTCTGCAGCTTGTAGGGGGAAGGCAGGAAACCACCCGGGGGCAGTGGCCAGCACTGAAAAGGAGAAAAAGGGAGGCCTTGTTAGTTTAGGTAATGTGTCCAGAAGATAAATCTTGTGAGAAGGACTGTATATGGTTATGCATGTTTGGAAATGTTTTGCATGTCATGTTGGCTTGGTAGGAATATAATGTCACGATACAGCAGAAACCAGTGGATTTCCACAAACACATCACAATCAGCAGGAAGAGAGTGTCTTGGTCAGCAGGACAGCAGAAGATGCAGGGCTGATAAAGAGGAAGAGCTCCCAGGTTTTCCCCACTTCGGAGAGGGAGGACTGGGTAGAGCTGGGAGCAGTGGTGCTGGAGACAGAGTGGGCTCTCTTTGGAAGGGATTGGGCATGGACTGAAGTGATACTGAGCCTGTCAGCTAGAGATGGCCCTGAGCTGTCCCTTGGCCACTGTGTGTGAGTCACTGAGTGACGTGAGTCCATGTGCCCCAACCCGCAGTCTTGGCTGCATGGAAGGAGACCTGGTTGGAAGCTGCGGTGTTCGTTTCCTGGCTCCTCTGAGCTAACTCCTGCTGGCTCCAGGGCAGCCTGTGTCCAACCACTCCTTGCCCACCCTCTCAGCACTGAGCTCCCAGGTCCAGCATATTTTGCCTGTTACCCTTTGCTTTACATATCTGACAGTCACAACATCTACTTGAGAACTATTTTAGGAGCCCTCTGGTGTTATCAGGAAGTGGCAGTAACATAGCAGGGCTGCCCGAAATTTTTCCCTGGTGTTTGTATAGGAGCCCACCTAGGGAACATTGCAACAATCAGTGGGGCTCTCTTCTTGCTGATGATCTCATGGTCTCATGAGATCATAACCCCCAGAACGGGAAGCTGCCATAGGCTACCACTTGTAGATTTGGTGCTCAAAGATTTTTGGCTAGAGGAACCTTATCAAGTACAGATGGTCCCTGATTTAAGATGATTTGATGTAAGATTTTTTGACTTTATGATGGTGCAAAAGCCACATGTATTCAGTAGAAACAGTACTTTGAATTTTGAATTTTGATCTTTTCCTGGGCTAGTGATATGCAGTATGATACTTTTACGTGAGATATTCAACACTTTATTATAAAATAGGTTTTTTGTGTTAGATGATTTTGCCCAACCATGGGCTGATGTAAGTGTTCTGAGCACGTTCAACTAGGCTAGGCTGGACTATGATGTGCAGTAGGTTAGGTGAATTAAACACATTTTTTTTTTTGAGACACAGTCTCACTGTGTTGCCCAGGCTGGAGTGCAGTGGTGTGATCATGGCCCACTGCAGCCTTGACCTCACAGGTTCAAGAGATTCTTGTGCCTCACCCTCCAAAGTAGCTGGGATTACAGGCATGTGCCACCATTCCCAGCTTATTTTTGTACTTTTTAGTAGAGATGAAGTTTCGTTATGTTGGCCAGGCTGGTCTTGAACTCCTGGCCTCAAGTGATCCACCTGCCTTGGCCTCCCAAAGTACTGAGATTACAGATATGCACTGCCACACCCAGCCTAAAGGCATTTTTGGCTTACAGTATTTTTCAACTTAGATGGTTTTGTTGAGATATAGCTCCATCATAAGTTGAGGAACATCTGTATCATATTGTTGCAGTAATATTTTCTTGGCCACAGATGCCAGCACCATGCTTCCTGTACAACCTGTAGAACCATGAGCCAACTAAATTTCTTTTCTTTATAAATCACCCCGCCTCAGGTATTTCTTTATAGCAATGCAGGTCTTAGATGAAAATGAGAAAGTTATTGGGAACCGGAGTAAAAGTCATCCCTGTAATGCCTTAGCAAAGAGCTTGGCTGCATTGTGTTCATGTCTAGGGATCTGTGGAAGTTTGAACTTAAGAGTGATGACAGGACATCTGGTGGAAGAAATTCTAAGCACCAAAACATTCAAGATATGGCCTGGCTACTTCTAATAGCATATGATCAGATATAGGAACAAAGGAATGGCTTATAGTTGGAAATTGTATTTAAAAGGGAAGCAGAGTATGAAAGTTTGGAAAATTTACAGCCTGGCCCTGTGGTAGAGAAGGAATCCAAGCAGCCTTTGGAGTAACCACTTGCTAGAGAGATGTGTACAATTAAGAGGGAGCCAAGTGCTAATATCCAAGACAATGGTAAAAAGGCCTCAAAGGCATTTCAGAGATCTTAGAGACAGCCTCCAATCCCAGGCCCTGAGGCCTAGGAGGAAAGAATGGTTTCAAGGGCCAGGCCCAGGCCCCCACTGCCATGAGCAGTCTTGGGACACTGCTACCCACATCCCAGCTGCCCTGTCTCCAGCCTCAGTTCAAAGGGTCCAGGTACAGCTCAGACTGCTGCTCCAGAGGGCACAAACCACAAACTTTGGCAACTTTCATGTGGTGTTAAGCCTGCAAGTGTGCAGAAAGCAAGAATGAAGGAGGCTTGGCAGCTTCCCCCTAGATTTCAGAGTACTTATGGGAAAGCCTAGGTGCCCGAAGAGAAGCGTGCCACAGGGGCAGAGCCCCCACAAAGATACTCTACTAGGGCAATGCCAAGGGAAAATGTGGAGTTGGAGCCTGAACAAAGTCCCCACCAGGGCACTGCATAGTGGAGCTGTGGGAAAGGGGCTGCTGCTCTCCAGAGCTGAGAATGTTAGAGCCACCAACAGCTTGCACCCGAAGCCTGGAAAAGCTGCAGGCACTTAAACCCATGAGAGCAGTCACAGTCACACAGACTGTGCCATGGAAGCTGTAGGGGCAGGGTTTCTCAAGGCCTTGGGAGCCCACCCCTTGCGCCAGTGTGCCCAGGATATGGGATATGGAGTCAAGGGTTATTTTGGGACTTTAAGGTTTTATGTCTGCCCTGCTGGGTTTTGGACTTACATGGGGCTTCTTGCCCCTTCCTTTAGGCCAATCTCTCCCTTTTGGTATGGGAATATTTACTCAGTGCCTGTACCACTATTGTATCTTGAAAGTAAATAATTTGTTTTGATTTTACAGGCTCAGAGGTGGAAGGAGTTGAGTCTCAGATAAGACTTTTGACTTTGGATTTTGATAAGATTTCTAAGGACAACTAGGAAGGGACAATTGTATTTTGCAATACGAGAAGGACATGAAATTTGGGAGGCCAGAGGTGGAAAGATATAGTTTGGATGTTTGTCCTCTCCACATCTCATGTTGAAACATAATCCCCAACGTTAGAAGTGGGGCCTAGTGGGAGGTGTTGGATTATGGAGGTGGATCCCTCATGAATGGCTTAGCACCATGCCCTTGGTAATGAGCATGTTCTCACTCTGAGTTCATGTGAGAACTGGTTGTTTAAAAGAGCATTGCACGTCCCTGGTCCTTGCTGTCTCTCTCACCATGTGACATACCTACTTCCACTTCAGCTTCCACCATGAGTAAAAGCTTCCTGAGGCTCCACCAGAAGGTGAGCAGATGTTGGTGCCATGCTTCCTGTATAACCTGCAAAACCATGAGCCAATTAAAACCGCTTTCTTTGTAAATTATTCAGTCTCAGGTATTTCTTTATAGCAACGCAAGAATGGAGTAACACAGTCACCTAATCTTAAGACTAGAAGGGCCTTCCTTTAGAAATCACCTTGTCACACTGGGGCTCTGAGATAGACATTAGTCTGCCCAGAACCACTTAGTAAGGCAGCAACTCCAGCAAACCCACACAGATCCCCTGATAGTCCGTGATTCTGGTGTTCATCACGTCTCTCTAAGGAGGAGGTGACAGGGCTTCAGGAGAACATGTTACATCAAATGTGGCCGGAAGGTCTGGAGAAGTATGTTTGTTGGCCACCTATCCCATTTACAAACAAGGAAGCAGAAGAATGCAGTGACTTTCCAAGGGTACACAGCATGCTAGGGAGTCATTGCATTAATGCTGTGACCCGAGGACACTCTTCCCACAAACAGCACATGGGGTATGGAGGCAGGACCAGAGCTAGACAGAATGATGAGAACCTACAAACACAGGCATGGTGTCCTCCCAGGGTTCTCTGAATTGTCCTTGCATCTACTCTCCAGCTCCCCAGGTCTAGGCTCCTCTGGGGCCCTGCCTGAGCCCACATACCTAACCATCCGGCTGCTCATGACAGTGATGGTCTGACCTTCAAGCGCTACCCTCACTGGTTGCTCTGAGGCTCACAATCAGCTTCCTGGGCCATGGTGTTGAGTGAGAGAGCAGAAAGACATTCTTATGCTGCAGGAGGGGCACAGAGCTGTGGGATCCTAAGGGTTTTTTTTTTTATCATGACAGAAGGAAGTCACCTGCATCAGGTGGCAGAAGTCCCATGACATCTCCACTCTGGGGGGCTAGAGAACATAGGTGAGAACAGATGACTATTTATCTAAGGGGCAGGGGGCTGAGGACTAGTGACCTCAAGCTTCTCCCCAGACTGAAAGATGCTTCAGAAGACTCCCATAGCCTCAAAGCTAGAGGGGAAGATGGGAAGAGAAATGCTGAACTATCAAGGTTCCAGTCCTGGCTCCCTAGCTGGGTCTTCCCGAGCCGCTCTGATGGGGTTCCTCTGACTGGTTGAAACCCAACTGTCCTGGCCAGAGGCTGTCCCATGTGCCATTCTTTCTGCCAGCCCCAAACTGTCTTGTACTCCCAGGGAATAAAGCTTGTTTCTTTTGAGGTCCCAGAGCTGTAGGGGTGACAGGATAGGGGCATGCTTTTGAATATGGTTGGTAGCAGCACATAGATGTGGGTTCAAATCCTGGCCCCACTATTTACTGCTGTTTGACTTGATCAATTAATATAGTCCTTACCCTCAGTTGCCCTGTGAGCAAATAGTAATAATGATAGTCCACACCACATCGAGCTATCATGAGGACTAAATGGCATGGGTGCAAAGCCCCTGGCACTGTGCCTGCTGCAGAGTACAGAGCTCAGCGGTTGCAGTGGTGACCATGACCAGCTTCAGAAACCCATGGAGCCTTAGCATTCTACAGACCTGAGGTTGCACCCCAACTCTGCTATCTGTTGGTCACCTGTCCTTGGGCAAGTTCTCTTCCCTCCCAGCCTCAACTTTCCATTTAATCGTTGCCCCATAAATACCTTTCCCACTACAGGTACTTTGCTACTTAGGAGAAATTTTGATATGAGAGAATGCACATAGAGTCTTGCAACTGGGACAGTTTAAAACAACCATTTTGGCTTTAGTTTTGTGAAACTTGATACTCATGTTGATACTAGATAAGATTTGGCTGGCTAAAATCAAAATGACAAATTAACCACATTCGTCACATGTATTGGAAGATAACTCATTCAAGTCCCTCAATGAAGCTTTTAGAATTCAAATTAAATATGAGTATGCTCAGATTATTTATTTATTTGTTAGCTTATTTTTGGTTTTTGAGACATGAAATAAGAGTTCAAGGTTTGACCATCACTGAAAAAATAAGTATATAAAGAAGACCTGGCATAGAGTTTGAATTTTATACTAAGACTACACAGACAGTGTTGAAGCATTTATGCAGGGGAGTAACATGAGCTGCTTCATGTTTCTGATATGTTTATGCATTACTGTGGTTGCTGGATGGAGAAGAGATCATAGAGGGGAAGGAAAGGTGCCAGGAGAGGAGTAGAAGGTATTGAGGTATTGAAATAGCTCCAGTGAGAGGGGGTGACGACTTGGACCAGGGAGGTCACCACGAAGATGCCAGCTGTGGGATCTGTTGTGATGCTCAAGCATGGTGCATTAAGGAGATGGGATCAATGTGTGCACCTCCCAAATTAGGGGTGGGAGAAGCTAGCTGGGTGGATAATTAGGTCAAGAGACAGGTTGCAGGGAAGGGGCCAGCCAGAAATTCTATTTTCATCCTGCTAGGTTTCAGATGCCAGCTGGAGATGCAAGTGGAGAGATCAGAAAGGCAGTTGGGTAGGGAGCTTTGCAGTCTGAAAGTGGGGATTGGCTTGTGAGTAAATATGAGAACCAGTAGCATTTGGAGGAAAGCATAGGTGAGACTTGGAGAAGAAAGACCAGAAATATGCTTTGGTGCTAATGTTCATAGGTTGGGGGTACCAGAGGAAGACAGCCAATGAGGCTGAGAGGAGAGCTTCGGTGGAGAGGAGGAAAACAAGGAGAGGGTGGTGTTTACAGGAGCCAAGAGAGGTTGTGTCCAAGAAAGAGCTGTGGCCACTGTGCCGTTCAGGAGGCAATAAAAAGATTTGACTCTAGCCAGGTTTATGGTGACACTGACAAAAGGAATTTCAGTAAAGCAACAGAGATGCATGCCCACCTGGAGTGAGTTGAAGAGAGCAGAGCAGGTGAGCCAGTGTAGAGCCAGTGTAGATGGCCTTAGAGAGAGGTTTTGCTGATACGGAGTGGAGAAATGGGACAATAGCAGAGAGAAGGAGGAAAGCCAAGGGGATTCTTATTGGCTTTCAGATGAGCCCCTAGAGCACGTGTGCTGTTGGGTGATCCAGCAGAGGGGAGAGGCTGATGCGGTAGGAGAGAAAAGGGTGGCCGAAGAAATTAAAACCTTCAGAAGGTGAGTGGGGATGAGACTGAGGATGCAAGAGGTGGAATCAATTGTTCACCTTAGGCAGGGCACTGTGAGGGGGACTCATGAGACACTCACCAGCATCCTTTTCTTCCATGCCATGTCCATGATATGGGGTTGCCCTGAGCTGCAGTGACACTTGTCACACTGAACCAGAGAACACAGAGGCCAGACTCTGGGTCCAAGTGCTACTGTACGAGTGCGCACTGGGAAATCCTTGAAAGGAGATGTAATCCAGTCTCTGGCTCTCCCCATTCCCTCCACATGGGTCTGCAAAGACCCTCCAAACTGAGGTGCCCCCATCAGTCACGGCATGTTGAGGACACTCCACTGTTTGCATTCTCCTCATAAAGTTCAGGATGGGGAGTAGAGAGGACTTGTATCACACTTTCTGCCATGTAGCCCAGCAGCAAGCTAGTGACATCTACTGTGCTGTCCTGGGACCACAGAGAGGTTGAGGGGTAGGCATACCTAGCTATGACAGGGTTAGGGATAGTCCCTTTTCCCAATACACCCCATAGTTTCCCAAGGCTTGGTAGAATACCCCAATTTTTTAAGGTGTGCCTAGTGGGACCAAGGAGTTAGTAGAGACATAGACACACTACAGTGGGTCTAACAAGGGTCTAGTGGCTGAGACATAGAGTCTTGCAGCTGGGACAATTTCTAGTAGAAACTGGCTGGAGATATAGCTGAGTCAGTAGTCTGATATCCCTAGGGGGCTCCCCTGCAGATCAGAGAAGCCATCACAGAAGGGAGCACCCACCGTACACTGTCTATGCCATGGACCAAGTGGGATGAATCCTATTTAAAGCATGAAGTCACTGGAGACCTGATAGAGATGGAAACTAAGAAGAGGGCATCTTCCTCCTTTTCTCTCCT
Source organism: Theropithecus gelada (assembly GCF_003255815.1). Taxonomy (NCBI): domain Eukaryota; kingdom Metazoa; phylum Chordata; class Mammalia; order Primates; family Cercopithecidae; genus Theropithecus; species Theropithecus gelada. The sequence continues at coordinate 44,620,487 of NC_037677.1, forward strand.
CTGTTGCTGTATAAACTTCAGAGTTTAGCATCAGCCCCGGGAGCAATGAAAAGCCATGAAAAGGGAAGAATTCCTGAAAAGGGAAAAATCCTGATATAAATGAGTTTTAAATCTTAAGTGATGAGAAATCATACAAAGACTGAATTTATAGGAAAATGAATCAATTAAGTGGTATAAAAGATAGGATGGGGTAGGGAATCAAAAATTACATTGAGTGGTAGAAAAGAAAGTTTCCTTTTGCACACCTGTGCTGGGCAACTTTCCTTTGCCTCCACCCCCAGTTGTCTTGCCCACCCTTCTCCACTACTCTCTGCCCAGGGAGGCTGAAGTATAGGGTTTGTATCAGTGGTCTTCATTTGGACTTGGCCAATGGAGAGCCCTGGGTGGGAAAAGAGCGAGGTTGGGATGTCAGCTCTCAGATCCCTCCTAGCAGCTGTCCTGAGCTTGTTGCTTTTCTCAAGGCAACCGTCCTTTCTATAAGCACTCCCTTCTCTCCCCACTTCAAGCCTAGTTTGGGAACAGTTCTAAAATACTAGGTGACATATTCCATATTAGCCAATTGAGTAATTTTTTTTACCTGTGATGTTCAATCTTCTATTTTCTTGCTGAATTTTATGATCTCCTTGCTTTGCCAGTTACTGAGGGAGATGTTTCAAACTTTAGCGTGCAGAAAGGAGCGCAGGAAAATAAAAACAAAAACAAAAACAAAAACAGAGAGAGAGAGAGAGAGAGAGAGAGAGAGAGAGAGAGAGAGAAGAACAAAGAAGTAAAACAACAGCAACTCCAAGTAAGTACTGTAGAAACAAACTGAAAGTAGGGCTAGAAAAACAACACAGGAAGTTCAAGACCAGCGTGGGCAACATGGTGGAACCCGGAACCCCATCTTCACACACACACACACACGACACACAAAATATTAAAAAATAAAAATGTAAACCATTGTGGTGGCATGTTCCTGCAGTCCCAGCTTCCAGAGTGGCGGTGGGGGACCGGAGGTAGGAGGATGGCTTGAGCCCAAAAGGTTGAGTGACCCTGTCTCAAAATAAATAAACTAACCAACCAACAGTAAACATAATAACAAATGATAAACAACAATAACAATAAGCAAGTGAAAGTGAACAAGGTAAGACCTCGGTATCTCCTCTCTCTCTCTCTGTCTCTGTCTCTCTCGATCTCCTATAGTTTCAGCTACCCGGTGTGGGGCTGAGATGGGAGGGATCACCTGAGCCTAGGGAGGTAGAGAGGCTGCAGTGGGTCGTGATCACAAACCTGCACTCCAGCCAGGGTGGGTTTGCCTATTTCCATTTTAGTTTTGTCAGTTATTCTTGTACATGTATTGAGGCTATGTTGTTAAATGTAAAATTTTAGTATTATTTCATCTTTCTGGTGAAACTTTTCTTATTATCAAATGTCCCTCTTTATTTCTAATAATGCTTCTTGCCTCAAAGTCTGATATTAATACAACTTCAACTTTTATTTTAACTTCATATTTGCCTGACACATCATTTTCCATTAACTTTATTTATTTATTTATTTTTAAAGCAATTTCAGGTTCACAGCAAAATTGAGAAGATACAGAGATTTCACACACACCCTTTCCTCAACTTATGCATTCTCAACATTGCCACAATGGTGCATTTATTGTAATTATCAACAACAAATTGTGCATTTGTTATAATTGTCAAAAACAAATTACACATTTGTTACAATTGATGGACTACAATGATACATCATTATTACCCAGAGTCCATAGTTCATATTAGGGTTCACTCTTGGTATTTTACCTTCTGTGGGTTTTGATAAATATACAATGACATATATGCACCATCATAGTATCATAAAGGATAGTTTCACTGCCCTAAAAATTCTTGAAATTGTCTGTGCTCTGCCTATTCATTCCTCCCTCCCCGCAGCCCTTGGCAACCACTGATCTTTTTGCTGTTTCCATAGCTTTCCTTTTCCAGAATGTCATATAGCTGGAATAATACAGTATGCAACTTTTTCAGACTGACTTCTTTCACTTAATATGCATTTAGAGATCCTCTATGTCTTTTTCAACGTTTTATTTTAAACTGTTCTGAATCATCCAAAGTGTGTCTTTTGTAAGTAGTTATTTCCCTCCAGTCTAATGATCTATGTCTTTTATTGAAATATATATTATGTTTAAACTTACTGCATGTGCAGAGATATTTACGTCTATAATTACCCCTTTTGTCACTCTTTGCTATTTCTGCCTGCTTCATGTTCTATTTTCTCTTCTTTCTTGCTTCCTTTGGATTATAATTATTTTTAATTCTTCCATTCTTTCTCCTTTACTAGCAAGTTTCTTATGTATTATTTTACTAATTGGTTATCCTGGAGATTGCAACAGGCATCACTGACTTACTAACATGATGTAGACTGATATTTTTACCACTTCCCATGCAATGTAAGGATGTTATTCTTCAATTCCATTTACCCATCTGCCTTATGTGCTTTTGTTGTCATGCATTTCAATTCTACACCTAATAAATCCCACAAGCCATCATTATTATTGCTTTACATAGTCAAGAGTTATTTATGTTTATTCACATATTTCCTCTTTCTGTTGTTCATTATTCTTTTTTGTGTGTCTCTCTGCTCCTATCTGGAATCATTTTCCTCTGTCAAAAGAAAACCTTCTGGCATTTCCCTTGCTTGTCAGCCTGCTGGTGGTAAACTCTCTTTGTTTGCCTGAAAATACCTTTATTTTGCTGTTATTTTTGCTGGATATGGAATTCTAGGTCTGTAGTTGATTTTCCTTCAGAACTTTGAAGATGTGGTTCCATTACCCACTGGCTTCCATTATTTTTATGGAGAAGTCTATGTTTGGTTTTACTGTTGGACCCTTAAGGTAATCTAACATTCTCCCCTCTCTAACTTCTTTAATATATTCTATTTGTCTTTGATTTACCACAGATTTACTTTGATGTGCGTAGCTGTGGTTTTCTCAGTATTTATTCTGTTCCAGTTAACTTCCTTTGAGACATCCTTTTTTCCCACGTTAGAGATTGGAAAATTGAGCTCGAGTCGGGGTGAAGGATGGTGTATGGCATCTGAAGCTTTTGGATCTTTTGGATCAGTGCTGACCAGTCCTAATAGGCCCTCTGATGAGCTTACATCTCACCTCCCTCCACTCGGTTCCCCCTTGCTTCTGGGGTTCCAGTACAGAGTGTAAACAGGTTTATCAGATCTGGAATGGCTTGGTGCTATGATCTGAATGTGTGTCCCCCAAGATTCATATGTTGAAATCTTAACCCCCAAGGCAATGGTATTAGGAGGTAGGACCTTCAGAAAGTGACTAGGTCATGAGGGTGGAGCCTCATGAATGAGATTAATGCCCTTATAGAAGAAGCCTCAGGGGGCCCTCTTCCCCCTTTTATTAATACCATGTGAGGACACAACCAGAAGGCACAATCTATGAATCAGAGAGCAAAACCTCATCACACACTGAACCTGTTGGTGCCTTGATCTGGGACTTCCAGCCTCCAGAACTGTGAGGAATCAATGTCCGCTTGTAAGCCACCCAACCTATGGTGCGGTGTCACAGCAACCTGGATGGACTAGGTCACTGGGGTTGAGAAAAGTTTTTCCAGATCATCACCATGCTCAGACAGGTGGGGAAGGTATCAGATGCAATGCCACCCACCACTGTTGATTCTCCCTTGTTAGAGATATTATAGAATAGTGGCTAAGATCCAGCTTCCAAATCAGATCACCTTGGTTTACGATCCAGCTCTGCTGTCCTCTCCCCTACCAGCTGTGTTACCTAAGGAGGATAATGCAGCAATCCTTCCATTTCTCATGTGGAAAATGGGTAGTACTAACAGTGCCAGCTTGTGGTTGATACTACTTCCTAAGTGAGTTTTTTCTTGCTTTTTTTTTTTTTCTTTTGAGGAGCAAATTAGTTAATATTTAAAAGTCATTAGAACAGTGTCTGGAATAGAAGCTCTCTATACCGGTTATCTGTTGGGCTGACTAAGTGAGGAGCCTTGTCCCTGCCTTCAGAACACATGCTGTGAGCGGGGCAGGTGAACGTGGATAATGACAGATCGTGTAGCGTGCAGGGAGCCTGAAGGGAAAATGGTTCCAACTGGAGCAGCCAGGGTCTCTGCGGGTCTGGGTGCCAGCAGAGTGACCCCCAGCTCTGGCTGTTGTGTGCAGCACACAAGGAGAGACCCCGCTGCTGAGCCAGCTTTTCAGGCAAGTTGGTGAAACACTTCATAAGAAAGAGGATTCTGTTTAGTCCAAACAAGATCAAGGGAGCAGAGGTGTGCGCTCCTCACCGTCTCTGCACTAATAGTCTTAGCAGCCATTTGGCTTCATTTCCACATTCACTAGACACTACAACTCTCATTTTCCCCTCCAGCAATTAATAGAGGAGACATCCAGAGCTAGTTCAGGGAACATGAAAAGCCACTCCAAGTGGCCAAATTGTTACCAGTATGCTTGGAAATACAACGTGGAAATAATGCTCCATTCCAGGGCAACTGTCCTTCTTGAAACGCCCAGGAGACAGATGTTATTGATAGGTTAACCCCTTCACTGACTTTTTAAATTGTGTTTTTACGTTGGAGCATCATGGCATTGTGAAAAGCTCAGGTTTTAGAGGCAGAGGTGCCCAGATTTGGATTTTGGTTCCCGCTGTGGACCAATTCTGCAGCTCTCCCAACCCCATCCCTCATATCTTCAGCTGGTGCCTCCTGGCAGTACTAAAAGGACTTCAGCTGGGCCATGCGGGGAAGAGGAGCTCATTGCTCCACCAGTAGGGTGGCAGATGGCTCACCCCAATCCCTTGCCATGAAAACCTTGCATGATTTCAGATTCTGATTTCCCAGGAGCTTGCATTTTCTTCACCATTTCTGCCTTGAGGTCCTAACTTCTTTGGGCAGGGTGGGGGGCTTCTCTTTTTCTTCTCCTCCCTCCTCCCATCTGCACCAGATAACACAGGGACTTCAAATTCTTCTCCTCAGAATTCACATCCAAATCATTTGGGGGCTCAGCAGACAAAACGGGCTTTTACTTGACAGCATTCTTTTCTTTCTTTTTTATTTTCTTTCTCTTTCTCTCTCTCTCTCTCTCTCCTTCTTTCCTTCTTTCCTTCTTCTTTCTTTTCCGAGATGGAGTCTCACTCTGTCACCCAGGCTGGAGTGCAGTGTCATGATCCTGGCTCACTGCAAACTCCGCATCCTGGGTTCAAGCGATTCTGGAGCAATCACCTTTCTGAGAAGACAGCTAAGAGTATAGATTGCAGAGCTCTTCCTGTTTTTGTTGGAGTTGCTTTTGTTTGAGCTTCCCCCCAAGCAGAGCCTTGGAGATGATGCCAGTGAGGGAGTAGGGAGAGTGAGGGAGCAAAAAGCCTGTGAGATGTGTATTAGCAAGACAGCTTCTATAGATAGCAGAGACTCAGCTCTGCAGGAACCTCTGAGAAGAGTCACCCAGAATTGTCTGTTTAAAACCCACACGTTTGGAGTGTGTGTCTACTGGCTCTAGGAAGCCACAGCTTCCCATATTTCCAGGCAGCACATGAGCTGAGTGAGATGCTGTGCTTTCAGAGAAAGCTCAGAAGCAGAGAAGCAAAGAGACCAAAGGCTTGTACCTTGGGATATGTTAGCATGTGTGCTAGAAATTGTCCACTTGCTGTGGCTCAAACTGGAGGTGCCATGCTGATCTGGAGTGAGACACTTACAGCATCCGCCACACAGCAGAGCACGTGAAGGTGCCCAGCTTAGTGCCTGTCACTCAGTGGGAAGTCACTTCCTTTTCTACACTCCCTCCATTCCATCCTGGGACCCTTCCTTCTGTCTGGCTCTCCATGAGATGTTGACAAGGCCGGGATTCCATCTGGGGCTGTCTGATTTAATTTCAATGCCTTCTTTCCATGACCTCAGCAAGCATTTGATCAATTGAAGAGGTGAAACAAAGATCATTTTCAGTTCTCAAATTGTTGGTTTGCATCTCTGGGAATTAGATATTTGCTAACTCTGGTGAAACGAGACTAGAGAGCAAAGATCTGGGAAGCGAGTCTCTGTCTGTAAGACAGTCTATGCCTGTACCAAATCGAACTTGTGTTTTTCTTTAAGTGTGTACCGTTTCAGGAGAGAAAATGAACAGAGGTGAGGTCAGAACTGTGTACGGAAAGGACAGAAGGATGAGAGAGCAGTACCTTGCTACATGGCGCATCCTGAGAGACAGACAGGATAGGCGGGTGACAAACCTGAGAACTATTTCATATTGGCCATTTCAGTCACATCACAGACTAGTTTTCAAGCGTGGACTCTACAGAAATGAAATTCAGAGGGAATAAGCTGTTCATAAGGTAATCACAGGAAAGACTCCCTTTTAAACGTTTTATTTTTAGAGACAGGGTCACCCAGGCTGGTGTGCAATGGCACTATCATAGCTCACTGTAACTTTAAACTCCTCAGCTTCAGTGATCCTCCCACCTCAATCTCCGGAGTATCGGGTTTACAGGTCTGTGCCACCATGCCCAGCCAGATTTTTAGAGATAGGGTCTCACTATGTTGCCCAGGCTGGTTTCAAACTCCTGGTCTCAAGCAGTCCTCCCACCTTGGTTTCCCATAGCGCTGGGGTTATAGGTGTTAGCCACCATGCCTGGCCTGAGATCCTTTAACCTGACTGGCTTTCACCCATGACTGCTCACCTCCTTTTCTAGACTTGGCTCTAAGTGAACTTTTACTCTTTTCTCAAATCAAATTCACTTTTGAAAGGAAAAAATTGGCCTTCTCGGGAGAAGCAGAAGTCACCTTAATGTGGGGCTTACAAGGCATGGGTCTAAGAGAAGAGCGGCCAGAGCCAGGCCACCATTGATGGTGTGATACAGGCAGGTCCTTTCCTACCCCCAGGCCTCACCTGCCCCAGGCCAGTGGACCTGGGCACACTCTAGTGCCTTCCCTGCCTTACTAGCATGTGCTTTCTCCCCTGAGGGGTTTTCATGAACAGGAGTTTCTTGGGGAGTCAGCAGGCCCATGGGCGATGGAGCACAGAGAAGGCACTCATGGTTTTGAGACATCACAGAAACCAGTTTTGCAGGGGAAAATGCTTTTGAAGGTGAAGGGTGGAACATATTTGAACTATCAAAAGATTTTTTCCTAACCCAACTCAATGTTAGAGGCCAGGATAGGTGTCACCTCCATCCTGAAAGTAGTGGAATTCCCATATTGTCTCTTGTCCTAGATCTACACCCAGAATCCCTTGTTACTCTGAGTAGCACTCAGGGAAATCAATCCCACAGAAGGCTGGTTCCTAACTGCTGATACAGACAGACTCGTCACTTTTGGATCCACTTTTTCTATGCAGTGGCTTTTCAAAACATTGGAGCTAAAGAGATTTTTAGACAGCCCAGATAAATCAATACGGTGGGTACTATGAAGACTCCTTTTACGAACAAGCTTTGAAATGCTAAAGATCTTTCTAGTGGGGCCCCAATATACCATGTACCACTCTGAGGATCACAGCTTATACACTCTTCAGTCTAAATTCTATCATGGGCTTTTGGCCAAAAGCAATAAGATCTGACCCCAGTTGCAAACCCTTTGTACATGGAGCTGTATAATAAATTTCTTTTTTCTTTTGTGTAATTTTGTATATGCCGGAAAAAATGATCAAATAAAATTATTCAATGAGTGGCTTCTATTAAGTCTATATTGAAACTGTTATCAATTTTCTTCCTAATGGGAAAATAGATTTTCAGAAAAGGTAAATCAGGTTGCACCCAACATCTGCTCATTTGCTCATCCTTACATTTTTAATGGCTACCATTATAAATGATGTTTCTGGCCAGGCATGGTGGCTCACACCTGTAATCCCAGCACTTTGGGAGGCCAAGGCAGATGGATCACAGTTCGAGACCAGCCTGGCCAACATGGTGAAACTCCCTCTCTACTAAAAATACAAAAATTAGCCAGGAGTGGTGGCAAGCACCTATAGTTCCAGCTACTCGGGAGGCTGAGGCAGGGGAATCACTAGAACTTGGGAGGCAGAGGTTGCAGTGAGCTGAGATTGCACCATTGCATTCCAGCCTGGGTGACAACAGTGAAACTCCATCTAAAATAAAATAAAATAAAATAAAATAAAATAAAATAAAATAAAATAAATAATGCTTCTGGGGAACAGCAAAGACAATGTGAGTGTGGGGTCCCAAGGAGAAGGGCTTCCTCACCCAGGTTGAAGAATGAATAATTCCCTGTTCGTTCCTGTGAAAGCCTTGGGAAGGAGGCAGAGGCCTGAGGGTCAAATTTTCTTAGAATGTTCACTCATGGACTTCCACTCCAGCAGCTCTAGCAGGAAGGGCCCTGGCTTCCTCATGGCTCGTTTTGGGGGTCCATAATCCTGGATTCGACACCTCACCTGGCTCAGCGGCTGCATGGGCCAGGATGTAGTGGAGTGGTAGAATGTGTCCTGCCCACTGTGTGCCTGCTGTGCTGTCACTGGGGGCAAGGATGGGAGAGATGGAGGGAACAAGGGAAGAGCCAGTGAGGGGGCTCTGCTCCTGTGCAGCCTGGGTGAGGAGAGCCAGCTGTAAGCCCCATGTGCTGCCTGACTACAGGGCCCAGGAGTAGGGTTGGGGAGAAGCAAGGCCAGGTGAGGATGCACAGTAGCTGGGACCCAGGGTCTCTGTCACCAGCATTCTGCTGTCTGTGTCTGGAGAGAAGGCTGTTAGTGCCCAGGCTGTAGTCAGCCCTGGTACAGGGGTCCATGAAACCCCTTTTTCACCTGGTGAGGCGTGTAGGGGTATAGGAGATGAGAGCTAGGCTGGACAGCTCCAGGAAGGCCACCATGGAGCTAGAACCACCCCACTTGAGAAGCCGAGAGCAAGGACAGCCGGATTTGGGGCCAGGAGGACTCGGAAGGACAGAAACACAGATGAGGTCTGCTTCTGATACACCCAGGAAGTCAGGGAGGACTGAGGCTGGGAGAGTCAGGGTGAGGTGTTCCTGTGTGTGCCAAATGCTGTGCTAGATTCAATAGCAAGCACTCCACCTGTGGCACACACAAGCTGTGCCACCTTGCAGTTGTCCGCTCATTCGGTGCCAGGCACATCTTACTGTTTTCATTAATCTGATCCTACAGATGAAGAAACTGAGGCCCAAGGAAGTTATGTGACAGGCCCAAGGTGACACTGTATATAAATGGGAACTCAGAGTCTGGGACCCAGGCAGGCTGGCTTCTGGGTGGAGGTCCTAACTATGCACTGAGAGCCCTACTGAAGTCCTAAGCATGCACCAAGAGGCCACTATGAGCCCTGCTCCTAGGCACAGCTGGTAAGGGATACGGCCAGGACCCAAAGCCATTATTCTCTGCTTCAAAACCCAGGACCCCTCTATAATCTCAGCCCCAGTAGCTTAGGACAGAGCTAAGCATCCTCTGTTTTTTCGACAGCTTCTCCTCCACTAAGCAAACACTGCTAGCTGTCTCTTGCCTGTCTATTTTTGATCCTGGGCTCTGCGTCCTCCCTTAGCATCCCTCCCACCCCCAACTTTAATTAGAGCTCATGATCCACTCAAGAGCTTGTTCTGTGCATCAGCTCCTCCATCACGAGCTGCTCGTGTCTCTCAGCTCCTCACAGCAAAGATGACCGAGAAGAGGACACATAGCTTAGAGTACAGGTGATCTGCCAGACAAACCTCTGGGGAGAGCAAAGGATAAAGCCGCCCCTGTACCACAAGGGCCATGCTAGACTATAACATTTGACCCTTGAGAAAGCTCTTCCCAACTGCTCAGAAGCAGGCAAAGCTCAGAGCAGGATGTGATAGGACTAAATTCCTGTGGAAATGACAGGATGCAGATACGTGGAAGATAATTGTCCCGATTGGGACCTAAGGCAGAAGTTTGGCACAAATGGAACTTGCATAAAATAAAATGAAATAAAATCTCAAAAGCAAGGGAGAAATACACGGAGCTTAGTGCAGTTCCATGACTTAGAGCTGCTGAACATTTCCACTGAGGTTGGATTTAGGTTTCTGTGGGCAGAAGTCACTGCAGGGCTGAACCCAGGGACGGTTCTCCTGGAAACACCCCAGCGGGGGCCATCTGACCCACCAGATGGCAGGTCCTGCCAGGGGCAGGCGTTGAGTGGTGGCTGAGCTGGACTGGGGCTGAAGGCTCTTTTAGAAGTGGGACCACTGCTGTGACATTAATAAAAGTTTGGAAACTACAGAAAATTGAAAGGAGGAGGCGTCGATCCTCTCCTAGGCATATAGCCCAGATACAGCTGTTATTGTCATTTTATTATATTTCATTACAGCCTTTTTCTTTCCCATGTATTTTTGTGAGCATGCTGTGTAAACAAATTTTGTACACTGTCTTCCCCCCAAATGGGCTTCTGCATGTTATTACTTTGTAAAAATTACTTTATTAGTTGCTCTATATCCTGTCAAGTGAGTTGGAATGCTCCTCTTTGAACATCTGAGTCATTTCTGACTTTTCACTATTGTAAAGACGTTTGTACATAGGGTTATTTTCCATATTTGGGGTTATGTTTTTATAAAACACCTACAGAAATACAGTTCACATATCAAAGAGCACAGCTATTTTTAAAACTCTTGTTAAAAATTACCAACTGGCCCTCTCAGCATGACCGTCCGTGGGCCTCCCTCAGATTCACCTTGCAGTGTAGGCTTTGGCTTCTCTTTGCTATTTTCTCATTCATTCATTCATTCATTCATTCAACAGTTATTGAGTCCCTGCTGTATACCAGGCACTGCTGTGCGTGCAGCAGAAACAAAAAATGAATCGGACACATCCCTGCTCCTTGGAGAACTCTCGGTCCAGAGGAGAAGATGGATGACAACACAGCATGCCATGTGGAGTCCGGGGAGTTGTGTGCCATGTGCCGTGTCTTTCTGGACAGCCCTTGTGGAGATGCCTGTGGCTAGGCTCCCCCTGGGGCCAGGCTCCCATTCCCTAATCCCAGTGTTCCCAGGAGCACCTCCCACGCTTCTCCTTTTTCCAGAATTCCTCTCCTCTCACCTGCTGCCCAGCAGGGATCCTCATATTCAGGCCACAAGATGCTCAGATCTCCTGAGCTGATAACTGTGTCTTCAGCTTCCTATCCACACCAGCCCTCTTCAGACAGACCATGTAGTCGGATTGTCTGACCTATTTCATCTCCTGCTGCTTCTGTGTTTTTTCTCTGTAGCCCAGAATCTCCGGTCCAGGCTGCCTGAGCCTCTGAGCTGTTTTCTCCATACATCCCAATCAGTCCTGAGTTTCTCAGCCTCCTGCTGGGATGCAGAGAAGATGCCTGGGTAGAGGCAGCAGCACGGTGCTGGAGACATAGAGCATTTCCGCCATCCCTGTGCCACTTGGGTGGTCTTTGGGAAAAGATCTGGGCAATGGCCCTTCAGAGAATTAAACAAATGCAAACAATTCAGGGGACAGAAGATTGGTTTTTTTGCAGCTTCGTTAGGTGCAAGCTGTTGGTCTGAAGTTCTAATGTTATTTTCATTTTTTTCTCTGTCATAATCTGTTTTGAGGTAAGAAGAGTTCATACAGTTTTTTTTTTTTTGACAACTTTTGCATAGAGGCAAAGTTGATACAAAGGAAGTCATTCCCCCCTGGTCCCAGAGGATAGTAACAGTAACACTTTAGCTTGCCTCTAATTACAGCCACCATGACAGTTCATATGTTGTAGCAATAAAAATAACCATAAACCTTACATAATCATTAAAGTTAAGCAAACAGCCCCTCACTGCATCATAATGTACAGGTAGTTGCTAATAATCCAGGAACAGCATTGGGGCGTTCAAGGAACATCTTTCCTATCTCCACAGTTTCTTAAACAACTTTAGAGACATATTTTTATTAAGTATATGCAAGGCAGATGATCTTAAACCTCAAGAAGAGCGTGCATAATAATTGTGTACTCTTCTAATGCTCTCCGAAGACCTATTCAGAGTCCATTCTGAAAGACAATAATATATCAAGAAGTTCTGCAAACTTCCTCCTAATGAAGACATGCCAATTTGAGACCAAGAATGTGGCCTCAAAGGACAAAATAACCACTGCTCTCAGTCTCTCGGTGTTTTGCTACTTTATTTCAGAGTGATTCAAAATCTAATTAAATTTCTAAACTCTAATGAAATTACAGAAGAAAAATCATTTAGGATTATATTATGTACAATTACTCACAGCTGAAAATTACAGTTACCCTCTTTCACCAGGACAGAATCTCTTGGGAAATCCCTCGTTATTTATCCACCATGTAAATCTGACACTTCTCCCACTATTTACCGGTTGGAGGTAAAGCCGAATTAATTAAACGTATATATCCTGAGCTGCAACTAACAGGTGGGGAGGGAGCTCAAGGAGAGGGAGGAAGCATGTGGGCTGAGATTCCCTTAAGTAAGCATGTCTAGGATGGGTGGGGACAGACTGACACTGGGCAGATGCTCAGGATCTGGAATCTCTTGCACATGGGCAGAGAGGCGCAAAGCCTTGGATGATGAATTTAGGTGTGGATGTGCATCCCAAGCTTTGCTTAGTTTTGGGAATCTTAGCTTAGATAGAAATATGGGTTAGAGAAGGTCTTGCCACCAGAAGATTGCTTAGGGATCGTGGCCTGGATTTCTGCACTAAAAGAGTTCAATGACTTGATCAATCCACACTAATATAGATAATTAGAATATTTTGAGTAGTCAGCAGCTGGTTAGTAATTCCATGAAATCCATCTGTTTGAGGTTTTTCATCTCCTTGAATAGAGAGCTTTGAAGGTGTCATCATACTTACAAATAGCATAGCACACTGAAACAAGTTTGGCTTTGGGGGACTTGGACTTTCAAAAATATAGACAAGATAATTCAGACCTTAATTCTTCCCATTAGGAATGCCTAGAAAAAATAAATAAAAATATATTTTAAAACATGTGTTTGAAGGTAGCAGAGAGATAACAAGGGAGTGAAGAGTTATGAGAATAAGCTCAGGAGGTAAAACTGAAAAATGAACTTGGACTTTTAAAAGTTTTTCTTCTAGAGGCATCTTTCAATTCCACAAGAGGTGGCTGAGAAGCTGAGAAGTGAGTAAAGCTGCAAATAGCTTTGAGGGCTAGAACTCAGAACCTGCCAAGGAAGAGGAACCCTGGTAACCCTCCCAGGTTTGGGTCAGGATGCAGAAGGACTAATCCCTAGAAGAATGGTCAACCAGAAACAAACTGGTCCTTGAATGGTCTGAAACCCAACTTTAATTCATAATCATCTCTGAAATTGGATTTAGGGGTTGCAGTTTTGCTAGCGAAATCTAGAAGACTGTCAAAAGCAACATGAATCCATTTGAAGGAAGATAACATTGTCCCAGGGTTAAAGTAATTTTATAATTTTTAATTTACAATGTCAGAGTCATTAAAAAATAATGACCAGACATAAAAGAAGACACAGAATTTTCTGTGTTGTGTTTCAGAACACACACACACACACACACACACACACACACACACATATGCAAAAAAAAAAAAAAAAGAGAGAGAAACAACATACAATAAAAACAGACCCATAGTTGATTCAGGAACCAGAATATATACTTTGGAAGAACTATGCTTACTTTGCTCAAAGAAATAAAAGATAAAACTGTGAACATTGGTAGAGAATTGGAAAGTATAAAAAAGAATTAAGAAAATCATTCTTGTGATAAATTTCAATCACATGAAAATTATAGAGTACCAGAAGGAGAGGATAGACAGTATTAAACAGAAATGATATTTTAAAGATAATGGCTGAGAATTTTCTTTAACTAACAAAAAAATTAAAGTTTCATGTTTAAGAAGTCTTGAAAACTCCAAGCAGGATAAATCAAAAGAAAATTATACTTGAGCACATCAGAGTAAAATTGCTGAAAATGAAAGACAAATAAAAAGATTAAAGGTAGACAGAAAAAGAAGAAAAATAATCTATGAAGGGGCAAAAATAAGATAGGCTGCCAGAGATACATTTTGGTGATAGCAATGAGGCTTAAACTTCAGTGTTCTTCACTTACATGGGACCTTCTTGGGCATTTGCTTATGTGGTCAAAAGCTCTTATAAAATTTGCTAGTAAGAAATTTTAACTCTAACTGTTAAGACCACTCCTTTTCCATTCCAAGTTCCCTGCATGTACTAATCACTGTGATGGGTGGTGTTAGAGAAGTTCTAGGAGTTTTGGGAATCAGGCAGATGTGAAAGTGAGTTGGGGATTTATTTAGTTTTGGTTTAATGGGATATAGTTGTGTGGTTCTTGGTTACTTTCACATATATCCTTATGGTTTAGAAACAGTTCTCAGTACCACACAGAGGTATAAGGTCAAAGGTTGCATTAAAGTCTGCATGTGCCTTGTAATGGTTGGCAGTGGAAGAATGTGGATAGTAGAGAAAAACAAAAAAAGGAATGAGCAAACACAAGGTTTGGAACATACAGAAGCAGAATCTAGTCAATGAAAATTCTTCCACATCTTATATCTAATATGTGAGAGAAAATTGATAAGGGTTTCCCCAATTTTGGCAACAATCATAAACATTTTTTTTTCTACATTACCAGTAAGAGTGGCACTAAAGAAACTGCTATAAACAATCAGTAACAAAAAATAAATTCCAATCATGTTAGAAGAACTTTCCAAACTCTTTATAAAAGATAGTTATACAAAGATACACAAAAAATATGTAGCAAAAAAAAGAAATGGAGGAAAATGTATTCTAGTCTTTTTAGGCAGTTAATTAATAAAATATTATTTTGCCTTTTTAAGATTTTTGATATTTGTATTATTTTTAGTTTTTTATAAATTTGTAATTTTTTGTGATTTATTCTCTCATTCTAAATAAATATTCACTTTTGAACCAAAGTTTACGTTCCTTTTCTTAAATTAGCTTTCCCACATTTTAGATAGCTTTCACACTGTAGATAGCTGTCTTTAAAAATTATGTTTTTGTTTAACAACACATAGACAACAGATTGGGGCATTTTATAAATTTTCATATAATTTGTTTTATACATTTTAATAGTTTTATAATTATGAGGTGTCCCCATAAACAAAAAAAGGCAATAAAACAATATTTTCAAAATGATAAAGAAAAATTATTGCCTCTGTTTAATTCTGCTGATATCTAGCAAAAAATATCCCATGCAAATGAAAGTGATAAAGGCTTTTTTGGAAAAATACAGAATTTGTCCGCTTCAGACTCACACTGAAAAATATACAAAGGTATTCTTCAGGCAGAAGGAAAATGCTCGCAGATGGAAGTTTCGAGATGTGGGAAGGAATGAAGAACAATGAAAAAAATACATTACTATACAAAAGAATCATCATCATCTAATAATAATAATCTCATCATAATAATCTCATTATTCTCACTATCACCTAGTAGGGGTTAGCATCTAGTAGGGCAAGGTACCCTCCACCAACAACCCTCATTCCTACCTCACACTCAGTCTCTTTTTTAAAAACATCTTAGCTATTCTTCAACTTGTGTTGATCTATATAAGGTTTAAAATCAGCATATGAAGCTCCTAGACATTCCCCTGGAATTCTTATTGTCATTATATCTAAACTATGCATTTCAGACAGCTATCATCTTTAGAACGTTAAATTGTCCCTAATATAAATGTGATGTTCTTTGCATTTATTCAAGTCTTCTTTAATGTCATTCATTGGAGATTTATGTCTCTACAAATGACTTACACATTCTTCATTAAATTTCCAGATAGTATAAAATTTGTTACTATTGAGCCTGATGTCTTAATATTTGAAAATATTTTTGAATTTATTTTTGGTGTCTTAAAAGAAAGCTATTGCTTTATATGGCTGCTTTGTGTTCAAATATCTAGCTTAACTTCTTTATTAGTTTTTATAATTGTATATTAATGCTGTGGAGATTTCTATTCAGATAATTGTTTGATCTGGAAGTAATGGCAATTTCATTTCTTCTTTTGTGACATCAAGAACTCTTTTTTTTTTTTTTTTGAGACAGAGTCTCGCTCTGTCGCCCAGGCTGGAGTGCAGTGGCCAGATCTCAGCTCACTGCAAGCTCCGCCTCCCGGGTTTACGCCATTCTCCTGCCTCAGCCTCCCGAGTAGCTGGGACTACAGGCGCCCGCCACCACGCCCGGCTAGTTTTTTGTATTTTTTTAGTAGAGATGGGGTTTCATGGTGTTAGCCAGGATGGTCTTGATCTCCTGACCTCGTGATCCGCCCGTCTCGGCCTCCCAAAGTGCTGGGATTACAGGCTTGAGCCACCGCGCCCGGCTCTTTTTGTTTTTAAAAATGATAAACAGGTTTTGAACTTTATTAAATGTACTTTCTGCATCTATTCAGAAAATTATATAACTTTTTGCCTTTGATCTACAGATATAGGGAACTACATTGATTGACTTTCTGATTTCAAACCATTCTTGAATTTCTGAAACAAACTTTTTTGGTATAGTTTATTAGTTGTCTTAAATAAGCAGTAGAATTGTATTGGTTAATATAAAAATATATATATTCATATGTGAATATCTTTGTTTGTTCTTCTCTTATCTGGTTTTGACACCCAGCTGATAAGAGCTTTTATTAAAAATAAGTTGAATAGGTTTTACTTTTTTTACTGTAGAAATTTCTGTAAGAATGATTTGTTCCTGTAAAATTTGGTAGAGAATAATTATAAGGCTCATCTAAACATGGACTTTTTAAAGGAAGAATGTCGTTGATTACCTTTTCAATTTTTAATGGCTTTTGTATCTTTAAATTATCTATTTTTTCTCATTTTAATTTTGACATTTTATATTTTTACAAATTTTTGTCCATTTCTTTAAGGTTCTTAATTTTATTGTTGTAAATCTTTATAAAATTATATTTTAAACTATTGGTATCTTATTTATTTATTTGTACATTATTTCTTCTTTCCCCATTGTAAGTCTTGCTAGATGTCCATTGTGTTAGTCTTTGTAAATAACCAGTGTTTTGTTAATCATTTCTGTTGTGGGTCTCCTTTCTCCTCTACTAACCTCAGTAACAAATCTCTCAGCTTTACATAGGACATGTGAGTGAAAGATAATATTTCCCAACTTCTTTGCAGTTAGGTACAATTATATTAAAAAGTTCTTGTCAATGAGATGTAAGAGGAAATGATGAGTCATAAGACTTGTATTCTCTCTTTGTTGAGTATAAATGTATTAGTATGACCTTATTTATAGTGTTAATCAAATTGTCCAGCTTCTGTTTATTTTGTCTACTTGATCTCTCAGTTTCAGAAATAGATGTATGACATTCTCCAGCTAAGCCTGTTTATTTCTCCCTATGGTTCTTTCCGTTATTGCCTTATGTATTTGAGATTACTTTTTAGGTGCCTACATGTGCCTGATCCTTATATTTCCTTTACTTATGTATGTATAATATTCATATGTATAATATTCAATATGTGTAATATTCAATTCATCTTTCCTCATGTAATATGCATCTTAAATTGTGTTTTATCCCATATTAAAACTTCCACCTTGTTTTTATATGTGTGTGTTACATTTGTTGTTCCTTATCGTCATCTTTTATGAATGTCTTTAAAAAATATATCTCTGTTTAACAACACATGGACAATAGATTGGGGCATTTTATAAATTTTCATGTAAGTTGTTTTATAAATTTTTAATAGTTTTATAATTATGAGGTGTCTCCATTTATATATTTCAATTTTTATTGAAGTTCAGTACACATGCGGGGAATGCATATTCAATATACATGCAGGGAATGTATACACACAGGTACATACCAGAAGAATTTTCACAAAAGAGTACACTGTGTAGAGCTCCCAGTTCATTACCAGTACCCCAGATCTCCTGTGCTCCCTCTCAATCACTCCCACCCCAGCAGAAAGCCTATCCTGGCTTTTCAGTGCAGAAATTAATTCGACCTCCTTTTGTACTTTACGTAACCTATCTGACTTCTTTTGCTTGAACAGTATTATATTAGTGAGACCCATCTATGTTGTTGTGTAAAGATGTTGGTTGTGCCTGTCTGTTACTATACACAATTCAATTGTGTAAATATATAATTTGTTTACCTACTTAATTATTAGGCATAGTGATGATTTCCAGATTTTTGCTATTTCTGTTTGGGCTATGAACATTCTAATACATTTCTTCTGGTGAACATACACATGCACACATTTCTCTTGGGTATATACATAGAAGTGGAATTGCTGGGTCAGTGTGTGTGTGTGTTTGTGTGTGTATGTGTGTGTATGTGTGTGTGTATCTGACCTTCATGCATATTGCCAAATATTTTAGTGATTGTACCAATTTACCCTCCTACCAGCAGTATATGAGCAATGTGTTTGCTTGACATTTTCACCAACCGTTGGAATTTTCTGTTTTTGTCCTTTTAGCTATTCTGGTAGGTATACAGCAGCATCATATTGTAATTTTAATTTGCATTTCCCTGCTAACAAATGAAATTGAGCACTTTTTCATATATTTTTTGGCCATTTGGATGTCTTTGTGTGTGTGTGTGCGTGTGTGTGTGTGTCTGTGCGTGTGTGTGTGTGAAGTGCCTCCTCAAGTCCTCTGCCTATTTTTCTATTGAGTTGCTTGTCTTGTTTTATTGATTCCAGGGAATATTTGCTATATTCCCCCTACATATATATTCTGGAGATGAGGTCTGGGTCAAATACATGCATTATAAATGCCTTCTCCCACTCTGGGTTTTATTTTTACTCTTAATGATGTTTTTTTGATGCACAAAATTTCTTAATTTTAATGAGGTGCAATTTATCAGTTTTCTCTGTTAGGTATTTTAGATTTTACTTAGGAATTCTTTATCTACTCCAAAGTCACAAAAATATTCTTTCCATTCATATTTATTTTACTTATTTTATAATCATTTCATAATTTACTTTTGTAGTGTTCTTTTATTTTTCCCTTTACTATGCTTTTTGTCATTTGTTCTTTTTCTCTTTTCTTAGGTTTCCTTGGACAGGCTGAGTTTGCTTTTGTTCGTTTAAAACTTAAGCAGTCCATTTTTATTTATGATTCCGATGTTTATCCCTAGCCTATTATAATCCATCCAGATGTTTTTCTCCCCATTAATTTATTGAGTTTTGCAATATCTGTGTCTTTATTGGAATAAGATAAATTCATTAGCATAAGTTAACTTCCATCTGACATTCTATCTTCACCTCCATGTTAATATCATATAGAATTTTAATTCTTGAAATATGTGTATGTGTATGTCCATAATTATTTTAAAAGTGAAAACAGTGGGGAAAATGAAAATGGAGAAAAGAGGGATTTTATAAAAAGCATACAAATTTTGCCTATTTGTTTGGTAATTCCACATTTGGGTAATAGACTTGAAACTTTTGTTTTTGTTTTTGTTTTAACACTAATTTCTAGTATCTTTCTTTGCCTTCTTAAATTTTTCTTTTCTGGTGAAGTATTTCTTCTGAGTCCTTTCAAAGAGATCCTGACATTTTGCATGACTGAGACTGTATTTTATCTTTGCATTTAAATGAGAGTGTGGCCAGATATAAAATTTTTGGTTTTAAGTTCTTTTACTTTAACTCTCCATTTTATGGACACATTCATTTTCCCTTGTCAGTGATGTTCATTTTCTCTCTTAAAAGTCTTAGAATGTTCTTTTTTTTTCTTTTCTGTGATGTTATTAAATTTTAGTAAAACACACATAGATGTTTTGCTTCCTTATATATCCTTTTTAACATTCTTTGAGCCATTTCTATGATAAATTAAATTTATTATTTATTCAAATATCCTTCATGCTCTTAACTTTTTAATTTTTTTCTAATTCTCCATGTATTTCAATATTGACACTTTTACTCCAAGCTTCTTCTTCTTTTTTTTTTTTTTTGAGACGGGGTCTCATCCTGTTGCTCAGGCTGGAGTGTAATGGCTCAATCTTGGCTCACTGCAACCTCCGACTCCCAGGTTCAAGCGATTCTCCTGCCTCAGTCTCCCAAGTAGCTGGGATTACAGGCATGTGCCAGCAAGTCTGGATAATTTTTTGTATCTTTAGTAGAGATGGGGTTTCACCATGTTGGCCAGACTGGTCTCAAACCCCTGACCTCGTGATCCACCCTCTTCTTGATATTTATTTTATTCTTTCCATTCTCTTATTCTTCTTTCTGGTGTTTTCTGAGAGATTTCAGGAAAACCTGAACTTTGAGAACTCAGTAATGAATTTTCTGCTATGTTCTTTCTTCTATCTCCTCCATTGCGTTCCTTATTTACATACTTTCATACTCAGTGACTCTAATTATTTTTTATGACTGCTCATTCCTGCTCAATGTTTCCAACAGTCTCTCTTCTCCTTGCGTATTTTTGTGTGCTTATGTTAAATTACTTGTTTTACTACCCGTTCCATTAACTGTAATTCATCATGATCTGTTTAGTTTTTCACTTTTCACTTCAGATGCCCCTTTACCTTCTGTGTGAACTCATATTATTTTAGGACCATCGGCTGTGCTGGTTGGTGATCCGCACTAAAGGACCAGCACCCTCCCGGCTCCACTGGTGCCTTGTTAAGGGAGTTGAGAGCATGTTGAGTGTCATTCCTCTGGTTTTAGGATCTGGGTTCAGACACTCCTTATTTGGACACCTAAGCCCACCCGCTAAGGCTTAAAGTTTATCTCTTTTCATGGGGCTGCTCAGAAACTCCACGTGGCCCTGCTCTCAGTTATTATTTCTTTGCAGCAACGCTGTGGACATGCGTGCCCTGAGAGTGTGGCAAGATGGAGGCAGTGTCAAAAAAGGCTCCGGGACTGGCCAGTCGGCTTTCACCTGTTGGTATTGGTCTCCTCTACTCTGGTGTCTTCCTGCTGTGAACACGTCACCTCCACCTGGCATTGGGCTGCCCTGCTATTCTTTTGCTTCCCCCAGGCAAGTGGGGTGAGAGTAGGTCAAGTAGAGGACTTCCCACCAGCCTGAACCTGGTGCAGGGTGCCTGGCCTCTTCTGCTCCTGGCTGCCAATGCCTACCGCGCACACTGATGCCCAGCTGCCTCTGTCTTCTCAAGAGTTTCTCATGGTTTTCAGTTTAGATACTAGGGTTTCATCCATTTTCTCACTTCTCCGAGAGAAGCCCTGTGCTGGTCTACCAGGGACCCTACACCTGTCCATTCAGGAACCTGTGATAAGTGTCCATTTATTTAAGTCATCCATTATATCTCCCAGTATAGATTTGTCGTGTTCATCTTATAGGTCACTCAAAATTGAGCTAGCTTTTGTAAATCAACATTGCAAAAAACAACAACAATAGCATTGACAACACACACTTAAATTTACTATGTGTTAGTCGACGTTCAGAACTATTAATTCAATTTATCTTCATAACAACCCTATGAGCACATTTTTATTTCTGTTTTACAAATGAAGAAACAAAGACAAAGATTAGTTCTAGGGTCAAAGTCATCTGGCCCCTGAGTCTGTGCTCTTAATCACTACCTTACAGCTGACTCTGAATTTCCTTTTTAAAAGCCTCACTTAACCCCAAGACCGTTTCTCTCTCCAACATTTGTTTATTCTTTTCCATCCCAAGTCTTACTACTTAGTAAACAATATATCCTGATATGACTATTGACCAAGTAGATAGGTCTTTGAGATTGTGTAAGTAAGAAGACATTTTTCATGTAGGTGCATTTTCAGAATTTTTACCTATAAGATGACACTTTTAAATACAAAGTAAATTGTTGTCTATACTTAATTCTTGTGATTCCAGAGCTGAATCCCAACCAAATTGAGAATTTGTCATTGACTTGAGGCTCATTTCCTAGGCAGAGAAGCCAAGAAACATGTTTATTACTCCTGAGAAAATGAGGTGGGGGTGTGGGATCCCCAATAGTTGGTAGTGTTCTCAAAGATGCTTCCTGCATGATATAAGATGGCCAGATATCAGGACCTCTTTTACTCACGGTTGAGATAAAGAAACAAGGCCTCTGGGTGGCTTGCTTTGCTGTTCTTCAAACTCGATAAATGCAAACTTTTGCAACGTTCTAAGAGATAGGGGCTGAGAATGAAGGTCCTCTTTTCAACAGTGAGGAAAATACTGTATGGGCCATAGTTTCCTAATCTCACACAGCCTTCAGGTAGCCAAATATGGATGAAATTGGATGCCCAGCTTGAAAGAGCTGCTCTGTCCTCCAGCATCCCTTTGAGCTGGGCTCACAGAAAGCCATGCCTCGGTTTCCTTGGCTGGGAGGCCCGGGCCCGGTCTCCTGGGCTTTAACCCTTTGTGTTTTCGAACATGGCTTTGGTCCATGGCTTCCCCAAAGTCCATTCAGTGGCTCACCAGCTCCTTGGCTCCTATGAGGCATTGGAAAAAAACTGAGGGTGAAAGTTGCCCATGGGTTTTGGTGATGTCATTGTTTCAGAATTGATTACGTTAACAATGAAATTTACATTTGAACTTTAATGGACTTTATGCTTTTTTACCATGACCTGGACATATTTGGGAAAATTTAGAACCACAGTATTATTCTTGGGTTAGCAACAGAAGTGTGCATAGCCATACAGAGATAGGGAAAGAAATGAAGCCATGTGTGTGTAAAAGCTAAGAGAGAATTTTTATAATCAGGAAAGAGTATTAAAACAGCACAGGCCGGGCGCGGTGGCTCAGGCCTGTAATCCCAGCATTTGGGGAGGCCCAGACGGGCGGATCACGAGGTCAGGAGATGGAGACCATCCTGGCTAGCACGGTGAAACCCTGTCTCTACTAAAAACCCAAAAAAATTAGACAGGCGCGGTGCCGGGCACCTGTAGTCCCAGCTACTCGGGAGGCTGAGGCAGGAGAATGGCGTGAATCTGGGAGGCGGAGCTTGCAGTGAGCCGAGAACGCGCTTCTGCACTCCAGCCTGGGCGACTGAGAGAGACTCTGTCTCCAAACAAAAAAAAAGCAACACATACATGTGTATTTATGGTAAAATTGGGTCATATTTATGTGTATGATTCCCTCTAGACTCCCCCTAAATGCACACGTATTCTTATTTTTAAGTCATATCTTCTGCTAAATATGGGCCAAGGTGATGTGGTTTGGCTGTGTCCCCACCCAAATCTCATCTTGAATTGTAGTTCCCATAATCCTCACGTGCCATGGGAGGGACCCGGTGGGAGGTAATAGAATCATAGAGGTGGTTACCTCCATGGTGTTCTTGTGATAGTGAGTTCTCACTAGATCTGATGCTTTCATAAGGAGCTTTTCCCCACCTTTGTTCTGCACTTCTTGCTACTGCCATGTGAAGAAGGACGTGTTTGCGTCCCCTACTGCTGTAATGGTAAGTTTCCTGAGGCCTCCCCAGCCATCCCGAACTGTGAGTCAATTAAATCTCTTTCCTTTATAAATTACCCAGTCTCAGGTATGTCTTTATCAGCAGCATGAGAACGAACTTATACACAAGGTAACACTGTTCTTTAATTGCAAAAGTTCTTGCACAGATGGGCTGCAGCCATTGACCTTGTCTGCTTCCAATCTTCAGCTTTCTTCTTTCCCTGGAAGCAGGTATCCACACCCATTTGCTTACTGGAAGTCAGACGAAGTGGTAATGAGAAAGGAACTCTCATTTCCCGGTGAACACGCTTTTGCTTGGTTACCATTGTGTCAGATGTGTGCTAATTTTGGTTGTTTCCTGTCTTTCACTTGTTTTGACTTTCAATTTCAAATAATTCGGTAGTGAGCATCCTTACATATCCATTCATATACTTTTGTTCAGTTATTTCCTTGAACTATGTCCCTTAAAGTAGAATTAATGGGACAAAATTGGGGTAAATTTTTAAAGCTAGAACTGCTAATTGCTAGAATGAGTGAAACCGTTACAATGTCTATCAACACAACCTTGCTGGAATTAATATTTGTTTTAGTTACTTCTTAATTATGCCATCTTCAATAAACATCAAATTTTCCATAATATATGTAGGTTTTGAATAAGGACCTTTGCCAGACCTTTGAGAGTGAAAGGGGATGCTATTATTATTGTATTAAGATAGTGGGCATAAACCAGGACTTTAGGAAAAACTCAGAGTCTGACCTTCCTACTAACAAAACAAATACCCATGCACCTACCTCACGGTTAAAGAGCCAGATCATTACCTCTGCATCTTACTGTGTGTTCCTTCCTCTCCCTTCCCTCTGCCTTGCTCTGAGAGATTAATCTCTCTGGAATGTTGTGTTTATCATTTTCTAGATTTTTAAAAATACTGTTTAATGAAGAATATATATGTATCTCTAGGTTCTTTATTGTATAGTTTTGCTTGGTACCGGGCTTCATAAAATTAATGTAATTCTATTTATCCTCTTTCACAATTTGATTTTTCATGTAATGCTGTTTTTAAGACTTATCCAAATTGTCCTAGGTGGCTGTCATTTATTCATTTTATAGCTATATGCTATTCCATTATAAAAATGTATCATAAATTATTCATCCATTTTCCTGTTGATAGATTTCATGGTTCCTCTAAGGTCTTTTTTGCTGTGACCAATTATGCTCTATGAATGTTCTTTTCTATGTCTCTGAATGTACAAGTGTGAGAGAGTCCCTGGGCATATATTCAGGAGGAGTACTGTTGAATCACAGGATACACTAATCTTCAACTTTACCAAAGAATAAAAAATTGCTGATGTTACACCATATATGTTCACATCCTCACTTACGTTTAATATTACCCAAGATTTTTATTATTGCCAGTCTGAAAGTGTAAAATGGCGTCTCACTGTGGTCTTCATTTCATTTCTCTGACTACTAATGAAGTTGACTGGAACATGGTATTGACACCGTAGATTCATTTGAGAAAATGAAAATCCCCAACTTAAGGATTTTTGAGTTTTTCTATCCATGGTGACACACTTTTTGCTTACTTAGATCCTCTTTAATGCTGTGCACTAGTGTTTTCTCCATGTGTCTTGAGCAACTTTTGTTAGATTCATTATTCATATATATAAAACAAATGTATTATATATTTATTATATTCCTTAAATATGTGTATATATTATTTTGGTCATGTGATCTAATTATTATTATTAGCATTTATGTATTTATTTAATTAACAAAATTGTGCGTATTTATCAGGTACATGTTATTTAAAAATATGTATATATTATGGAATAGTGGTTGTGTAATTTTATATTTCTTAAATATTTTTATATTTTTATATTTTTAATAACTTGTTTTCTTTTTGTTACTGGTATATACAAATTAAATTGATTTTTAAAAATATTGACCTTGTATTAAGCCATATTATTATTTTTAACAATTAGTCTTGGAGTCTTAAAGGCTTTCTGTGTAGACAAACATATCAACATTCTTCTTCCTTCCCAATCCTCATTATTTGTATTTCTTTTTTTAAAAAAAATTATACTAGCTAGACCTTAGACAGTTTTGAATAGAAATAGTGATAAAGGGCATCTTGTTCCTAATTTTAAAGAGATTGCCTCCGTGTGGTTCACCATAATGATGACGCTTGCTGTTATATTTTAGCAGATAATTTTTCATTAGATTAAAAAAGCTTTTTTCTATTTCTAGTTTATTAGGAGCTTTTATCATGAATGGATCATGGATTTTATCAAATGTTTTTCTGTATGTATTAAGTTAATTTAACTTATTTTCTGTTTAAATCCATTAAAGTGGTGAATGACTTGGTCATAATAGTTTATCCTTTATATGTACATATACATCACTACATTTGATTTGGTAATTTTTAAAAGGATTTTGGCCTCTATGTTATTTACTGGGATTGGGATATACTTTTATTTTCTTGCTTTCTTCTTGCCTGGTTTTGGTAAAAAGATTATGCTAGGCTCACAGAACTGTCAGATAATTCTCATTTTATTTCTATTATCTGAACTAATTTGTTCAAATTGTAATTTCCTAGTCCTTAAAGTTTCTAAAATTTTTGTAAAATTCTGTAAAATAGTTTGGAATGATATTTTCTTTGTGGCAAGATTTTTAACTATCTGATTCAATTTACTGAAAGGCTTCTAGACTCTTCTGTCTTGCTGTTTTTGTCTATTGCATTTCAGTAAGCTACATTTTCCTGAGATTGTGTCCATTTCATCAAAGTTTTCAAATTCATTGGCATAAGATTGCTAATAATGCCATTATTGCTACCTTTTTGGACTTATTTATTCTTAATATTATTTATTTTTGTCTTTTCTTTTAATCCATTCTGTGAGGAATTTTTCACATTATTAGTTTTTTCAGAAAAAACTTTTAAGATGTGTTGATCCTCCACATTGTATCTTTGCTTGCTTGTGGTTCATTCATTTTTGCTCTCATATTTATTGCTTCCTTTCTTCTGCCTTTTTTTCTGGGCTTTTTTTTTTTCCCCCTCAAACTCCTCAGACTGGATGCTTATCTCATTCCTTTTTCAGTTCTTCTTTTCTAAGTATTTGCATCTATGCATTTCCTTTTAATTATTACCTGGCTTGCATTCTAGAAAATCAGATGTGCAACATTTTCATTATCATTCACTTCCAGCTATTTGTAATTTTCATTTTCATTCACTTCCAGCTATTTGTAATTTTCATTGTAATTTTTTCTTCATCTATGAGTTACTTAGAAATGTTTTGAAATTTCCAAGCCGATGGAAATTTCTATCATGTATTTTTGTTTCTGTCATTTAATTCAATTACATTGTGGTAAGAAAATATGGTCTATATGTCACCTTTTCTTTGAAATTTTTGAGACTTATATTATGGTCCAGTGTGTGACCATTTGGGGGTTATAAATGTTGCATGCATGCTGAAAAGAATGGCTATTTTCTAATTGTTGGGTGCACGGTTCTATGTATGGCCAATAAACAAATTCGTGTGTCGAATCCTCCCTATCTTCAAATTTTTAAAAATTTTGCCTAATGATGGAGTTTGGCAGTTTCTTGTGACTTGCACTAAAGGCATTCACGTGAGGAGTGAATCCCGCGAACTTCCTGGCTGGTCCTGAGGGTGCAGTGTTAAGGACAGAAGAGTCCCAGGCTTGGTGACCTTGGAGGAGGCCCCGCACCCGTGTGAGGAACAGGACATCAGAGCTGCTGGAGTGGGGCTCATTTTTTCTGATTGGCAGTAGAGTGACCTTCCTCACCTAGATGACCTGGAAAACATTCCTGCCAGGTGGGCTGGAGACTGGGCCAGCTGAGCATGAGATAAGAAAGTGACTTAAAGTGACTTCTTTCTTTTTTTTGAGACAGAGTTTCACTCTTGTCACCCAGGCTGGAGCGCAGTGGCTCAATCCTGGCTCACTGTAACCTCTGCCTCCCGGGTTCGGGTGATTCTCCTGCCTCAGCCTCCTAAGTAGATAGGTGAATTGAATTCTTCATTCAACAAACACCGCTGGGAGCCTGCGCTGTGTCAGGTGCTAGGCCAGGTGCTCTGGGCCCTGCCCTCACAAGCTCCCAAGTCAGTGCGACCATCCTACACCAGTGACAGGAGCAGCCTCACGGTCAGAACTGGGCGTTCATTACAGGGGTACGGGGTGGGGCACCCGCTCCTCTGGGTGCATCGTGTCATACCGAGAAGACACACAACCATCTTGCCAAGGTGCCGCGGCTGGGTGCCAGGGCATCTCGTGAGATTCTAGCTTATGGGGCGTTTTGAGCCTCTGCCTGTCCCAGCAGGAAGCAGACTACATTTTCCAGACTCGGAGGCTATGGCAGAGTGAAAGCAGAAGTAGCTGCAGATGCTTCCCCCACTGAGAGTATGTAGGATGGGTTGAGCTCCCAAGGACATTTGGAGAGGTGTTTGGGAGCAGAAGTTCACGCTAGTGTTTAGATTGACTTACCCCATGCAAAAGTATTTTGAAATCAGTTTCTGACGACATTTGAATCTTAGTGATTTCACATAAAAATGGACCTGCCTGGTGTGGCTAGAAACCCTGGGCCTGGCCTGAATGTAGCTCTGCCGTCTCCAGCCACTGTCTACAGATCGTTGGGTCTGCACTGGCATTTTCTTTCAATACACTTAGAGGAAAGTGACATATTTTTCTTACACATGTTCTCATGAACTGAGGCAAAATTAAGAAAACTCCACATATTCCAGGAGAAATAAGAGAGTATGTTTCTTGGTGCAGGTGGAGACTGATCTTAATTTCATGAAATAAAGTGTGGACAGATGGAACTTGAAGGCACCCAAATGAAGCCAATTGCTTCTCTCATGACCAGCCTTCTCCACTCATGTCCATTATTTATGTGAAACTCAGAAGGAACCACAGCAGCCATGCAGAAGGACTCAGGGGGCATCTGTGGCAGCAGGGCAATCAGACTGCCCCTGGCTGGACCTCGGCAGGGAGTGTGCTTGTGCACGGAGGGCACATGCAGCCTGAGGGGCGTAGGCTGCCAGCCAAAGCCCTGGGTTTCAAGTCCAGCTCTCACATTTACTGCTGCGTGGACTTGGACAGGTCACATGCTAGGATGGCATTGGGCACAGTGGCAAGTGCTCATGGTGTTGGCTGCTGCTGTCAGGAATTTGACTGAGGGAGCCCAAGAATGAAAAGAGCTCAATTTCTGCCAGCTCAGTTGGGTGGGGGACTCAAGATTTGTCATTAAGTTGATTTATAATTTAAAAAGTGACATTTCCTGCGCATTTGAGTTGGTGGCTGAACAGCTAAGCATTGTGACAACGTGTAGATATAAAGGAGTACAGGAGCACGTGGCCCTCAGTCTGCTGGCTGAGCCTGTGTGACTACCAAGGTTCCTCCAGGCTAGGGACCTGGACGTGGGGCCTGTAAACTTGGATGGGAAAAAAATTACATCTCTGTTCTCTAACCTCTAAGGAACATTTAGCATCTTCTTCTAATAGTAGTGTGGCGAACGAACCACAGCAATATTACCACCCAGTAACTTTATTCCTGGTAGGAATCACAGGTCTTTCCATCCACATTCCAGCTGTTACAGGTATCTCTCAATATCGATTCCATTTATCACCATGTCGAGATGGTGGTAGCTGTTTCATCTGCTGCCAGATCTTGCTATTTACTGTGTGGGTAAAGAAGCATGTATATTTCTATGTTGCAAGTTTAACAAAATATTTTGATAACTATGTGTTAATACTACTAATTTCTGTTATGATCCTTATCTATTTTAGTTTGGGGATTTAAAAATCTTATTCTGAGAAGAGAGTGATAGGCATTCCTAGACTCAGAAGCGCCCATGGCACAAAAACAGTGACCAAGCTGGACTATTGGCTGGAGGGGCATTTCCTGTTCCTGCTCCAAGGCAGAGGCTACTGCAAGGGCTGGACTGCAGGGCTGGACTGCAGGGCAGATCGGCTTTGCCCACATTCCTCTCTGAGACTTACTAGCATGGGTCGTTGGGCAAGAAACCGCACCTTACTGTGCTTTGTTCCCACACTCTGTGGGGAGGTTTACAGGAGAGAACACTGGGTATAATACCCCAGCGTGTGCAGTGGTCCTAATCACAGCGAGCTTCTGGTGGAGGCCAGGACGACAGGGGCTTCCTTCAGCCCTGTATTCAGAGAGGCTGAGAGGAACTGAACAGCCTGCTGGCTGTGGCAGCGGTTTCCTTCCCCATCAGTCACGTGGGCCTTGTCCTGTCCCCGGAGCCTTGGGTCACATGGCTCATTGTGCCTGCGTTGCCAGGAGCCAGGAGCCAGGAGCAGAGCAGAGCGCCAACATGAACTTGGGGGTCAGCATGCTGAGGATCCTCTTCCTCCTGGGTAAGTGGGTATTGTGGGGATCTCTGGACTGGAGGAGCCTCAGTAGGCAGAAAAGTGGGAGAGCCTTAGCCCACTGGGGCTTGATTCCTAAAGCGTAACTCTGTCCCTTTACACAGATGACATTTCTCACTTTGATCTGGTAGTAGGCAATGATCTTGTTTGTCTCATTCCAGCTGCAACTTACAAATGCTTCTGGGATAAAGGAGAATAGGAAGGGTCATGGCAGACGGAGCTTCAGGCTTGGGATCTAGAAACATCTGGGTGTAAACTGTGGCTCCGTTGCCAATAAACTGGAATAAGCTTCCGAAACTCTCTAACTTTTCCAATGAGATAGGAGATAATCATGTTTACTTTTTGGGATTGTGAGATAATTAAGTTAAATTTAATTAAGTCAAATCAAAATACTGACATAGAATGAGAACATGTAGGCCTGTAGATGCTGCTATACAGTTAACGTTGAACCAGAATTCTCATGCAGTGAAGCAGACTCTTTGCTCCTCAGAGGTATCTTTGTTTTTAAAAATTATATTTAATGCATTCATTGAAAGGAGAAAGGAGAGAGGCAAGGATAAAAGAAAATTAGGGCCAAATGAAGAGAGAGAAATATAAAGTCAGAGAAGTAGACAGAGAGGAAGAAACTCAGACAGAGAGAGAGAGAGAGACAGAGATGTAGAGAGATGGCTGGAAATATGCATAGATGGAGACAGAGTTGGAGAGAGACATGTGGCTTTACAAAATCCCCTCTGACATTAACTGTTGTTTCCTAAAAAGGCAGCACATGTCCCTCATATATACAAAGATGTTCCTTCGCAGAACTTGCACTGGGCCAAGACTCGATGGGAAGCAGTCTGTCTCCAGATTAAATCTTGTGTCTCCAGACCAATAGGTTGTATCCTGAATGCGGGCAAAGTTAGTGCTGTGGGCAGGTTTCCATCTAAAGTCCGCACTAAGCAGGGGATAGCAAAGACTTTGGCCTCTGGGAGTCAGCATGTCAGACAGACAGACAATCACAACATCCATCATTTTACACATGGAAACGGGCCCTTGGCAGTGACTGTGAGGGGATGGCAGGAACCAGCAAGAAACAATTAAGAGTTTCTTAATTGTTAAGAAACTCTTAGCATGGTGGTTAGACGCAGTGTGCCTGCCTGGGGATGTGGTGGAAGGTAAGAGAAGTTGTAACTCTTATTTCTGCTTTTGACCTATCTAGATAAACAAACTAGTCTGCCCTGGTAGAAAAGGAAGTTAAATTTAAGAAATCCAGTGAAAAATGTGCAAATTATATAAACAGGCAATTCATTGAAGAATTACAGACAATGAAACTTAAAAATGTCCAGTCTCACAAATAATATTAGAACTAACAACACCTTGCATTTTTTAGTGTGTCAATGTGCTGGGTGCTCTGCTAAAGATGTTGCATGAGCTCATTTGGTCCCCACAGCAACTCTGTGCCATAGGTGCCACAGTTACCTGCATTTTATAGGTAAGGTTTTAATCACTGGGCCAAGGCATCACAGCACGTTTGTGTTTTCATATACTATTGGTGGAGGTACACAGTGGTTAGGAGCGGGTATCCAGTGCTAGACTCCCTGAATGTTCATCCCTGTTCTGTTATTTACCAGCCTGGAAAACTTGGACAAAGAATTCATCCTCTCTGTGTTCAGTTTTCTCATCTGTAGGATGGGGACACGTCATCGGACTATTGGGAAAATGAAATCTATTACCACATTTAAAACACTTAGCATGGGATATGAAGCGTGGTGAGCACTCACTATTGGATATGAGGGAACTCATTTATTCACTCTCTCCAGAGGGCAATTTGGCAAAATCTGGGTGTCAATGTAAGCAAAATGTAAGATGTTCATAGCCCTTCACCCAGAAATTCCACCTCCAGGAATATAACCTAATGAAATAATAGGGTAAAAGCCTCCCGAAATATTTCACAGGATATTATTCAACACTGCTGAAACCGTAGTGAAAACCAGAAACAAGTGACTATCAGTAGGAATTTGACTAAGTTAATTATGCTTCAGTATTTCCAACAATACCCAATATATTTAGTTGAAAGACATGCCTTTCTATGAACTGACATGGATGAAACAGAAGTGATGAAGTGATAGTTACAGGTTAGAGTTCCATAGTAATAATTTGCATGTGTTTAGTTATCTATCCAAAAACTGACTGGAAAGAAATAAAGCAAATGGTTCCTAGTATCCCTCCTCCTCCTCCTCCTCCTCGTCCTCCTCGTCCTCCTCCTCCTCCTCCTTCTTCTTCTTCTTCAGATGGAATTTCAAGTGATTCTCCTGCCTCAGCCTCCCTAGTAGCTGGGATTACAGGCGTGTGCCTCCACACCCGGCTAATTTTGTATTTTTAGTAGAGATGGGGTTTCTCCACGTTGGCCAGGCTGGTCTCGAACTCTTGACCTCAGGGGATCCGCACACCTCGGCCTCCAAAAGTGCTGGGATTACAGGCGTGAGTCACCGCACCTGGCTATCTTTTACTATTCTTAGGAAAAAGAGTTATATAGCATCTTAGTTTCTCTGTATTGGTATTTTTCATAATGATTGTACATGTTGTTAATTCCAGTAAGTAGATGTTTGTGAACAAAAAGCAAACATGACAGCCTGTTGAAAGCAAATGAATAAAATGTTGGGCTTCCCCTTTATTCACTGGAGAAGGGCCTAGAGCACTGTTTAGTGCAATCTGCTGGCAGATGGGGGTCTTTGAAGGTGGGTGACCAGGCCAGTCATCCGGGGTGTATGAGGACTGTGCCTCAGGGGCCTTGGGGGGCATGGGGCACTCTCTCTCTAGTCCCTCTATGACATCCAGGATCCCAAGTATGACCGGGGGGGACCCTGGGATGAGAAGCCAGGTCACTCTTTCCCACACACAGAGTAGGTAGAAAGTTTTTAAAGAAACAGTGT
Organism: Theropithecus gelada; assembly: GCF_003255815.1. Lineage (NCBI taxonomy): Eukaryota > Metazoa > Chordata > Mammalia > Primates > Cercopithecidae > Theropithecus > Theropithecus gelada. The sequence continues at coordinate 44,653,047 of NC_037677.1, forward strand.
TTGAGTATTCTTTAAATATTTTTCAAACACGTAGATTAATGTAACAGACATTTATGGAGCCAACACCCTGAATTACCAAATGTTAAGTTTTTTTCTAGATACATATTTAAAGGTAAGTAGCTAAATCAATATATCCATCAGAGAAATAGAACATAAGAGATGGAGTTTGGCTCTCTTCCTCCTCCTGTTTTTCTCCCTCCCCCGAAGGGAGAGGCACCCCAGGCTTGGCTATGCTTCCTTCCTGGGTTGCTTTGCAGATATTAAAACCTTTGCAAGAATCTGCCATAGCATAGTTAATAAGTTGCATAATCTACCCATTCTGATAATATGGGTCAAATGCATTCATCCCAAATACTCTACAAGTTTCCACAGAAACCCTGTCATTTATCTGTTTATTTATCCATTCCCATACTGTCAGAATTTAGGTTGTCTCTAACTTGCAGCCTGATGGCTGATGCTTCGATGAGCCCTCTCGCCCTGCCTCCTGGAACCCACCTGCACTATTTTTATAGCAGACACCCCTGGCAAAGGAAATGTTGTGTCAATTCTCCTTTTATCAGATATGGCCAAATTGCTCTCCAGCACGGGGTTGTGGGCATATCTGTTTCCTTACATACTCAGTAATACTTGATACTGCCCAACTTCTCAATTCTTGACGTATCAGAGAGGTATAAAATTTTATCTCAAAGTTTTTATTTTAGTTTGTGTGTTCCTAATTACTACTGAGAATAACTACTTTCTCTACATGATCAGACAGCCCATTCTCCTTTTCTGTAGATATCTCATTTTATATACCCTTCTTCCAAGTTGTATTTGATTATTGGTCTTTCATGTAGTATTCTGGATATTAATTATTTGTATGCTTCATGTGTTACAAATATCTTCTCTCAGTATGTTGCTTATCTTTTATCTTTGTGGCATCCTTTGCCGTGAGAAGTCTTTCAATGTGATATAATCAAATGTATTGGTCTTTTCCTTTTTGTGTGTTTGGTTTTTCTGTGTTAAGAAACATTTAAAAATTATTTTTACTTTAAAATGGTTGCATTTTTTATGATTAGGTCTTTAATTTATTTGGAATTTATTTTTATTTATGGCCTAAAGAAAGGATCTAATTTTAATGTTTTCCATATGGGACATCAGTTGTTGCAATATCACCTGTGTAATAATCTTTCTTTTCTTTGCTTTGCAATGATTCTATATTGCAAACATATTCTATGTCTATTCTGTACCCGTTTAATATGTCTGAACCATTAATGGGCTTCATCTTCTGTGCCACTTTTTGCATCTGTCTTTCTTTGAATCATGCCACACTGTTTTATTTGCTATAACTGACTAATCTTGATAGCTTGCAGGTGAAATATCTATTGCTTGTCAGTGTTGTTGCTAGAATCATTTTGGCCTTTAATTCACTTCCTCTTACATGTAACACTCCTTCCTTGAAAGTGTGATAAAATTTCACTTCCTGAGAGCCGACCATGGGCCAGGGCTGCTCTCAGCACTCCCATGTGGACCCTGTTCATTTCTCAGCCCCAATGCAGATACTTTTATTGTAGTCATGTCCATTTTTCCAGACAAGGAAACTGAGGCACTGATAGGTTAAAGTAGCAGGTGAGTGGCCCAGCTGGGATTCAAACTGAGGCATTTTAATGCTTCAAAGCTGAATTTTTAGCTCTAATGCCAAACTGACTCTTAGTCAAGAATAAAAAGGACATTGAAAAAACTGAAGTGACTTTTTAACTTTAAAAAAAATTTTTTCGTTTCAAAATAATTCAAACTCTCAAGAAAAGTATAAGAATAAAAATAGTACAAAGAACACCCATATGACTGCCTATTTTAAATAATTTATCTTATTTGCTTGATAATATATTGCCTCTTTCTCTTTCTCTCTCTCCACATACACACACGCACACACACGATTTGTTTCCTGAAACAATTGAGGTAAATTGTGTATACCATGGGGTTTCCTTTAACCCTTAAATACATCAGTGTTTATTTCTTAAGAATAGAGATACTCTCTTATATACCACAGTACAATCATCAACTTTAGGAAATTTACTGTTGACAAAATACTTTTATATAATCTATTCATCATATTCTAATATTTTCAATGGATCCAGTAATGTCCCTTCCAGTCTTGGTTTTGCCTCCAGGCCAGGACCCAATCTAGGAGGGGTATGGCAGGGGTGACCGACTGTGTCACATTAGCCTTCCTTAATCTGGTACAGCCCCCAGCCTTTGTTTGTCTTTCATGATAAAGATATTTTTGAAGCACATAGCTTTCGAACCCCACTTTTTTCCTCACAGAACATTCCTCATCGTGGGGTTTGCCTGATAGCCCCTGGTGATTCGATTCAGATTATCCATTCCCTTCCAGAAGACTGCATGGCTAACGCCGTCCTTCTCAGGTGTCCACACTTGGAGGCACGGGATGCCTGAGGAAGGCTGATGTATTTTTGCTATCATGATTAAAAAAACTTAAAACTAGGTTTTGGATTATGGTTGTCACAATTCTAAATAAATTGCTACTTAAATATCAACCAATCAATATTTTTAAATTTTGCTAAAATATTGATCTAAGACTAGCTATTGAAAATATCTGGTGAAATTTCTAGGCATTTTATTAGAGGTCTGCATCTTCCTTTTACAAAAGCTGTCATATAAAATATTCCTGTGAACTCTAATTCCATCTAAAATGTCAGCCATCTATCTCCGTTTTAATTCTGTTGGCAAGCATCTGCTGAAATCTATGTATTATTATAATCTTGATAATAAAAGAAATACAATATCACTTTAATTACATTCCAGGGCCTAAAACATTCTTCACTGAAGGAGCCAGAGTTATTGAAGGGAGCAGAGTCTTTTTTTTCCTCCCTTAATTTATAATGAAAAGATGGAAGAGGCCCGGGTAAGGAGAATTAAATTCGTTTTTATCTTACAAGTCAAAGTCATCACTTTATTCCTTGGGTCTGAATCCCTGAGATCTTTGTAAAAATCTTTCCTGACAGCTTTTCCCCTGTTCCAAGTTCCTGCCAAGACAATGGTTCAGAATCATGTGGTGTGTGAATTTTAGTGAGGAAGAATCTTTGGTATATTCATTTTATTTTGCGCAAAACAAATCTCTACAAATGTAACAAAAAACGAATACACCAGGGTCTGTTGCAAGTCAGCAGAAGGTCAAGGAAAAGGCTGAAACCTCAGGTAGGCAAGAGACATTTCCTGATAGGGCAAGAATTCCCCTAATGACTTCTGCCCATTTTCTAAATGAATTGCTTACTTTTTTCTTTTACTGTTGAATTTTAAGAGTTCTTTATATACTCTAGATATGAGTCATTTGTCAAATACGTGGCCTGCAAATATTTTCTTAGTCTATAGTTTGTCTTTTCACTCTCTTAACAGGGTCTTTTACAGAACAAAAATGTTTAATTTTAATTGCCTAACTTACTAATCTTCTTTTTTCATGGATTGTGCTTTTGATAGCATGTCTGAGAAGTTTGCACCAAACCCTAAGTTCTCAAGATTTCCCCCTAAAATTTACATAGTTTTATGTTTTATATCGAAATCTATGATCCATTTTGAGCTCTTTTTTGTATAAAGTATGAATTTAATCAAGGTAATTTTTTAACCTATGGATATCTAATTGGTCCAGCACTATTGGTTGAAAAAATGATCCTTCCTCTATTGAACATACTTTGCTCCTTTGTCAAAAACCAGTTGGTCATACTTGGGTGGGGCTAATTTGGGGTTCTCTTTTCTTTTCCATTGATGTGTCTGTCCTTCTGCCAATCCCACACAGTCTTGATTTCTGTAAATACATTAAGTCTCAAGGGAGTAGAGTGATTCCTTCTACTTTATTCTTCCTTTTCAAAAAAGATTTTTCGCAATTCTCTTTCCATTATCTTTCCATGTGAATTTTAAAATAATCTTTTGTACATCTACAAAAACAGTCTTCCTGGGCTTTTGATGAGAATTACATTAAACCTATAGATCAATCTGGGGAGATTTGACATCTTTATCATGTTGTATTTTTCCACGAACTCGGTACGTGCCTCCATTTATTAAGATCATTTTGGATTTTTTTTCTTCAATGTTGTGTTATTAGACTCACACCTGCATAATTTTTGAGTGATCGTAAGCTGTGTTGTATTTAAAGCATTTCTTTCCGTGTATAATTTTGAGCATACGGAGATATCATTGATTTGCATATGTTAATCTTACTATATCCAACCACCTTGCTGAACTCACATATTCTAAAGAGAGTTATTTTTCAGATCCCTTGAGATTTTCTATGTTGACCGTCATGTTCTCTGCAAATAGGGTTGGTCTTATTTTTTCCTTCCTGAAAGGTGTGCCTTTATTTCCTCTCCTTGTCTTACTAGGCCGACAGGAACGCTAGTACTAGGTTGAACAGGTGTGGTGACGGCAGACATCCTTACTTTGTTCCTGATCTCAGTAGAAAAGTATTTTGTTTCTCACCATGAAGTTTGATTTTAGCTGTAGGTGCTTTTGCAGATATTCTTTGTGACGTTGAGGAAGTTTTCACAATTCATCATGGAAGCATTTTTATGGCTACTTTGACATCTCTGTCAGATGACTCTAAATCTGTGTCATCTAGGTGATAGCATCTGTTGATTTTTTTTTTCTCATTCAAATAGAGATTGTCCTCATTTTTGCTTTGACAAATAATTTTCCACTGAAACATGAACATTTTGGATTTGATGTTATGAAACTCTGAAACTTATTGAAATCTTCAATTTTAACAGGCCTCCTCAGGTATCATTCCGTCAGGAGAAAAGAGGCATTTCCTCATAATTGCTAGAGGGTTGGAGCTTGACATCGTCTCTGGCCGCCATTGACACCTGGTGGGAGAAGGGCTCTGTGTTACTGTAGGGTGGGGTGCAGGCTAGGTTCTAGGCCATCACTCTAGAACCTGCTCAGTAATTAACACTTGTTTGAGTCAATTATTGCCCTAAGTAGAACGTCAGCCTTGGGCTTGTGCGGGCCTCCCCTTTGGCCCTCGCAGATAGCACCTGGCTGGGAGTGCCCAGGCTCATCACTGTTCTCCATGTGTCCCTTGCTGACACTGTGGGGCGGGGGTAGCCTCGTGGTGGCTGGGCAGTGGAGGACGTCCTGACTCTTTCCTAACTGGCGCAAGGTGCCTAGAGGTGCCTTGTCACTGCCAGGAGGGGGTGGAAGTGCAGGATCCCACAGGGTCTCCACTGACACCCCTGGGGGTGGGGACTTTTTCATTCATTGGGCACGAAAGCCTCTCTTCCCCATGTGACCCTCTGACACCACCCTCGTTGGGGAGTGGGGGCTCCTTATAACTGATCAGTGAGCGTGGAAGTCCAGGTCTCCACTTGGCCTCTGTTGATGAGGGTGGGGCTTGGGGTGAGGGCACAGTTTTTTCTGTGCTGTTTGACCGTTGTGGAGTGGTTATCACCTAAAAGTCTTGTCTTCCTAGGCTGAGCCTTTCCCAGTCTTTGGCTCACGGGAACTGGCTTTTCTTGGGGCTTCTGTGTCTGTGCCCAGTGTCATTACAGGGTTGCCAGCTTCTCCCGTTCCCATCTGAGACACCTGAGGCAAAAAGGAAACTCAGAAATTCACCGCCCTGTTATTCCTGGGCTCCGAAGGTCCCTAGCCAGTCGGCCTTCTTCTCTCCATTTTTGGGGGTCTTTTTATATTTGTTTTTTAATATAATATTTAGGGGTTTTAGCTATACTTAGAGGAATAGGGAAAAGTAAACCTATTTCATCTTTCCAGAAAAGTAAGTCTGAAATGAGTTCTGGGGGATAGGTGATTTGGAGTAATGCTCTTTGGGGAGGGGCCCTGGGCTGGCAGACCTCTCTCAGACACACAGTCTTGATTCTAGAGGCCCCTGAGGGGGTCTTCCCCATGGGGTGAAGGAAGGAGTGGGGATGTAGGCAGAGTGCCTGCTGGGGAGTCTCTGATCCTCAGTCCCTGATGAGGGCCACAGCTGGGCGGCTGCAAAGCCGAGCCCCCCAGGCCAACACATGCTCAGCAGACCTTTTCGCTAGCTCCCAAATTAAACATCTCCACTTCCTCTCTAAAGTCACTATAAGCATTGTTGTCACACCTAGACCCTCGTTTATTCACCAACAATTGCTTGAACTGCTCCCTTTATTAAATTTCATTCCATGAAATAACTGGATAATGGTTCTTAGTGAGATGGACTGGGCTCACTCTCCCCTGTCTGTCTGAGGGAAGCAGATGGTCAGCCAGGGAACTCCTGCCTGAACCCCAGCTGCAGCCAAGTTCTGCTCCCACCTTTGCAAACTCTCTGACCATGTAATCAAGAAGTCACTCTTCAGGGCAAGAGGTGAAGGACCTGGAGTTGGACCCACAGGCTGTTTCGGAGGACTGGGACTCACAGACACCCAGAGCTTTCTCTTTGATTAAGCAAATATTGATTTTCACCAAAGTCCACTGGCACATGAAGATAAGTAAGTCAGGCTCCAACCTGAGGAGTTGACAGTCTTGGGGGGACAGTTGCAATGCAGTGTGTTAAATACTGAGATGAAGGATGCACAGAAGAAAAAGGAGAAGCTCTTGATCCAAACTGGAGTATTCAGGAATGCTTCCTGGAAGAAGAGTCTTGTTGAATGCTAATTGCTTACATCTCTACCTAAGTGAAATCCTTCAGCAGCTTCCCATTGTTGCCAGCACATACTCAAGTGTTTACTGTGTCACTGGCCTCCCAGCCCTGTCACAAGCCATCCCCTGTTGTGCCTGCTCCCTGGTCTCAGGGAACATCCATCAGGTTACTGTCCAGCCTCCTCGCATGTCGTCTCTTTTGCATGGGATGATGTTGTTCCCCTCCAGGGCCATAGAGATACTCCCACTCCCCTCTGTACTATCACCACCATCAGGGGAGAGATCTGGTCTTGCTGGGCCATCACTCTAGAACCTGCTCAGTAATTAGCACTTGTTTGAGTCAATTATTGCCCGAAGTGAAACGTCAGCCTCCGGGAGCCTATCTGCAAGAAAGGGACAGGTGGTGTGGCTTCCTGAGAAGAGAGGACAGCCTCTGCTGAGGCCCCGGGCAAGGGCAGCACGGAATGCTGCGGTTATGCAAGAGGGGAGAACAAGAGGTGACATGGGCCAGCAAAAGAGGAGGGCTTGATGAGCCCTGGGAGGACATTGGGCCTCATTCTGCAGGATTTTAAACAGCCTTACAGGACAAGTGCCTGGCTGCAGTGCCCCAGATGGGTTGGAGGCAGGGAGACTTACTAGGAGAAGGCAAATGGATAGTCCAGGAGAGGGGAGACTGGCTGGATTAGTCCCAGGCCATGCCAGCAGGATCATGTTGGCTTCTGAGGCCCTAGGGCACCCATCTCTAACAGTACTTCCCCGAGGCAAGCAGTGTGTGGCCTGAGGTCAAGGTGTGTGGCTGAGTACACTGGTGTCCATCCCAGTTCCTGGCCAGCCCATGCTTAGCCCCACCGGCAGACAGTGTTGGACAGGCCAGGCCAGGGCTGTGTGGCAACAGCCCTGAGTAGCTGAGCAGACCCAGGCGGAGCTCCCTGAGCCAACCCTAGAGTCCTAAAGAACAGAGATCCTCCCAAACTGCAGATGAGCCCTGATTGTTGAGTCACATGTGACACATTAAGACACTTTGGTCAATTTTAATGACTGTTCACCCTCCATGCTGCTGTAAGACTCTTCCTCGGACCCAGTAACTCAGGCTCAGGCATGCGAGTCTGAAGAGGTCATGTCAGTTCCTGGGGCTTTCCCATGAAAAGAGGCCACTGTCCCCAAGAGAGGCCTTTGTCCTGACACTGGCTCTAGGACCCCACATACACACATATATGCAAATGCAAAGACAATTTTTTCTTTTTTAATCTTGTCAGGAAATGTTTTGAGAGTTTAGGAACCAGGTCAGCACTCAGGCAAAGAGAGAGGGATGTGTGTGTGCAACGGCTCAGTGCAGCTAAAAGTGAGAACCCGAGTCGGGGAAACCACAGCTTGTGGCTGCCCTGGGAACTAGAGAGGGAGGGAGGAACTGCTTTTATTTCAATTTCCAAAAGACCAGATTCCCAGATAACAGCACTTCCCCCCTCCACCTGGTGGTTTCCTTTGGGGACTGAGCATTGCCCAGAGCTCTAGGAGAAAAGCCAGGGCTTGGGTAAGGGAACTCGCTGGTGAGTCTGATGACTCAGACCCCATCCTTGGTCCTGGAGGGTCTGTGGTTCCAGGTGGCCCAGGCCAGGCCTGGCTTCCTTCTGCTCTACCCATCTGACCCTGCTTCCCCTGGGGGCAGGCAGCAGGGCTGCACCTCCCCCTCTGGAAGGGACCCTTGAAGAGTGGACTGCAGGGCCCTGGGGTCAGGGGGACTTTGGCTGGACTGTGCATGGGGCTTGATTTATAACTTAAATCTTTAGACATGTGGCATGCTCTAGGCTCTGCAAATGTCAGGAATTGCCTTAAAAACTAACTAGAGTGGAGATTCCTAACATGGATGCTAGTGCCCCGCAGGGCTCACAAATGGCTTGTCATGGTAAGTGGAGGCCGATGGGTTTACTAAGGGGCTCCGGTTTAGGCTGTGTGCTGCTGTTTCCTCTGCAGCATCATGGCCCCTTCCCTGTGGTGCAGGACAGCTGTCATCCCACAGCTCTGCTCCCTGGACACGCACTCCCCTCGGTCAGGTCCCTCAGGACTCCAGAGCAATGTTTCCCAGAGGCTGAAGAGCACAGTATGAATATTGCATGAATAATAATAACCCCACCACTTAGCGGTTATGCAACGCTTTCCTCTTCCACAATACTTTACCATCATTAATTAGTTATTCTGCATGGCTTCCAGCCTCCCCAGCTCTCTATGCAAGGCATGCCCTGAGAATTGATCCTGCAAACAGGCCTGTCCTGGTCTGAAGCACCAACATCAAGTGGCCAGGCCCCTCTTCGCTGGGATTGTACAGGCTTTGGGAGGCCTTGGCTTGGCCACTTCTCATAACAGCAGAGATCTGTGCCCTTGCTGGGGAGCACTACCTCCTTTCTGACCTGAGCACCTTCCCAGAGTGCCTCTCGGTGTGCTTGGCTCCCTGTTTCACTCACGGCCCCTAGGAAAGTGGCAGACGCCGGTCTTAGGTGGTGGCGTGCTTGCATGTGGAAGGGCAGCTGCCGCCTGCACCTCACTCTGTGCACACACTCCTTCCAGGGACTTGTCCCGCCATGCTCTGTGTGCAATGGGGCCACTGAGCTGGGAGCTGTGTTGTGTCTGGTCCAAGGCCACTGGCTGAGCAATGGGTAGCAGAATGGGGACTCAGATATCTTGGTTTCAAATACCCTTCCCTCCTACCCGCCATGGGGGTCATGATGAGGTTTCAGATCCCCACAGAGAGGCTCAAAGGTGGGGCAAGCCCTTTCCCCAGTGAATAGGGTCACTTAGGTGTCCGGCTGTGAGGCCTCTGATCTGGCCCTCCCTGGATACCACTGTCCACCCAATCATGACAGCCTCAAGTTCCTCCTTGTTCCAGAAATCCGTGTCTTCCTCAAGGCTTCAGCAGCCCCTTCCCAGGTGTGGCTCAGTGCTCACATGTGTCACCACCCCTGGTCAGAATGGACCCGGGACACCCGGGGGGCCCTACCCCCTTGGAGGAGCTCCTAGCCCTGGTTAAGGCCCAGGCCAACTCCCCGCCTCCACCCCTCCATTAGCCTGAAAAGTTATTGATCAGTTTGTCTTCTGTAAGCTGAGTGTTTTAATCCCACTGTGTGAATCTTTAAGAATTAATTAGCAAAGATTGCTCAAGAAAAAAAAAGCGGGCACCAGTTTTGATACCTCCTGGTCACCGACTGTTATTGTTTCCCTCTTAATTATGATGCTATTTCTGGAAGCTAGAGGCAAGCTCCCTGGTGCATCTCAGCCTGGGGTGGCTTCTGTGTGGCCCTCCGTGGCCTCCTGCTTCTAGTTTCTGCCCAGGGTGGCGTGTGTCGAGGAGAAAAGGCACAGGGGCATTGTAGCAGGCAAGATATGAGTGGCCAAGCACTCCCACCTCTGGGAGCAGAGTGGCCACGGGACTCTCCGCTCTGCTTGTCTGAAAACCTTATCTGTCCACAGTGCCAGCCACATCTTACGCCAGTATCCCCAGCTGTTCTGTCCCTGCTCAGCTTCTTTCTTTAGCTCTCGAGCCCTCTGTACCTTCTTGAATCACCTGACCTTTGCTTGTACCTTGTCCTCTGCTTCGTCACAATCCCTGTCTGGGTACTTTCCATTCCAGTCCCTGCTACCACCTCACTGAGACTTTATTAGCTCTAACGGGTCCTTTTGTTTTTAATTTAAATAATGATATCTCCAGGGGAGCTTCTGTGACACCCCTAGGCTGGGTTAGGTGCCTGCCTTGGCCCACCTGGCTGGCTAATCATTGTACTTTCATGCATTAGCAGGGACTGCCGTGTGTGGAATTCCTCAATCACTACCTGTCTTCCAGAAACCTTAGCATCAGGGGCTCAGGGGTCCTGAGCTGGAGTTGCCAAGCAAGTGGTCTGCTCTGACTCCAGGCTTCTTGTCTTTCTGTGGATGGGGGAGCGGTCCATGGAAATCAAGGAGTTGTCTGAAAGCTCCCAGAGTCCCCCTTGCCCCCCCACCCCACTCCACCACTGCTTTGCACTCCTATCCCGGCCCGCGGGATTGTCACTGCAGGCCCTGGAAGAGGGGGTGGGAATTTGGGGGACAAGAGATACGAGAAATGAAGACAAGACAGTGCTCTGATCAAGTCTCTCTTTTAATGGCGGCAATGCAGTGCCTTATATACACTTGGAGGGGAAGGGGTTGGGCCAAGGCGAAAATGATCTCATCGCGGAGGGTGTGGCCAGATAGGTATTGGTTTCTCTGGTCAAACCTCATGTGGCGCCTGCGCTGTCAGGTAGCAATTTTCACTGGCGCCGGAAAAATGGGTGAAGAAGCAGCAGGAAGAGCGCCATCTTTTATGAGGTATTAATACAGGGGAAAAGGCAAAGATAGGGAGGAGGTGTAAGGTGGAAATGAATAAAGCTCAGGCGTTTTTAATCGTCAGTTATTATTTGCTATGGCCGGGGCATGCAGCTCCGGACACACTCCTTTTTCCTGTGTGTCCTTTTTGTACAGCTCTGCCAGGTAGGTTTGGGTTCTGCTCAAGCCTAGTTCCTTTCACAGAAAGCAAGGACCACAAACAAGCATGGGAGGGGTCGGCCGACATCCTGTTTAGAGTCATGCTCTGATAAGACTGGAGGGTGACTGAGAAAGAGAAATCTCAGGTGGTTCTGGGGTTTGAGATGGAAACTCTGAGATTTCTGCAAGTCTTGATCTAGAAGGCTCTAGACTCTGGCAGGAGCCAAACGATGCTGGAAGTAGGAGGACTGTGTAGCCAAGGCCCACACACCTATGCCCCTGCATTCTGCTTGAGAGAGGGCTGAACAGGTGCTATTGCACTTGGAGTAGGTGTGCTTCATTTCCACTTTCAAACAGCCCCATGGAGTGCCTGAGAAGCAGACCCATTTGTGAGCCCTGAGGCAGGGGCAGGGCCCGCCAGCACCCACACCACCCAAGAGAGCATATTAAAAAAAGTATACCGATCGAGACCATCCTGGCTAATATGGTGAAACCCCGTCTCTATTAAAAAATACAAAAAACTAGCCGGGCGAGGTGGCGACGCCTGTAGTCCCAGCTACTCGGGAGGCTGAGGCAGGACAATGGCAGGAACCCGGGAGGCGGAGCTTGCAGTGAGCTGAGATCCGGCCACTGCACTCCAGCCTGGGCGGCAGAGCGAGACTCCGTCTCAAAAAAAAAAAAAAAAAAAAAAAAAGTATACCTTGTGTTTCAGTATGACCCCAGGGTCCACTGACATTGCAGGGTGGCACAGGATAAATGAACAGAAAGGCAGGAGTTGTCTCTGGCAAGTCTTCTATATGTCAGGGTCCTGCATCCCCATTTTCAGATGAAAAAAGGGAAGCCCAGGATCAATCTGCTGTGTGAAGCATAGCTGGGCTGTCTCCCTTGACTCTACACATCCGGTTTCTTTTCTGAGCCTCTTGGGTGCCATGGTGTGCCAGCCGGGCCTCCAAGGCTCACAGCGGGCTGAAAGATGGAACCACCATAGTGTACATGGTCTCAGAGCAACAGAGGAAATGCTATTGCCCCCGTTGTCTCTCTGTGGCTGAACTGTACTTGGATCCTAAGCTCCGTACCACTCAGTACTTACACTAGATCTTATCTCTTCAAGCTACTTTTGGTTTAATACTCAGTTCAGACTTCTCTCATCCACCTCTCCTGGCATCCCCCAGGAGAAGAGTCTAGTTCTCATGCATCATCTTGCTCTTGGGAGAAACAGCTTCCCCTGGGTTTTTTGTGGCCTTCATGCCATACAGCAAGCTGCAGCCTGGGGCCAACAGTGCAGGAGAGAAGTGTGATGCATGGAAGGGGTGATCCTGGACCAATGAGAGCAAGGGGGACTTTCAGAGGAGTGGCTTTGAAGGATAAATAAGCACTTTCCACAGGGATGAGGGAAAGGCATTGCAGCAAAGAGAGCAACAGCCTGTGCAGAGGCCTGGAGCCATGCATGTTGCATGACTCGCAGGTCCCAGGCCGGCTTGTGTGGGACTGTGTGGCGTAGCTCCGCCTTCACAGCCAGCCTTCTCTGCTCCCATCTCCTAGTTTCCAGTGATGCCCTCTCAGGACCCATCACCAGAGTCATTAGGATTCCTCTGATTGCAGATGACAATTACTGAGCTCACATAAGAGTAAGAAAAAGAAGCAATTTCCTTACTGAGGTGACTCAAAACTCCAGGGAGAAGTGCTTCAGGCACAGCTGGATTCAGAGGCTTCAAAGTATCTTTAGGACTTGGTCTGGGCTCAACCTTCTTCAGCAGGGACTTCAGTCTGCAGGTTCCCTGCAGTGGGCAAACTCAGGCCTCCCTCAGCCCCATAGCTCTCAGCTCCAGAAGACATTCTTGCTTCTCAGTTTCCCCTGAGGCCCTGAGTTGGGTGTCACTGATCTGAATTGGATCGTCTGCCCCACCTGTCGACCAATCACAGTTGACAGGAAGAAGAAATATGCTAATTGGTCAGGCAGGGTTCACACATTCCCCTGGAGCCAGTCCTATGGGAGTCACGTGGAGTGCCTCCCAGTGTGCTTGGCTCCCCACTTTGACCACGGCCCCTAGGAAAGTGGCAGATGCCCATCTCAGGTGGTGGCGTGCTTGTTTGTGGAAGGACAGCTGTTGCTTGCACCTCACTCTGTGCACACACTCCTTCTGAGGACTTGTCCAGCCATGCTCTGTGTGCAATGGGGTCACTGAGCTGGGAGCTGTGTTGTGTCTGGTCCAAGGCCACTGACTGAGCAATGGGTGGCAGAATGGGGACTCAGATCTCCTGCTTCCAAATATCCTTCCCTCCTACCCATCATGGGGTCATAGTGAAGTTTCAGATCCCCACAGAGAGGCTCGAAGGTGGAGCAAACCCTTTCCCCAGTGAATAGGGTTGGCTGGAGTTCTGGTTGTGGGGCCTCTGGTTGCTCAGAGGAAAACTGAGGTGCTAGTCAGGGGAGGAAGGCAGGCCATGCACCAGTGTCCACCCTGCACTCTGTTCCCACTTCCTCCAGCTTGTGAGACTGAGGCTTGGGGAAGGTGCTGAGCTTTGCCTGTGACACTCTGATCTTTTCTTCAGTGTAAATCTTGTCTCCCTGGTCACTCTGTGAGCTCCTTCATGGGGGACTTAGGTCTTTGGTTGCTCTTTGATTTCTCCTAGGCCCTGGGGCCCCAGGGAACACCCTGCAGGCTCTTTATTTACATGTGTGAGCCCTGTTAAGAGACTAAGGAAGCCTATCCTAGACATTTGAAGCCACTTCCTCTAGCTGAGAAAGTTGGAATTCATGAGCTCTAAAGTTAGGAGCCATTCAGCGACATTTAAGTCCCAAGATGACTATGGGCAGGCATCATTGACAAATACTTAGGGCAGCCTCTCCCTATTTTTAGTTGAAATACTTATAGAACGACATCTGAGTGCACGCACGCCTACTGGCCCACAACTGGGAATCCCACAGCCCGATTCTGCCCAAATAAGGGTGGCAAAGAGTGCCAGTCCCCCATCGAGGGTGGACCCAACAGGTGGACAGCTCAGAGAGGCCTGGATGCTGGGGATGGGCTCTCAGCAGGTCAGATTCCAAGTGAGATGGGGCAAAGCTAGGCCGTGCCTTCAGCGCTCTCCAAAATAGCTCATCTCAGCTTGTGTAGAGCAGCCCTGCCATCTTCCTCCCCAGGAACTGGGGTGGCTGCCCTCTCGTGTTTCTGGGGGTCCATAAGACAGAGGGCCATCCACTCTTGCAGAGGGCTCCTTGCTGTTGGGAGAGCCACTTACAGAGCAATCTGTGTGATGCAGGCCTGAGATGGGAATAGCAGCTGTGAGGGGGCTGGAGCCCACTATTTTGTCAGGGAGGCACAGAGTACCAGGTCCACATGGGGCACCAGGGAAAAAGCAGAAACTCTAGAATCTAGAGCCCTTAGAGTGGCCTTGTGCAAATTAGGAAAAGCTCCTATGGTCAGTGGCTGATCTGACCACATATGGAAGCTACACAGGTGGAGGCTATGGAAAGCCCCTGCATCTCAGCAAGCCCTCTGGAGGTAGCCCTCTGCCTTCTGCTGTCTGCTTTAGGCAGCAGCAAGGGCTGTGTTCTGGCTCTCTGACCCTACACAGTGTGGACAGTTCAAGGGAGGCAGCCAGCCAGACTCGTGCAGTTGGTGGTAGCAGTCAGAGGGGGTCAAGCCAGATTTGGCCAGAACTTTGCCTATTATGGCCTCAGCAAATCTACAGGTTGGAAGTGGGCCTGCCCCACACAGCCCCACCTCAGCACCGGTGGTGTGACTCTCCTGTGGGTGCCAAGCTTCCCCCTCCTTGCATGAGATCCCGGAGAATTCCTGCAGAGAAAGTGTAGTGCAGCTCCTGCTGGTCCTTGTGGGCTTCCTCCTGGGGTCTCCCACAGATCTAAATGCAGCCAAGGCACTCCAGAGACCTCTGGCTGTGATATCCAAGCAGGCCTGCTAGGGCCAGCCATCCTCCAGCTACTTTGCAGAGCCAGGGGACATCAGCCAGTGCTGGAGGCTTGCAGTGGGTCTACGGCCCAGGGGGCCCTCCCCAGCTCATGACCCTAGCAGAAAGCAGGGGCAGGGCCGGCCAGGCTGCTGTCCTGAGCATGCACCCTAACCCAAGGGCTCATGAGTGTATGGAGTCACAGCTCCAAGCACAGGAGGGCTGCATGGAGGGATTTCCCTCCCTGAGGAGGGGAAAGGCTGCCGCCGAGTGGCCGAGGGGCTGGCTCGCAGGAAGGGCTGGGCCTTTGGCTGTTTTGAGTGCACAGCTGGGTTCTCCGCCCATGTTGGTCTCCCTGCAAGTGACTCAAGGTAGTGGTGGAGTTGGGGTGGTGGTGGGAATTCACTCAGTCCCAAAGTCAGACCCCAGGGAGGAGAGCCTCTTTGGGGTCAGGGATTAGGGGAAGCCTCACAGCTTGGAGGGGACACAGGATGGGACATAGAGGATGGTGTCTAAGGGACTGGCCTCCGTTGGGGGCTGAGCTGAGGCTCAGCCAGGGGTCCCAGCCACAGAAAGGGGCAGAAGGAGCCGAGGTTTCAGGGCAACACATTTGGGGAGTGAAGCCGATGAGGAAGGATGCGGGACAGCCTGGCGAGAATGGAAACTGTGATGCTGCTGGGGAGACCAAGGCCAGGATTGGGGCCTTTTGACGTTAGGGTTTTCTCCTCTTCCTTTCTCTTCCCTCCCGTTGATGGTCTGAGTGACTCAAGCACAGCCTGAGTGTGTCTCTTGAGCATCTCTGTGTGTACCTCTCTGTATTTCTCGCCCTTTCTAACCTGTGTCCTTCCTTCCTCTCTGCTCGGATTTCATCTCAGGCTAGCATGAATTTTCCATGCCAATGCTGCAGATGAGAGCAATGCCTGCCAAGGGAGGACCGGAGAGGGAATCAAGCAACATGCTAGCATGGCAGGGGGAGGGTGTGGGGTGAGGCTGCGGCTCAGGGGCCTGGCCCCACCCACTGAGGCCCTGCCCTCTGCTGTCCTCCTGCCTTCTGCCCAGTAAAGACAGAGAGAGATCAGAGGTGTCAGAAAGGGTCCCGTCCCAGGAAAGGGTGAGGACATAGCACACACAGCTCTGGGTTGGGAGCATTAATCTGGAAATGTGCTCCCACTCACTGCCTTCCATTGAATATAAACCTTTGCCCCATGTCCGGAATGATGTTCAACCTAGCTGGAGCAGCAGGACTGATTTAAAGAAATGATAAGACAATGGAATGAAGCTGATTGGGGCTTCAGAGAACAGACAAAATCAGGGTCATATTGTGTGCGATGGTGTCTGTGTGTGTGAGCAGATGTGCTCACATGGGGCTTGTGATCTGTGGGAAAGAGAGAAGAGGTCATTGAATTTCCAAAAATATCTGTGATTAGAACAAAGCTGGGAAATTTTGCTTTAGAAAAAACTTGGGGAAGCTTTATCAGTCTACAAAGTTAGGCTGCCAGAAAAATTCTGAACTCTAGTAGAACAATCCCTCTCTCCACAAAACACACACAGAGCAAAGCTGTCCCTTGCAGAACTCCAACCTACCATGCCACTCTGGGCATCACTGAATGTGGTCAGCAGACAGGGTTGGGTGGAGGATGTCTTTGCTATGATGCTTCCTCCATCATACCACCTGGTCTTTTCCAGTGAAGTCACCGGCTTCCCTTTGTGAGGAACAGGAGTGGTAGCACTCTCTCCTGCTTTTTCCTGGAAGTTTGAAAGTGAGACTCAGGCTTGGATCTCACCATTTGCCCGTCCCCAGCCCAAGTCCATGCAGCCCCGCGGCTTGATGGTTTTGGTGGTGTTGTATCTGTTAGTTCCTTGGATTCATGTTCGCGTCTGCAGGCCTCCCTGGGCTCTCAGTGCAGACCTGCCGTTTCCCACTTCTCTTGGCACTTGGGTACATTAGCAAGACCACGATGCCTCCCATTCCTCATTTTGTGAATGGCAATAATAACAGTATTTATCTCACAGAGTTGTTGCTGTGAGTATTAAATATCTGTCTCAAAGTAAGTGGCCAATAAATGTGCACATTTCTCTCCAAGGACCTCACGTCTGGATCGCCCTTCTACGGCCCTGTTTGTGAGCAGTGTCTCCTGTCTTAAGGTTTCAAGGCTTGGCTAGAAGAGTGAGGGACCCTTACAGCATGCTCTCTTTCCTTCTTTCCTTCCTTTTTTTCCCTTCCTTCCTTCCTTCCTTCCTTCCTTCCTTCCTTCCTTCCTTCCTTCCTTCCACCAACGTCTATTAATGCCTCCCGTGGGCCAAGCACTGCATCAAATGCTGGACACTGTACCATGCAGTCCAGGGTGAGACCAGCCAGAAGACGCATTGATGTGTTAATATGTGAGAAGCTTTTAGGATGGTGCCTGGCGCACACTAGTGCCATGTAAATGTTGCTACATATCGACAAGGTCAGTTACGGCGGGCAAGCACCACAGCTGTGGAGCACACTGGGGTCAGCTCACTCAGGTCTGGGGAGTCAGGGAGGAAGTGGCATGGAGCCAACACTAGGTAAAGAAGGAGGGAAAGAAGGTGGGGCCAGGCAGAGTGTGTGGCTCCAAGGCAGGAGATGCCCTGGCTGTGTGGGGAACTAGAAGCACCAAAGCCCTGCTGGATTAAGGAGGGCCTTGGGAGCCACAGGGGAGCCTGTGGAGCAAGCTTGGGTCAGAGTGCAGGTCTTGGAAACTGCTGAACAGCTGACTGAACTGCATTGGGTGGAGATGCATTCCTGGTATGAGTTTTGAGGGAGCTCTGATGTCTCAGCAAGGCTCCAAGATGCTCCATGGCAATTGGGAGCCCACCTCTGTGCTCCTGGGATACCTGAGGCAGGCTTTCCCAGGCCTCTGAGACTGGGCGGCTAGGGCCACAGCCAGCTCTGTTCTAATCAGGCTCTGGGGTTTCTTTCTTTGCAGATGTAGGAGGAGCTCAAGTGCTGGCAACAGGCAAGCCCCCTGGGGCTGAAATCGGTAGGTGGCTGCCCATGTTATTCTGTGCACAGGGTCAGGGGCAGGAAGGAGACTCCCACAACACACAAGCAGAGGGCTGCAGTGCTGGAATTGGTTCCCTGCTGTCAGCATAGGAAAAGGGGCACCTCACCTCCAGGCCCTCCCGAGTGGCTGACAGCTTTATTTTGGGGGGCAACACCTTGCATTAAAGCTCATCCACACAGGAGGCATGATACCTCAGGGCCAGAGATACGTGACTCCAGCACCCACAGAGCCCTATCCTGCAACCATGGGCCCTGAAAGCACGCTCTGCCAGGCTCACAGCCCTCATCGGTGCCTCCCTCCACCTGCGAGCTTCCAGCCTCTCTGCCCCTTAAGGGCCTCATATGCTGGCCAGGCTCAGTCTGCATGCCTCACCCTCTGAGAAGGCTCTGGATGCCCATGATTCCAAGCCAACCCAGCCTCTCCCGTCATGAGCTCCTTCCCAGCCCTCCCCAGCTGACTGCAGGCTCCTCAAAGGCCAGATAGGCCTTATCCATTCTCCTGCATTGCTCACCATAGAGCAGGCAATTAACACACACCCAATAGATGAGTGGATGAATTAACGAAGGGATCGGTGAGGAAGGGCTAGGAGGCTCAGGCGGCCAGAGAAATGAGCAACTCACCATTTGGGGCAGGTAGCCAGGTGAGCTTCAGGGAGCGTTGAAAGGTGGGAACAATATCCACAGCTGAAGGAACCAGGGATGGTGCTTCTGAAGGAGGGGATGGGGTGCAGGCAGAGGCTGGGAGCAAAGTGACTCCTGGGAGAGTGGAAGGTGAGGCTGGCCTCAGCCAGTGGGAGATGGCATGTTAAGGGCCACATGCGTGCTTTGGACCTCATCTGGAATGTAGAGGGAGCTGCAGGTGACTGAAACCCGGTGTTCAATTCCTTCCTGAGTTTCAGATTTCAAGTACGCCCTCATCGGGACTGCTGTGGGCATTGCTGTATCTGCCAGCTTCCTGGCCCTGAAGATCTGCATGATCAGGAGGCACTTATTTGACGACGACTCTTCCGACCTGAAAAGCGCACCTGGAGGCCTCAATGGTGAGGGATGCGGTGCTCAGGCCTGGCTCTGCCCGACAAAGCCAGGCACCGAGGGCCACTCTGTGATGCTGGCTACAGCAAGAACGAACCCACAAGCGCAGAGCCCAACAGGCTGTAAAGGAAGGCAATGACCTCTCCATGTTTCTGTCTCTCTTACTATGTCTTTGCCTCTGTTTCTCTTTCTTCTGTCTTTCTCTCTCTGTCTATTTGTGTTCCTTTTTCTGTTTCTCTTTCCATCTCTCTGTCTTTCTGTGACTCTTTCCCTCTGTACCTTTCCTTTCTGTTGCTCTTGGCAGTCCTGAGAATCACATTTCCTGGAGAAAGGTGGGAGAGGAACTAAAATTGGCTTCACACAGAAATTTCTGTTCTCTCATCCAAATGATGAGATCAAATAAACCCAGTGCCAGGAGGCAGCGAGGTTGGTCGTAAGTGTGGGTGGATGGTGGGAGGTTCTGTTGACTGTGTGGATCAATATGCATTTTTTTCCATAAATTGGGAAAGTCCTTCTCAAAACAGTACTGAGTAGCCCCTCAGATAGAAACTGAGCTGGCTGATGTGCACCCTGGCACAGTCCTCCACCTCCTTGGCACCCAAAATGCAGTGTTGATTTGCATCCCTTCTCTCAGGGTATCACCCCCAAACTCATCCTCTGTTGTATTAGATGGCTCAGTGCAATGATGGTGCAATTTTCCACGGGGTGCTTCTGGGGAGAACAGAGCCTCATTGTCTTTCTGGAAGATGTGATTATGATCCGTGAAGATAAGCAGAAGGGGCTGGTCTGGGCCAGGAGAGGAGGAGGCTTCCCAAGATGCTGGCGTGTGCATCACCCAAGGGGCTTAATAGGCCATGGGAGTTTGCTTATCCTTGAGTTTGCTTATCCTTGTGTATCCCCACAAATAAGGGTAGGAAACAGCCTCTTCATCACATGGCAGCCAGGCCCCGGATCTCTCGAGGGCATCATGAATGAGAGGACCCAGGAGAGGGAGGTGAAAGTTCTAGGGAATGCTCTGCACCTCTTGTCACAGGACCCCCTTCCTAATACCCGGCTTTCTCTGTTTAGACACTATCCCGCTAAAGAAGAGAGCCCCAAGGTAAGGTCACTGCCCACATAGTCAGGGAGGGGTATCGTGTTCTCTCCTGTCTTGGCCATGCCACTCCCTTGCCTGTCATCCCCAGCCTTCTCTGCGTCTTGGCATGCTTTCTAGGTGACTAGAATGCACCTCATGGCCCCCTCCTTACACTCTCTCCTCCTCTGGACGAGTGGGCAGGTGTCACAAGAGTGAGGGCCACAGGATACAGTCGTCAAAGGAACTAGGGCTCGCCTCTGCACAGCCTGGATTAGATCCTGTTCCACCTCCACTCAGACCCCTTCAGTGCATACCTCTGACACTCAGAATGAGGCCTCCAGTCCCTGTCACTCGGGAGGTCACAAGTGGTTTGTTCCAGGTTTCCAGGCTTCTCTGCTGGCATCAAGGTACCCTGCTCTTCTGCGCAGAGCCCGTGTCCTCAGGGACGGTCCTGCCTCAGGACCTTTGTATTTGCTGTTTTCTGTCATTGGAATGCTCTTTGCCGGAAAGCTGCAAGCCTCGCCTCTCTTTTCATTCAAATCCCTGCTTCAGTATCACCACTACATCATAGAGGGCCTATTTAAAGTACAATCCCCTCTCGACTCCAGCCACCATTCTCTTCTCTTTGCTTGGCTTCAGTTTTCTTTATAATTCTCTGCACTAGTTGATGCTATATGATATATTGATTTGTCTATTTTGTATGGGTTTCTTTCTAAAATGTAAGCTCCGGGCAGGTAGGGTCTTCCTTTTCACTTCTGTAGCCCAGCACTTAGCACAGTGCCAGGGACAAAGTGGATACTCGCATATGTGTTGAATGAATGAATAAATAAATGAACATGAGGCCATGGGCTAGGTGCTGGGGGTCAAGGAGAGAGAAGTAGGACAATCTCCTTCAGTCTACAGGGGAGACAGGCAGGTCTCAGGTGGTGGCTGCACAGTGAGGGTGGGAGTCCCGGGAGGGCTATGGCAGGCTATGTGTGTGTTGCCTTGTGTCTTAGGGGTGCAGAGGGCTGCATAGCCACTAGGAGGTGCAGGGGAGCCTCAGGCTACATGCGGAAGGACTAAGAGAAGCTCAAGAAGGCAGAGGGAACCCTAGCATATGTAAGCATCATGGGTAAAACCTGCAGCTGACAAACATGCCATGTGGCAGAAGTAAGTGTTTCATGTGACGATGTGGAAGGAAGGGCTGGAGAGATAAGTAGTTTCTACGCATGTACAGTTAGAGGAGCTGGTGCTAAGCAATGGAGTCTGAAATCTATCCTGAAACTTCTGGTCGCCTACTGATGGATTCTAAGCAGGGGAGGGATAGAATATTTTTTTGTTATCTGGTAGCATGGAGGAGGGCCCAGCTGCAGCCAGGAAGATGTGCTGGAAGCCCGGACAAAGACACAGGCCTGGTGCAAAGCCCTGCTGGAGTAAGTCTGGGTGGAGGCAATGGAGAAAATAAAAGATGGGAACAAAGTTAAGGAGGAGCTGGCCCAGGGACCTGGGATGAAGGACTGAGACAGCCACTGGAGGAGAGAAAAGAACCTAGAACAGCTCAGAGTTTTCTCTGAGCTGGTGCCCTTTGGGAAGTTGGTGGGGAGCAGCTTTGGGCAGTGAGCTGGTTGAGATGATATATTTTTTTAACATGGTGAACCGAAGGTTTCTGGACACTTCCACGTAGAGGAGATGTCTAGTAAGTAGCTGGCATTTAGGACAGAGGCCTGGGCTGACACAGGGATAATGGCTTTTAGAAAGTACCCAGAGCCCAGTCTCACCCTCCAGTTCTTCCATGGGACCTGGGACTGGGTAACTTCCAAGCAGTGTCTATTGAAGGAGCAGATAGATTAATGGCTGCATGAGGGATGAACGCATGGTGCACTGTGGCTGCAGGTCATCACTCATCAGCCCTCATGGAGTCATGCCCTTGGGATGAGCTGGACATGGATTGTCTTGAGAAGTTCATTTTTTTTTTTTTTTTTTGTGAGGATTTCTCCTCCCTCAGATATTGTAGTTTTCAGCAGTGGTTTCTGATTGCGAAGCATTAAAGCAAGTTTCATCAACTCTGTCTCCCAGCATTCCATCTCTCCTTCTGTTTCTGACTCTCACTCTCCTTCTCTCTGTCCCATCCCATGTCATCCCCCCTACCCCAAGTTTGTGTCAGTCCACTGGGTCCTGGGCTGGAGAAAACAGGGGATATAACTTATCATCCAAGACAGGACTTTGTGAGAGTGAGAAGAGACTCTGTAAAAGTTACACCAGGATGATGGGTGTGAGCCTGGACTGTCCTAGGGAAACAGATGTGTGGTCAACTTAGGTTGAGTGGGCCTGTGAAGTCTCCAGGACCTGGTGGCCACACAGCACTCCTCTTGCTGGCCATGTCACATTCTGTGCACTCAGGGCATGTAACCAGCTTGAGTGGGTTTTGGAAATGTGTGGTGGAATTGGAGATATTTCAGGTTGAGGGACCAGAGATGCCATGTGTCCCATTTCTCTCTCTCTCTCTCTCTCTCTCTCTCTCTCACACACACACACACATTCACACACACCCAGACCCACATTAGCTGAAGTTGTCACATTCCTTTTTATAGAAGAAACATGCCGAACAGCTCCCAGTGCCCCCAAATCCACTGATGCGGGAGAGTGGAGTTCCGTGCTGGCCCCCTCTTCACACCCCTCCCTTCCCTTCACCCTAAGAGGCTTTCACCCTGGGGCAGCTCTGTGTTCTTCTAGCCCTAGGGGGGTTGGCACAATCACAGGTTCTCCTGAGCATGCAGCTGTAGCACCTGGCCAGGAGGGTGTCCCAGTCCCCACTGACCCAAGGGCAGCACTCGGATGACTGTGGGTTGGGCGCTGAGTCAGCCTCTCCCACCGTGGAATCAGGGTGGACTGGCCATAATAAGAGTTTTCACACAGGGCTCTTGGAGGACATGAGGAGGCTAGATTGAGTCTGGAAGGGCAAGAAGGATTGACTCCCTAGAACCTTTGTTGCCTTTGTGGGTCCAGGTAGCCTCTGTGGTGAGGAGTACAGGAGGAGTCTCTTTTGAATGGATGGGCTGTGTTGGCCATGGCGAAGACTCTGGCACCACATGGCCTCAGGGGCCCTCTGTTGGGTGCTTAGGTACCCAGGCGGAGGACACAGGCTGCTGTGGCCAGCTCAGGCCCTGTGGTTAGGAATATTGAAGCGTGTGGGGATTCTAGCCCAGTGACCTTCTCACCACAGGGAGGGCTCTAAAGTGCTGGAGCTCCACCCAGCACAGGGACGCTACCTTGACCATCTGAACTCCTGGCACACATTGACGGGGACTTTGAGTTAAGGCACTTTGCTTTGCAAATCGCCAGACCTTGAACCAGACCATGCTTCAGGGACATCTTAGCCGTGGACTTGACATAGAATGAAATTCCACAAAACCTGATCCTTAATCCTGTTGTATGTGTGTGCACGCATATGTGTGTGTGTGCATGTAGTGCCTATGTATATGTGTGTGTATATGTGTATATGCGTGTAGTCACTCATGATGGACTCTGACACACATACGTCTGTGTGGGAAGATGCTGCTGTGAGCAATACAACACAGACCCATTTGAAAACACTGCTGAATGAGCAGTTACTGTGCTTTTTATGTTCTTTTGCATGATCATCTAAGAAGAGCATCTCTGTTATATGTGTTTTTTGGAAGTTCTGGGTTATTTTGAGCCATCAGGGCTATAGAAGGCATTTTTCATAATCCAGGAAAGATGGCTCCAATAGTTATTCAACAATGAACTTTTTGAAAGCAAAGTTCATGAAAAAACATGAAGGGATGCTAGAGGAAGCAGGTGGGTGAGGGAGGCAAGAAATAAAGGCCAGGAGAGAGCAGGGCTGGGAAGCAATGGCTGGATGGGAGTTCATGCCCCTGATAATACATTGCCCTCACCACGTGCAGGGAGCTGTTCTTGGCAGGTATCGTAACAGAGCTCCTCTGCAAATAGAGGGACTTTCAGAGAGAAGCAGGATTTGAGTTTCCAAAACTAACACTAGATGGAGTCAGGCTGAGTCATGAGGCAGTCAGACCCAAAAGAGCAAGCTAATGACAAGCAAGCCACTCTCCTGCAGCAAGCTTTGCACTGTCTTTCTGTCATCTAAGGCTTAGGCAATAAACATACTTTTATTTTCTTTTGCAGGAGAAACCACAATTTCTTCGAAAGGTGAGTTGTAAGAGTGATCACTTGTCTTAAAATGAGGACAGGCAGTCTCTGCCCTGTGGGGCTGCATGGGTTTTCGGCAAGGCCTCTCCCTCACCCTGGCCACGTGGGAGGGGCAATGATGGCCATGGCCAGGAGCCCTCATGCCAGGACAGCTGTGAGACCAGGAATCAGCATCACCTTGGGACGTGCTGGTACTTGGCAAGATTTAAAGTGAAGCTGTGGGGCATTTGCCCAGTTAGAGCTGAGAAAACAGAGTTTTAACAGGATAGGTAAGCTGTTTTTCATTCTCCAAGACCCATCCTATGATAGTGTCCAATCTAATAATTAGCCAATTTAGTCCATTTGGTGAAAAAAATTCCCAGACATCTCTTCGTGTCATTATGCTATTAGTTCGGCTGGGTATTTGCATCTCAGTGCTGCTTTGGGGTCTCGGAGTGGACGAAGCCCGTATGTGGAGGGCCAGTCTGCAGAAGGGGACAGGATCTTGGACCCCTGATTGAATGAGCCTATGAATGAAGACTCCTAGGAATGAAGGCATCTTCACCAGGGTTTTGAGAATCATTATTTCACAATCCACCTTCCCCAGCTTTTTCCTCACTTCATGCGCCATGAATGTGCCAAACCCACTGAGAATTTGCTCCCTGTCTGACCAGCCCAGGATGGTCACACAGTCCTGGGGCGATCTCTTGATCTTTCTCTCACTCTCCTGCTTTATGAAAAAATTTCAAATCCAAAGAAAAGTTGAAAGAACGGGACAATCAAAATATATACACCGTTCACCTAGGGTCACTCATTGACATGGTGCCCCCTTTGCTTTATCTCTGTGAACATAAGCATTTTTGACTGATCTACTTGCAAATTAGTATAGATACCATGATATTTCACCCCTGAATACAGCACCATTGTGTCTCCTATTGTGTGTAATCACAATACAATGACCACTCCTAAGAAAATTAATGCTAATTTAATATCAGCTATTATATAGTCCATATTTAAATTTCTCTGGTTATTTCAGAAGTATCTTTTATTGCTCTATTTTTTTGTGCTATTTTCCAATCCAGAAAAAATATTTGTATTTATTTTATCTTTTTTAAAGTCTCTTTCAGTGTTGAACAGCCCCTCTGCTTTTTATCTTTATGACATTGTTGATTGAGAAGTCCCTAAACCCCGTTGTCTTACACAATGTCCCATTTTCTGGATTTGTCTGATTGTTTTCTCCTGAGTGGATTCAGATTGAAGTTTTTGGTCAGAAATACCACAAGGTGATGTTGTGTACATTTCATTGTATTGCATCACTGTTGGTGATGCTTCGTTTGCTTGGTTAAGGGAGTGACCACTAGATTTCTATATTTGTGGAAATTAGAATTTTCCTCTCTGAAATGAATGAATAATACAAAGGGAGGCACTTTGACACTATGTGAATATCCCGACCCCCAACAATTCTTCACCTAATGATTTTAGTCTATTCATGATCCTGCTTGAAGCAGTTATTGCCATTGGTGATTACAAAATATTGACTTTCTGATTCCAGCATTTCTTCTATATCTAATAGCTGACATTCATCTAGAAGAAAGCCTTTTTATTCTATCTCCCCTTTCTCCTTTTTCTTTTGTTGAGGATTATTACTGTGAACTTCAATGCATTTTAATCCATTACCATCATGATTCTTTCTGATGCCCAAATTGTTGCAAATTTGGCTCGTGCAAGTCACTTCCTGGGGGCCCCTGTGTCCTTCAGACAGAACCTCATTAGTCTTTGAGCACGTGCTAGACTTCTGACAACACAACATCTGAGACTCACCTTGTCTTGTTCCCAAGAGTAGCACAAAGGTCTAATTTTCCCAAGGGTCCCTGTTTCTTTCTCTTTCTCTCTCTCTCTCTCTCTCTCTTTTATTTTATTTTATTTTAATTTTTACTATGGAATGATTTTTAGAAACTAAGATCTGGGCACAATGTGTGCTCAGGGCTACTGAGGTGTCATTGATTCTAGGCCCTTTCAATGGACAGAGTCAGGAAATGTGCATTTAAATTACAAACTCAGTATCATAAGATTTTTTCTAAGCTTTCCCTATTCCATATGTCTAGATTGCCTTCTCCAAAGTAAAAACCCTGCTTTTCAACCACATAATATTTTTACTCATTTTCTCTATTCTATAATACACACAAAATACCTCCAGAAATTAGAGCACTATACAGCGGTAGACCTGCTCTGTAAACTTGCACATTTCTTTGCAGTGGCTTTAGCCCTCTAGGTATGTACAGCCAGAGTATTGTGTTCAAATGAAATTAATTATATTCTCTGTGTGGTTATGTTATCAATTGGATAGAGAGTCAGAAACATTTGTTTTAGTGTGTATTCTATTTTACTATTTCCTGTTTTAATCTTTTAAAATTTTAATTTACATAGTTTTGTAAACAGAGATACATGTGTGTCATGTACACAATTCAGAGATAAACTATATAAACAGATAAACTCGGAGAAGTGTTTCTTTTGTAACTTCACTCCACCGTATTCCTACCTACTGCTTTGAAGTTGCCATTTTCAATAATTCCTGGTTTATTCTTTCTGTGATAATGTTACAAAAATATATTTAATTAAAAACACTTTTATATAGACACACATTTTTAAAAATAAAATTAGAAAATGTTTACATATAGATGTATACATCTGGGCATATATACTTTTTCCAGCACTTGGATGGTTTTATTACTTACTCAGATGTCTGATCCATTTGGCATTTATTCTGGTGTGTGGTGTGAGTTACAGATCCAATTTTGTTTTTTTCCCAAATGGCAATTGATTTATTCCAATACTATTTTTTAAAACCACCCTATTTCACCCGTGTTTCATTTGCCACTTTTATAATGTTCTAAATTTCTGTATGTACTAGGGTATTTCTAGACTTTATTCTCCATTGGCATTTGTGGTTATTCATGTGCTGAGGGCTTCCTAGAGAGGCTGAGCCTAGAGAGGCTTCCGGATGTGCTCTACCTTCTGATGGGGCTGGTTCCCTCCACCCGCACACATTATGCTTCCTTTGCAGGGGACATTCTTGCTAGTTAATTCCAGCTATTTTTGCATATTTATTTTTCCATATGAACTTCGGAATCAACTTCAGAATCTTTCCACAGAAACAGAAATCTTTCATGGTGTGGGGGCTGGGGGAGGTCCCAGTGGAGAGTTTTATGACGATTGCTTTGTGTTTTTGGCTACCGGGTTTTTGTATAGACCAAAGCAAATAAAGTAAAAATAACACACAGAAAAAAAGAAGCAAACATCTTGGTATTTAGATTGGGATTGCATTACATTTACATATCGAGTTAACAACGATTTACTTCTTTACGATGTTAAGTGGTTCTCCACGGAAAAGAGGTAATTTTTTTCATAAAAAGTTATCTGATTTTGTGTGTTACTGTTTTGTGTGTTTCAGGAGAGTTTTCAGATTTTACTCTTATAAGATTGTCATATATTTTGTTATATTTATTCATAAGTATTTTGCCTTTGCTGCTTTCAAAATAGAGTTTTTGTCATGATGTCGCCTACCAGGTCTTTGATTGTATTTTGATTTTGGGGGATTATGTTAACATTATAGGAGTTGCCTTGTTGCCTGCCAAATCCAAGGCAAACAAAACTTCATCCACTTTGATGATAAAAAGAGAAGTCATTCCTCGAGGTTAATAGGCATATTTTGGGAAACTTGTCGCTTTCTGTAGTTGGTGAATTTGCACAGATCTGTACAGATCTGGGCAGATGCTAAAAGGAACAAGGTAGATAGACCTATGAGAATGGAACTGGAAAATAATGCCTTCACATCTGAACTACAAGCTGTTACAGAGGGTGAGAATGCTTGTTGAATTCTTTTATTATTTTTCTCTGTTTTCTCCTCTGTCCCTTGAGTTTTTACGATATTATGTCATCTGCCAAAATATAGTTCTTCTTTCCCAATTGCTATGCCTCTAATTGTTTTCTCCTCTCCGATTGCATTGACTAAAAACACCAATGTTAAATAATAGTGGGAAAATTGTGCATACAACATGCCTCTGACAGACTTTGATGGGAAATCCACTAGTGGTGTCCATCAAGTAAGATGCTGGCTCTAGGGCTGAAGCACACATATCTTATCATGTTGAGGAGCATTCATCAGTTCCTATTTTACTGAGTTTTAAAAATCAGAAATGTGTGTTGGATTTTGCTAAAGATTTTTTTCAGTATTAGCAGGCATAAATGTATCCTAAAGAGATGAACCCTGGGGCTAACCAGAATGTATAGGCACCCTCATTATTAGTTTCACTTTTGTTGTTTTTTTTGTTCTTCTCTCCTTGTTGGTCTATGTGATTCTTGGAGGATGTGGTCAAAGATTTGGGTCTGTAGCCACTAAATTGTAGGGTATGCAACACTCTTGCTCTTTCTCATGATGCCAGCCTGGAGTACCATGCAGCCTAATTCACCTACTAGTCCAGCCAGCAGATGCTACCCCAGACTCTGCCAGCCTTACCTTGTTTTCTCCAGATTGTGCCTGGCTCTCTGGTGGCTGGTGACACACCCATCTGCAGAGGTATCGCTACCTGTCAGAGAGCAACTTCATCCATGAGGTAGCTCAGCAGTGTCCCTTCTTCTGTTCAGGGCAGCCAGGGGCGGGAGGAGGCTGCTCTCTTGGGCTGCCTTTCCACTCTGAGTATTGGTATCTCAAGTGCGAACCTGGCTAATCCCAGCTTCTTTAGATCCCTTCCTTATCAACACCTGATGGGGCCTTTTAATGCAGGGCTTGTTAAAGACAGCAGAAAGGATGAACCCTCTGCTCAGCCTCTGGTCCTCTAAACCCCATGTTCCTCTGGACCTTCCGTCTTTTAAAGGAGAGAGAAAACCCTGACGGCCTTTGAGGCCCTTGCATGGAATCCCTTCCTTTACTTTCCTCGCCACTTCTTCTTACCATATCTTGCTGGTTTCCAGTGTCTTTCTTGTCTTTAATGTTGGTTCTACTACCATCAAGCTCTATATCCCTGACCATGACCTGTGTCCTTGGTCCTCAAATAGGGGGTAGTCAAGTTTTTGTCTGTTTTGTCTGTCTGTTTTATGGCCTTTGATGTGGCTTGTCCCACATCTATCCCGCCTTCCTGCTGTTGCTGCCCCATCTCTCATGGGGAGATCTTAGCTGTCAGGAGATTGTGACTGAATATGCACAATGGAAAGTCATAAACAATTTCGCATCATTCAATGTAAACATATATACCATTATATTATATTCCAGATGTCTATGTGAAACTACAGTGAGGGTGTGAATTTGGTCTTAAGGCATGGAGGTATAAGTGAGTTCCTTAGAAGGGTCTGTGTCCTACTTTCAGCCCAAGTTCTGTTGTATCAGAGTCTGGTTTACATCTTCACTTCCATGTTCCTCTTTTTAGACACCTGTGCTGTCCTTCCCTTCCATCAAAGCTGGTACACCAAGTATGGAGAAGTCTCACCCTCTGTAACAGCTTGCAGTTCAGATGTGAAGGCATTATTTTCCAGTCCCATTCTCATAGGTCTATCTACCTTGTTCCTGGTAGCATCTGCCCAGATCTATGCAAGTTCACCAACTACAGAAAGCGACAAGTTTCCCAAAATATGCCTATTAACCTCGAGGAATGATTTCTCTTTTTGTCGTCAAAGTAGATGAAGTTTTGTTTGCCTTGGGTTTGGCAGGCAGAAAACAACTTCCAGGTTGAGCTCTCCCCTTTACCCAGAAGCCACTGGCCTTCAGTTTCCTTTCTATGTTGCACAAGGAAGTGTTCCACCTTGCAGGCTTTGCTGATGAGCTTTTTTACCTGTTTAATTGTGTGAGTTGCATGAACACATGCAATAATTAGAGCATAGTTGCCCTGTCAATAAGTCTTCCAGGTGGTTCTCTTCCTTTCCAGAGATGCACAGGTGATTGAGCTGTAGGTGAGCAGTGATGTGAAGAGGGATTCTAGCTCTGTGGACAGCGGCCCATGGTTAACGTCTCAGGATGTTCTGCATTCGAAAACCCAAGGCTGGTAATGAACTTTCACATGGACTGAATATTGGAGGTAAATAATAGAAGGAATAGACTATACAGTGCCTCCGTCCTGAAGGAAACTATCACGCCTCTTCTGGAAGAAGCGGACTGCACAGAGGAAGCCTTGAGCGCTTTAGCCTGCAGTAGGAAAAGGTGGACACCAAAAACTTCACCCTGTGTTCGAGCTGTTCATGCTTCCACGAGGGCATGGTGTTCATGTCCGTGAAACCTACTACCGAAAATGGCTCATGAAAAGGGGAATCGGACCCAACACACAGCTTCCTATGCACTGCCATCTTCTCATCAGTTAGGCAATACTTTGTAGAATGATTAGCTTCGCCTCTTAGCTGCCAGAAGATCCCTTCTTAAAGATGAACTCTGTGAAGATTTGGGAGTCCTGAAACATGAGGTCTCCGGGATGGTCTCCAGCCCTATCGATGATGAACACTGGCCTTCTGGAGGGGAAATGGCAGGCTGGGCTGGTGTGGGAGGAAGGGCTTTGGCATTCATGGAATGGGCCTGCTGCTCTCAGACCTTCGAAGGACGGAACCAACAAAGGACCAAATAAGAAAGCAGATACTGTGCCTTGTAGAGGGCCATGAATGTCAGTTATTATTTTTTCTCCTTATATAAATTATTTTGTGGTTATTATTACAATGTGCATGGCTGTTGCATAAAAGACATGACTGGTGGAGGCTCAGGAAAGCCACGTCATTCTACAATTGCCATCAGGCTAAGGCCCCATGAGCATTTCTCTCCCTTGTAATATTAACCCTGTGTTTCTGGGATCACATCACGGAATTTTCTTTGCTTTTCCACTTTCCAGGAAATCTTTTGGACTGGGCTGCCTTCTTCATGTGTGATGAAAGATGAGCTGTATTTCAGAACAAAGTGCTGTGTTGTCATAATTTGCCTGACTCCCAGGGCGTCTCTTATGCAACTTGATAACGATGCTGTTCATTAGCAGCCTTTGTTAACTGATAACCAAGAGTGGTAACGTGATACTCATAAGCAATTTTCTGTGTGTAAGATAAAATAAACCATCTTGTATGGGATCTGCTAATTGATTTGCTTCCTTTAGCAGCATTTTAATTAAGACATCTGGTTTGTGAATGGCAGAAACACTTGTGAACTGAAGGTGAATGCTCCTGGACTCTCAGCCATCGTTTTACCTTCTGTACATACAGCAAAACCTTGGTGTTCTCTCCCCGACCCCACCTCATGACATATTTTCCTAACACCACCACTGCACTCTGGTTTGGTTTTAGCCCCACACAAAGTTTCCCAAGTGAAGAACAGAGAGAATTATGCTGAAGGCCAGCGTCCTCTCCTTGGGTCATAAAGGCCGACATCATATGGGAGGCCAGTGGGCAGGAGGCCCTGACATTGAGGTCTCCCTGGCTTACACTCCAAACCCAAGCTTAATATCTTCCTTCTAGATGGCCTTCTAGTCCTATTGGAAGCTCTCTGAAGCCCCCCTCGACAGCTCCTCTCCATAAGAGCAACTCCTGGGGACACAGGGTCCAATGGGCAGTAGCTCTTGGAAGTGACTGAAAGGAGTCCTAACAAGCCATTGGGTCTGCAGTGTAGCTTCTTGAGTCAGGGCCATTCCAGCATGGTTGCCTCACCCCATGATTTGACAGTATGCTAGCAGAGGCCAGAGTCTGGGCTAAGCCCCATCCTCCCAGCCTTGTAAGTTCTGGGACCCCAGGACACATACAGCTTCCCCCACCACAGCCCGCCAAGCATGGAGAACATCAGACCCAAATGGAAGGGGACAAATGGTTCTCAGATGTCAGGAGGAAGAGTCATCCTGCACAGGAAAGCAGGTCACAGATGGCTGCAGCCAGCCAGGATCTAATGAAGTGGCAGTGGTTTGGGGCCTCCAGGATTCAGTATGGGAAGGAGGGGAAGGTGAGATGGGAGAGGGTTAACTGGCAAGGTCAACAAATTAAAAATCATCTATATATGTATCAGTCTATATATCTGTAAATTAAGCGTGTTTACATTGAATCTATACAAATTAATACATAAACAATTAAATATGTGTATGTATGGGTGTCCTCCTCTGTGTGTTAAAAGTACACATATCATGCAATTTTAGGAAATAAATGCAGGTTTGGAGGAATTAATAAAACTGCTTTCTAAGCTGGCAGAGTTGCTTAGACAGAGGGAAGCTGAGCTGAACAGAACCTGAAGATGCAACCTTTTCATCATCAAAGTTGGGAAACAGCTGAGAGGCAGATGAGCTAGGCAGTTGGAAATAAAAATATCACTGCTATTGTGATTTTCAAATGAGTCACGGCATGCCAGCATCCCTCTGCATCCTCTAGAGTCCCTGCAGCATCCATGCTGCAGTCCAAGCAGGAAGTGAGCATGGCCCAGGTAAAGTGCTGGCAGCAAAGAGGCAGAGAATTGGGGGTGGGGGTGGGGGTTGGGATAGACCTTAGGGGACGAGATGCCAAGACTTGCTGGTGGATCAATCTGTAAGGGAGGCAGAGGGAGTTCAGCACAACCCTAGGTTCGGGAGTCATTGGCTAGGATGTGGAGAGCCTGAGGAGCAATGGCCTTAGAGAGCTCTGCAACTGGGCCTTGGGTCTCCTAGGCTACTGGGGAGGCAAGGATGGGCTGCATTTGGAGAGAGTGAATCTCACCTTTCTACAGGTGTACAAACCTGCAAATCGGGGTTAAAAGCATGTGTCAATGATTATTCTAGAACGTGCTCTGGGATTTATGAGAGAAGATGGGGAGAGCCAGCTTGGAGGCTCCTTTCCCCTGAGATGGAGTGTGCAGGTTGGCTGCTTAGACAGATAGAGGCTGAACTGGGCAGACCCGAAGATGCAGGCAGAAGGGGTAGTGGCCTGTGATAGGAAGTCCACACAGGGCCAGGTCCAGGCTATGACTGATTCTTTCCGTTCTAAGTCATTTGTCTTAATCCCAGATTTGTCAAATTAATTAATCATCCTTCAAAGAATATGATTTTTTATGAGTACATTATCATCAGATGACAAATAAGTGGCACATCTCCCAGGCTGTGTATACAGATGCGGAGAAGTCACTCAGGCCTTGAATGTCCCAGCCCCCCTTAGCAGCATATCCTATGTCCCAGTGTTCACGGTCCTGGAATTTTAACGGACTCGTGACTATCTCCTCATTTGTGGCTCCGCTCTGTGCAGTACAGAGCAGTGGTAGACTACATGAGCTGTGTAACAAAATGCTGCTTTCTGAGCTGGATAAATTATTTAATGGTGCTATGCCTCAGTTTCTACATCTGTACAATAGGCTAATGGTTGTACCTGCTCCTATTTTTTGTGAGAATTAAATGAGTAACTTGTGTAAAGTTCTTAGCACACTGACATGTAGTCAGCACTTGGTAAACATGAGCTATTACTTCTCATCAGTTTCAGGCAACTTTTACACAATTCCAAAATTCAAAGAAGGTGAGATTATGGAAGTTTTTGTTTCATTCTTAATTTACATATGTATATGTATAGTTTTTTGTTTGTTTGTTTGTTTTGAGACAGGGTCTCAGTCTGTCACCTGGCTGGAGTTCTTTTTCACAATCACGATTCACTGCACCCTTGACCTCCCCGGGCTCAGGTGATCCTCCCACTTCATCCATCTGACTCACTGAGACTACAGGCGTGTGCCACTAATTTTTGTATGTGTTGTAGAAACAGGGTTTTATCATGTGGCCTAGGCTGGTCTCGAACTCCTGTGCTCAAGCAACCCTCCTGTCCCAACCTCCCAAAGTGCTGGGATTACAGGAATGAGCCACTGTGCCCAGCCTTGTTATATATTTTTAAATAAAGTTTTAATTTTAGAACAGTTTTAAACTCACCCAAAAGTTGAGAGCATAGTTGAGAGAGTTCTTGAATGCTCCACACCTGGCCTCCCCTGTTATTAACATCTTTCATTGGTATGGCACACTTGTCACAATTTAATGAGCCAATATTGATACATTATTATTGACTAAAATCTACACATTATTTGCATTTCCTGTTTTTATTTAGTATCCTTTTTCTGGTCTAAGACCCCATCCAGACCACCGCATGACATTTAGTCACAGCGTCGCCTTAGGCTCCTCTTGGTTGTGAAAATCTCTGAAACTTTCCTTGATTTTGACGACCTTGACAGTTTTGAAGAACTCTGGTCAGGCATTTTGTAGATTGGTCCTCACTAAAGTCTGTCTATTTTTCTCATGAAGATAAATTTCTTTTAAGCTAAGTTTAACATAAAATTGATTGTAATTATACAAACACCAAGTGTTCACCAATCTTTATTATTGCTCATAAAATTAGCCAGATAGCTGGCAAATCCCACTTAAGTTTGAACTGGGTAGGCTCAGTAAAGACGAAAACTTTTCCTGTGTAAATAATGCAAAGCAGATGTTTCTAATGAGTGAGGGGCTGCTTTGGTTAGCATCACGCAATTACCATGTGCTTTAGGTAGCAACACAGTCTGGGCGAGCACCTGGGGCTCCGTGCAAGGCAGGGTAGATTGGACACTGCTGTCTTTCCTTATCAAGAGATCACCAGTTGCCTGTGCTCACTCTGCAGATAGGAGCTCCTGGTAGTGTGCTCTGAGCTCTCAAGAGAGGTGGATCAGAGCTGCTCATTATTTATCTTAGCAAAAAAGGAACCATAAGGAAGCTTTTACAATATGGTTCTGATCTTTATCCTCTTTCCTGAATTTAATTCAGGAGATGGCAACAAATTGTGAGTCAAGCACAACTGCTGACTGGCAGAAAAGAAATTGAAACCAGGTCCAAGAATCACCCCAAACATGTTCTGATGGGGTATTTGCAGCCAGCAGCAAGCGCTCTGCTACCGACTCACTCCGAGGGGCAGTATTTTGTGGACTTCTTCCCACAGCATCCAGAGGATGGGGCTGTGGATGGTGCTCCTCTCCCCTCCGTCAGCCTTCTGAGGTCTGCTCTCATTGATGGCTCCTGCTCCTCCTGTCAGGCCTTGACCTGGGGTCCTTCTGTCTGGATGGAAGTGGCACTGACAAACGTAAAGAAACGGTTGGTCTCAAAACGAAAATAAGACACTGGAACAGGAGAAAACCTTCTCAGAGGATGGTGGCAAGCACCTGTTATACCCTACGGATACTTTACTCATGTAAATTATATCTGCACTCGTAGCCTAGCTTTTGTAGACACAGCTGCATGCATTCTACCAACCCACCATGATGGTCAGTGTGCCCCTTCGTGGATGGAATTGTTCCTTCTCACAGTTAAGAGTGTGGACTGTAATCCAGCTGGCTAAGGTCTAATTCCTCCTGGCCTATTGCTTACTATCTGTGCGTGACCCCTGACATGTGACTCAACTTCATCTTTGTTTTCTTATTTGTAATGACGATGATGGCCCTAGAGGGTTGCTATGACCTCCCAAACAGTTATTGCACATAAAACACTTGGAGTAGTGTCCAAAATGTGTAGGTGCTCTATAAATGTTCCCTCTTCTATAGTACGGTATGAGACACTGTGGGAAAAAACACAGAAGACATAGATGTGGCCTTGACAGAGGAAAGCACAGGCAAACAGTGTAAGTGAGTGCTGCTTTTGAAGTGTGAACAGGGTGCTGTTTGATCCCAGGAAAAAGAGAAAATCACAGTGGCCAGCAGAGCAACATCTCTGTCTGGACACAAAGGAGTTCGTTGGTCAGAAAAGCAGACAGG
Organism: Theropithecus gelada; assembly: GCF_003255815.1. NCBI lineage: Eukaryota > Metazoa > Chordata > Mammalia > Primates > Cercopithecidae > Theropithecus > Theropithecus gelada. The sequence continues at coordinate 44,689,065 of NC_037677.1, forward strand.
GCATCTGGCACCTGGCAGGGTGTCTGGCACCTGGCATGACAATGCCTGGAGGCATGAAATCATGTGGCAAGCCGGGATGGGTAAGGACATTGCTGTGTGCAGTGCTGCGGCTGAGTAGAAGGAGGGTCAGGAAGTCTATGGGGACAAACAAGGTGCTCACGTGTTCAGTCATTTGGTTGTCTGGATTTTGTGAAATCAGTTTTCTCTTTCACAAAGCGAGTTGCAGAAAGACAATAGGCAATTCTGTGAAATGGAAGTTGTGAGATGTGGAGGGAAGATCCAGGAGTTCTAGTGCTCATTTAATAGGTGTTCTAGGAGGAGGGAGCAGACAGAGCAAAAAAAGGACAGATCAGACGAGAGAACACAATTTACCAGAGCTGCCGAAAGACACTAGACCTTGGCTTCGAAGGAAGGATCTGGTGAGTAATTGGCCCTTAAAAGAAAAGAAGTAGGTGAGCTCCACATTTATTTAGATCAACTCCTGAGGACCCATTCCCGTTTATACTGCATACAGGACAAGAGAGTTGAAGCAGGATGTGACAATCTTACTGTGCTGGGAAGACAGAGGTTGGGGCTTGAAGCCATCACAGTGGCTAGAGTTTAGGGGAGCAATCCCAGAAAGGAAGTAACTTTTGATTTTGGAAGAGACCCCAACCCTGCTTCAAAATTCCCCTTAAATTGATGGCTGACTCCTAAACTAGGCATGCACAGAGTGAAATGCCAAGGGGCTCAGTGGAAAACAACAGCTGGAAGGCTTAAAAAGAGCTGAGCAGAGATTTCAGCAGCTGTCCTGCCATTGAGAGACAAAGTTTGAAGTTTAAATCCTGCCAAAGTATTAATAGAAGGACTTAGTGTGATGCTTAATTGTATGTATCAACTTGGCTGGGCCACAGTGCCCAGATATTTGGTTGAACATTATTTTGGATGTGTCTGTGAGGGTGTTTGTGAATGAGATTCACATTTAAGTTAGTGGACTTTGAGTCCACCAGAATCTAAGAAAACATAGAACAAGCAGATTGTCCTCCATAACTTGGCTGGGACTCATCTAATTATTAGAAGGTACGGACAAAGCAAAGCCCGAGCAGGAGGACTTCTGCAGCCTGTGGCCTTCAGGCTGGAACTGCAACCTCAGCTCTTCCTGGGTCTCTAGCCTGCTGGCCCAAACTGCATGTTGTACTTGCCAGCTTCATAATTGTGTGAGCGAATTCCTTAAAATAAACCTCTTTATACACACACACACACACACACACACACACACACACACACACACACAGCTTGTTGGTTCTGTTTCTCTGGAGAACCCTAATATATTTGGTAAGCACAGCTTGCTTCCCATGGAAACCAAGACTAGCGGTTGTGCTCTAGGACCAGAGACGGAACTGAAATAGACCCAGCCAACACAGCCTGAAACCAGGATTCTCTAGAATCAAGGTAACTTACCAGTGATGTCACTTGCCAGACTAATGATTTGTGCCCAGGCCTTAATTTTAAAGGTGACTGAAAGACCACACAGACAGCTCATGTCATTGAAGGAATAATTTATTACAGTACTTATATTTCCTAAGAGAAGGGGACATACCATGTCCCATGAGACCACAGGGAGGAAGCACCAGGTTGGTCAAGAGGCAGAAAGAGCTAGAGAAAAGCATGGCCCAGAGCCTTTATTGAGCTTTCCATGGTAAAAGCAAGGCAACAAAGAGGAAGCAACTTAGTACTGGCTAGTGTGGATAGGGTTGGTGGGCTCTGGTCTCCAGTTGTCTGAGAGACTGGCCCTGGGTAATTTAGGGCAGGGCAAATACTGACTTGTGTGAGAGTTAGGTAAAGAAGGTGGTTGGGGTACACACTCAGGATTAAGGAGAAAGTTTGGGATAAATTTTTTTTTTCTCCAGAGATGGAGTCTCACTCTGTCACCCAGGCTGCACCCAGGGTTCAAGCAATTCTCATGCAGGTGCGTGCCACCACTCCCAGCTAATTTTTGTATTTTTAGTAGAGAGGGGGTTTCATCATGTTGGCCAGGCAGACCTCAAGTGATCCGCCTGCCTCGGCCTCCCAAAATGCTGGGATTAGAGGTATGAGCCACTGTGCCCAGCCAGTGATAAGATGTTTCAGGCACGTAGGGAAATTGGACTGCAGGGCAGATATATACAACAGTAGCTGTTAGTTTGGCCCTGTAATTAATTGATGCTTAGTAGACAAATACAGAATCTAAGAAAACATAGAACAACTAAACATCAACACTCTTCAAAGGAAGATAACAGAATCCAGAGTTTCTATAATGTATCATCTACAATGTTTAAAGGAACAATACCAGGCAATCAAAGAAGCAGGAAAACATGACTCTTAACAAGAGAAAACAGACAATAGAAGTAAACCCATGATAATCCAGATGCTGAAATTAGCAGTCAAGGACTTAAACAATTATTATAAATATATATATTTTTTCAGGTAAAATGAACAGAAAGGTGAATAGGCAAATGGAAAGTATAAAAGAGTCACATGGAATTATTAGACTTTAAAAATGCCATATCTAGCCCAGGTCTTTGCACTTGCTGTTTCTACTAACTGGAAAGCTTTTTCTCCAGATTCTCAAATGACAGATCACTCTCTCCACTCAATGTTCTTCCCCAACATCATTCTGCAGGGAGACCTCCCCTGAGAACACTTCTTTAGTTGTATATTCACTTACCATGCTGTATTTATCATGAGGGCACTTATTGCCACTGGCATTATGTTATGTATTTATGCTTCTATCCATCTATTTTTTTTCATCCTCCACAGTAATGCCAGCTTCTTTAGGACAAGGATTTTGTCTTTTTCACTGTCAGGACAGTGCTGGGCAGAAAGTAGGTGCTTAGTAAACATTTGTTGCTATTCCATTAAAAATATCCAAACAGTATAAGCAACTATAAAAATATTTTTATAGAAATAATTTGACCATCCAGATAAAATGCATTATTTTCTTCCCAAATTTAAATGACTATGTTTGCTCAAAAAGAAGTTGGGCCTGGATGTGGTGGCTCACACCTGTAATCCTAGCACTTTGGGAGGCCGAAGAGGGCAGATGACCTGAGGTCAGGAGTTTGAGACCAGCCTGGCCAACATGGTGAAACCCTGTCTCTACTAAAAATACAAAATTAGCTGGGCATGGTGGTGCGCACCTGTAATCCCAGCTACTTGGGAAGCTGAGGCAGGAGAATCACTTGAACCCAGGAGGCAGAGGTTGCAGTCAGCTGAGATTGCACCACTGCACTCCAGCCTAGGCAACAAGAGCAAAACTCCATCTCAAAAAAAAAAAAAAAACAAACCAAAAACAAAAACAAACAAACACACACAAAAAACAAAAAATGAAAAAAAGAGATTGGGAAACTAGTTAGGATAATTACCATAGGTAGTTAGTGCCTAAATCTTCATCACTGAATCTCTATCAATTCACTGTCCCGCTAACAGTCTAAAGCAATATGCTTTCCCACATGCTCACCAATGCTTTTTGCCTTTTAAACATTTTGCTATTTTTTTCTTAATTGAAATCATTTCCAGTGATTTACTCAGTCTTTTGTTGCATGCCATTTCTAGTTTTTTGTTACTGTAAAACACATGTAACAAAAATTCTTGTGTATATTATTTTGGCACAGACATAAGAATTTTTCTAGGGGCAGATAGAATTTTTACTCCTAAAACTGCAGTTTGCGTGTGGCATGCCCAGTGTAAAAGAAGTCTGAGCATTAGTGTTACTGGGGAGCCTGGTCTCCAGGGCTTCTGGAGCACTGACATTGGAACGGAAGCACATTCCTCTCTGGCCTCTTTGAGTTTACACCTCAGGTTTGGCTCTGATTGTGCCAAGCTGGTCTTGGAGACAGAGAGGTCAGAGCTGCTTCTGCTGCTTCTGTGGGTGAACTTGCTTGAGAGAGCCCCCAGATAGGAGAGCAACATGGACAGAATGAACTGTGAGACCAGAAAGGCAAACAGGGTAGCAAGGTGGTGAAAACAAGCTAAGATTAGAGATCAAAGCCAGCCCAGTGTCTGAGTGAAGTGAAGGTGGGGATGCTGCGACCACAGCCATAGGCACAGGTATATGTTAGGCTCAGGGGTCCGTGGGTGTTGAGAGAGTCAGCGGGGGAGAGCCAAGGTGCATTCATTGCTCTTCTCTTTCTTGGGAGTAGCTCGCTTAGAGATGGCTTTTATCCCCACTACCTGGGTGAACAGATATGGAACCAGCCTTCAATCAGGATAGGAATCTCTAGGACAACAGCAGGCACTGAATCCAGAAACTCTTAGCTCTCCATGGTGGTCATGGATCTACTATGGCTCAGCCCTGAGGAGTGAGCAAAGCTGTAGACAAACACATGCAGGGTTTTATGCCCCTGAACCCTAGGGCGCTCCTCCTAAAAAAAAAGCCCAAGACCACTGACACCACTTCCTAGGGAAGGAATTGGGCAGAAGAGCTGGTTGGCAGGAAGGGGATCTGCCTTCAAAAAGAGTTTCCATAAGTTCCAAGGGAGTGAAACTTTGTAGAAAGAAAATAATGTCCAAAGAGGGATTGTTTGGGGAAGTTTTGCCACTTAAAACCCTCACTAGCCCTTCAAGGAAAGATAGATTCCAGCCAGGAAGGGCATGAGATGATCTTAGGCAAGCTAAATGCACCTTCTTTCAGTGACTTTCTAAATGGGCATGGTAATGACTCACCCAACATTAGGGAAGAGATGGTAAAAAGGGGAGGAAGAAAAGAACAAAATCAGAGGGTGGTGACAGGAGGTGACTTTGACACCTGGAACCTGCAGGCGGGGGCAGGTCACATTCTCAGACATCACCTGGGGGCTCAAAGGGAGCCCCTCTTCCACTACTCCATTCTGAGTGGGGAGCCTGTGCTGTCATCTGAAAGCCGTGAGGGAGAACATTGCAAGGTCATATTTAGGCCCAGGCCAGTTAAGAAAACTTGTGGGTGTACTGTAACTTCTAAGCTTCAGCGATTGTCCACAGAACCAGTGAGGCATTCTGTCGCCCAAAAGGAAACATCTCCTCAATTAATGATAATTTACAATATGTGCTTAGCATTTCCCTGGCACAGTTTGAAATAACCACTGTAGACCTGCATTCACCTTTGCAGGATGGAGACATGGTAATACCAAGTCTGGGCTCACACTGGTTCTTTATGGGGCTCTGCTGCTTACAGGAATTGATGGATGGTGGTGGCTGGAAGAGCTGTGGGCTGGGGCAGGTGTCCTGGGCTGGGGAGGGCAGAGGGGGCCACTGGGAGGGCTCAGGTGGGAACGAATGAGGATCTGGCTTGCTGGGATGGAAAAAGCCTGCACTCTGTAGATGGACATGGGCCTTTGGCTTCGACGCCTGCTGCACAACTCAGCAGCTCTGTGACCTTTGAGCAAATTCACCTGAAAAATGGGAAAGAGGGGTTCAAAAATCATCTGCTTCAGGACTGTCATACTTGATGATGTAATGAAATTACCACCCCATTTAGAAAGTCACTGAAAGGGAACGGTTTAGCCTGCCTGTGGCAAGTCATGTCCATCCTGACTGGAATCCATGTATTCTTGAAGGCATATGTGCTCTGCACCTGGTTGGTGGTAGGTAAATGCTGACTGTTTTCTGTTCTACAACCATGGGGCTAAGAAGACAGTTCTGGGTGGGCCATCCCTCCCAGCAGCTGGAACAGCTAATTCAGGTCTCAAGTGTCGGAAGCCTCAGTCATACCCAACTTCCCCCAAAAGGGTTGGAATTCTTGGCCACACTCCCTGGGGCAGTCCCCATAGCTGGAGAGGCTGCCCTGGCCTCCCCCACAGACCCTCTCCAGCCAAGCCCGCTCCTAGGGTATCTCATCCTGAAGCCAGGCCTGGAGCTTGCTTGCCCAGCTGGCTTTGATCAGGCTCACTCTGAGCCACATGTCACTGTCTTCATCTGTTATTGTTTATGTTTCCTTGCAAACAAATGTCACATCTTTCCCAGGAACCTCTTCTCAGCCAGTTAGGTTTTAACCCCTTGTGGTCAGAGGCAGGTTTCCACTCCTCAACCTAGCCTGAGATCCAGGTCTCTCAGCCTGGATCCATTCAAGGGATCCAGGCTGAGAGACCTGTCCAGGGGACTGGCGTGGAGCATCTTAGGACAGAGTGGCCAGGAGTCATGGGGCTTTGTAAAATCTTGCTGTGGGCCTATACGTTTTTTTCCAGCCTCATTTAACCTTTAAATAAAGCCAGAAGTAATTTATTGCTTATTTGCTTACAGAATTATCATAGAAACATATTAACAAAAGGATGGGAATCTCTTTTTCGTACAAAGAAATGTTTCTAAGGCTTGTCATGTAAAATTTCAGACTTTACGTGTGTGTATGTATACATGCATGCATGCTCTAGGTTTTATATAACTGGGATTATTTGGTACATGCTTTTAATCATAATATTGTGAACAGATTTTCCCATGTGCTTTATTCACTACATTGTATTCCATTGTTTAGTTGTTCCATAATTTACTTAACCTAGGAGTTCTCAAACTCTAGCAGGCACCAGAATCAATCCAGGGAAGGCTGATTGAAACACAGATTACCAGGCCTCACTGCAGAGTTTCCCAACCAGCAGGTCTGCCTGCTGTGGGGACTGGGAATTTGCATCTGTAACAAGTTTCCAGGTGAGGATGATGCAACCAAACCAACTTAGCCCAACCTCCACCTCAGGCACTTAGGTTGCCTCTGAGTTCACTCTCATACACAATGCTGTGTTGAACATGGCTGATGAAAATGGGCTAAGAAAGGCACACTTTTAATTTATTAAGGTGTCAATTTCTAGAGGTAAGATTGTCAAGACAGATGGTACCATAGGTTTAAAGTGTTTGCTACCTATTGCCAGAACATTAGTTTCAATTTATTTTTCCAANTTTTGAGACGGAGTCTCACTCTGTCGCCCAGGCTGGAGTGCAGTGGCTGGATCTCAGCTCACTGCAAGCTCCGCCTCCCGGGTTTACGCCATTCTCCTGCCTCAGCCTCCCGAGTAGCTGGGACTACAGGCGCCCGCCACCTTGCCCGGCTAGTTTTTTACGTATTTTTAGTAGAGACGGGGTTTCATCGTGTTCGCCAGGATGGTCTCGATCTCCTGACCTTGTGATCCGCCCGTCTCGGCCTCCCAAAATGCTGGGATTACAGGCTTGAGCCACCGTGCCTGGCCAATTCTTGTTTTTCTAATGAGAAGTGCCCACCACATCTAGCTAATGTCACTGAGAAAGCTAGGTTCCCACTCTTAGAGCTGTGTGAACCCAGGAAGCCTCCTCATCTGTTTGAGGCTCAGTTTCTTCATTTATTAAAGGGGAAAGAACACTGCTTTGCCTGCCTGTCTGGGCTGTGGTGAGAACCATGAAATGATGGTGGAGCACCCTTCCTAAATTGCGACTTGTATTCTGAAAGATCAAAATAAACACTGCTGTATCAACTAAGACAGACACCAAGGTTAAGGAAACAAAGTTGCCTACAGGTTAGGGTTCAGGGCCTGGCTGGCATGGGTAATGTCTATATTCCTATGGCTCCAAACTCTCTAACAATGGCACTATCAGACCCCTCCCAAGTCTGATTTACAACCCAGTCACTACAACTCTGATTGGGCAGAGGATGCCCTTACCAACATTCTTTCTTGATAAGCAATTGCAGCCCTTAAGCCATTTTCAGCAGCTTACAGAGGCTGTGCACAAATTGTCTTTGTGTCCTGTGGTTCACCTTTTGTCTTAAAAAGCCAAATTCCACCTTCTTTTAATGCTAAAACCCTGCCCCAAAGTGAACATGGGATGTATGTGACATAGATGTTTACCCACTGTGCATGCACTTGACTCTCCTCATAAATATGTACAGCTTTCCCCCCCAAACCTGCTGCATACATAGGATACCAGCCTTGTGAGCCGTAAAACCCAAACTACCCTTCCCCTCTTTGAAGAGACAGCATCTTGGTACTTGCCAGAGACTGTCTCTTTACAGTTCACCAACTGCTATCACCAATAATGATCCCCTTTTCACTATTGAGTGATCCTGGTGGTCTTTTAGATGACAGACTCATGTACAGGTGGGAGGGTTCTGAGCATTTCCCTGACCGATTAATATGAAGCCCATATGGTGGGAACTGTTCTAGAAAGTTAGCATTATTGGGGAAAAGGTTGCTTGAGGGCTTATCTGCACAGCCACAACTGTTGGCTCAGGTCATCGCCTATGGGAACCCCCAGTAGTGTAATGGTAAGTATTCAACCACTTGCTCCTGGTCGGGGAGGGGTAAGCCCCTGGTTTTAGCCTTTGCTTATTACCATGGGGTAAATACTCCCACCAAGACCTCTAACAAGCTGCCACTGTGTCTTAAAATACAGTAAAATAATTAGGAATTGGAGTGTTTGAGTTTTTATTACTTTCATGTTTAATATAATTTATTTAATTATAAGTTTATACTATTTTTAATTTTGATAATGGCTGTGTTTAACAACTGGCTTGCAAAGTTCTTGAAAGATTTAACAACTGATTCTCATTAGCAAGTACAAGCTGGCCCCAGCACACTACTAGATGCCCCTCTTGACCATAAACTCATTAAAAATGTAAGTCACTATGTCATTCTTGTGGAGGAAAGGTTACACTAGTTATATTGACTTTCATTTTTTACATGTGACTGAGGGCTACACATTGATAATCTGAGTTAGTTGGATTCCAAATGTTTGACACTTATATTTTAAAATAGTCCTAGGCTTCCCAAGGATTGAACTTTGGGGTCCTGCTAAGACATCTGGTGCTTACACCACGCAGCCAAACTCTCCAACACACATCTCCCGTCAAGACAGGCCTTGCAACATGGGGGAAGCAGGCTTTGTTTCCAGAAGCTCATCAATGAGGTCTTGAGAGATCAGTTTCCAGTTGCTGCTATTCTGCCTTTTAATTTTCTTAGTTTGGCTTTATTGTGATCGATTTAATTTGCTGTGAGTTGGGTGGTGTAACCTACTGTGTTGCTGCTCCTGATCGCATCACTGCCATTTGTGGCCTGAAATTTCCCAAGAAGCCAACTTGAATATGTGAATTCATTGTGGTTCAGATAAGAGCAATTTACACCGCTTTCACTAAGGCAGGTAAATAATAGAAAAAAATAACCTTTTGGTTTGTTTGGTGATATTTTACTGTAATGTATCATGACCTGTGAATTTGTGCTACATAAATAGCTTAATAGATGCTGTTTCCAATAAAGTAAGAAGCATTTGCTGAGTTATCTTCAAAACAGGAAATTATTTCAAAAACATGAATCAAAATTTAAATATGCAGATGCTTATAGTCCTGTCTTGCAAAAATAATTCGTATTTTCTCCCCTCTCATTTTTGTCATATTTGTTGAATTCCTGAGAGCCAGGGTGGATTTGGGAGAGTTTCTGAGGAGAACTGCCTTTCCCTTAGAAGGGAGCCCCAGCTGACTGCCTGTTTCACACCATGGCTAGCAGGTCCCTTTCCTCGCTGGACATGGATGGCCATGGTGCTTGCTAGTCAGGTGGGAGCTACACTGCTCGGCCATCCCTGGCCACTCCCTGTTGTGCTGCGGGTGTGCCAGCTCAGTTCCACTCCACTGAAGTTATTGCCTCTGAATGTGAGATAGTCACGTGAACATGCTGGTACTTGGAGCAGTGGAGGATTGTTTGAATCAGTCCTCCATATTAGAGCAAAGCTCACAGGCCTAGAGCAAATCTTACAGGCCTAGGGTGTGGTGTGTGTGTGTGTTTGTGTATTTGTGTGTGTTGGGGGTAGGGAGGTGTGGTGGGGGTAGCAGATGGGGTGTTGGAAACCAATGCCCCAGCCAATGTTCAGTCAGTCTCACTGCACTGCAGAGGGCATGACTGAATGGACTGCTTCCCCTCTGGCTGCTAAGCCTTGGCCTGGGGCCTTTCTTGGAAAGTTTCCTGTGGGAATTTGATATGGCCTGATCCAATCTTCCCAGAAGTTCTCCACCCTTTGCATACTTTATTCCAGGAGGGCCAGGGATCCATTCAAGACTTTGGGTGTTGTGCGGGAGAAGGGACAGTTGCTGGCCTCCTCAGGACACTGGGATCATCCATTAAACAATTGCATCATCTCTCTGTAGGGCAGGCTGGGAAGAAGTATCTTCAACCATGCCTTTGAAATAGCTATTCCAATTGTGGGGATTAAAAGAAATCATCCCAGCTCTGCTCAGGAGTTATCTGTGAACGTATTTGCTGCTTTCCAGTCACAGACATCCATTAGTCTTGGGTGTGGGCTAAAAGGAACATGGAATCAAGCACAGCACACTTTGACATCAACATGACTCACTGTTGGCCTCTGGGTCCTGGGGTCTCACCCTCACACACTTAGACATCAAGGTGACTCACTGCTGGCCTCTGGGTCCCAGAGGCTCACCCTCCAAGTCAGAGCTGTGGGCCATACTGCAGGAGAGTTGGCTCAGTAGAAGAAAGGAATGGTTCCTGAGGGCTGTGTCCAGCGTGGCCTGTGGTCAGCCCATTTTGGACATAGAGGGAAGACCCCTTTCCCTAGAGCTCCCACCGTGGCTCTCCAAGAACACACACAGGACGTGGCCAGTGCTGGAATCTTGTGGGATTCTGGGCTCCTGAGTCACGTGCATGGCATCCAGCAAGGAGTCTTTCCTCTCAGCTGAAGCTGCCCTACCAAGGGAGTGTGCATTGGAAGAAGACGCTTCTGCATTCAGCAACCGTGTTGAACATTCACAGCCCTGCTGGGCCAGAGCTGAGCAAAATGCAGCAGGCTCTGGGCCAGGTGGGGTTCTGGGGCCTGGAGTACAGCCATGCCACACCTGAGGACCTAGCCCCAGGGACCGGCTCCCTCCTGGTTCCCTGATGAGAGGGAAGGCCTAGGCTATTTGTGTGGGCACCCTGAGGTGAAGGCCAAAACCCGAGACAGCGCCAAACAAACCCGCCAAACGAGCAGCCTGTTATTATGTCTAAAGAAAAACAAAAGCAAAACTGCCTTTCCCATTTGCTTGGGGGAGCTGAAGAAGAGTCCTCCGGATTACATTTCCCTGTGCCTGAGCTGAGCCTTCTGTGGTCCACTGACTCACTTCTTTCAAAATAGTTACAAGAAGCAACAGAAAATGAACTCAAAAGATAGTACTTCCCTACTTCACTTCTCAGTTTGTCTGATAGCTTTTGGCACTTTCTCTGCAGCCCAAGCACAGGATGAGGTCATCCCTAAGCCCTGAGGACTGACCTTCACAGGGAAAAATTCCCACTCTGAACACCACCAACCTCACTCCATGAAAACCTGCTGCGCAGCGTCCGGGCAGCTTCCCGCTTCTCCCCGGCCCTTGGGTGTTAAATCTGATAATAGGAGAACTTTGGGAGGGTGGTAAGGCACCTGCCCCACTAGAGCAGCCCCACTTTCAGTGTGGAGAGAAGAGCAGGAGCGGTGCCCACTTGCAACACCTTTACACAGTGGCTCTAGCCACAGAAATGCCACGATTAAGACCGAAGCACCACCCCTTGGCAGGGTGGACAGACTATTTCTGGACTCCCAAGGACCCCAGAATGAATGATGTGATTCTCCCCACAGCCCAGATCGGGATGCAAGCCAAGCTCTGGAATTAGAAGTGAAGAGAGACACGGCCTCTCTGCTTCCTGCTGTGGCTGTGGCCGCTTTGTTTCCTGTTAGCCTCCTCAGCTGGGAAAAACAGAGGCTGGGAAGAGTAGATTTTGGAAGAAAAGACTAGAAAATATTCCAGGCCTCTTGGATGAGGTTTAGGACTCGCATGCAATGTGTGCAACGAACTGGCCAGGAGTCAGAGCTCCAAGAAAGTGCTGCGTTGGTCCTTTTGGGGGTTTGCACACCAGCCCTGTTGGCTGCAGCAGTGAGGCGTGGAGGTTCCTGGCAAGGATGGAAAATCCACTGGAGAGCTGCAGGGGGATGGGTGGGAGCCATGTGTGGGTGGTCTCAGCTGAGTATCTGCATGGAGCAAGCAGAGCGGCTGGGGCAGAGGCTCTTCCCATAGATGGAAGCAGCCCAGAGGCCACGTGAGTGAGGAGGACAATCGCCCACCATCGGAGGGGCTTCACTCCAAACTAGCCCCAGGGAAGTAGCTCACAGGAAACATCAGAGCAACCTGGCCACGCAGCCCTGCCCCCAGGCCTGAGATGGAGGCTGCTTCTCCCCTAACTCTCCCACCCAAGGCTCATCGAACCCCTCTGAATTGCCAAGCTCCCTATCTCTAAGGGGAGTTCACAGTGTATAATTTTTCAGAGGATTAGGAAGAACGTTTATAGATTGTGGGGAAAGAAAGACCTGACTCAGGGACTTTGGAAAACATTGGGCCCCAAATTGTAAAGCTTTTGTCTTTACAAAAGCAACTGTATGTAAACATTGCAATCTAGTAAATTGTTTCCTATGGGGTAAGGATGGGAACCATCCTCCCAAGTTGTCCTGGGAAAACCACAGGGCTCACCTGGCCCCCAGGTTTCCCTGACTGGGCCAGGAAGATGCACAGAGCACAGAAACTGGTCAACGAACTAGCTCATTAGAACATATTTACACATTATAGGGAAAATCAAAGTCCATTGAATTACCATGGCCTGTAACAAATTGCCCCAGAAACTAGTGTGTAAAACACCTTTTTTTTACGCTCACAGTTTCTGTGGGTGGGGAATTCCAACAGTGCACAGAGGGGAGGGCTTGTCTCTGCCTTGTGATGTCTTGGACCCAGCTGGAAGACTTGATGTCTGGGAAGCAAAATTATCTGAAGGTGTCTTCACTCACACACTGGTGGTTGATTGAGACCTTTGCTGGGGCTGCTGCCTGGAATACATCTATGTGGCCCCTCCCTGGGGCCTAGGCTTCCTCACAACATAGTGGCTGAGTCCAAAGGAGAGGGGAGACAGAACCAGGAGGAAATCACATCTTTTATGACTTGGCACTGACAGTCACAAAACATCACTCCTGTGCATTCTGTTGATAGAGGCAGTTACCAAATCCACCCTAGTTTAGGAAGAGGGACCCTATCATGCTATCAGAAGAGCATGTGGGTTGTGATATAGACTGGTGTGGCCATGTTTGGAAAATTCAGTTTCACACAGCCCCACCTAATCTTTCTCCTCTTTCTTGAGGTCAATGTTGTTTTCTCTTGGGTGTGATATTTTCAGATCTCCTCTGTGCCTTTTGATACATAGACAATATAGATTTGGTCAGTGCTTTTGGGAGAGTGTGTTTAATTTTTACACAAGTGGGGCCATCTATGTGTTCCATGTATCTTGTGTTTTCATTTAACATGAATTCACTTATCAGTATGTATAGATCTCTTTCTTTTTATTGCGGTGTAGTATTCCACAGTTCGGTTATGTTGTAGTTTGTTTATTTTGATGGATCTTAGGAGTGTCTCCTGTCTTTATTTCTATTATACACAATGCTGCAATAAATATTTCTCTAGGTGCTGTTTTATGCACATAGCACATAATGTGACTGTTCCCTAGGAAAGAGATGATAGATGATAGTAAACTGCCTAGGAAGCACCTGCCCACTTTTAATTTTAATGGGTACCACCAAACTTTTTGAGAAAGGTAAGGTACACTGTTCCAATAGAGAATAAAAGTGTTCATTTCCTTATGTCCTCACCAGCACTGGGTATTGTCCATCTTTTTAACTCTTGCCTATCTCATGGGTGAAAAATGCTATACTGTATACCACACATTTTTAAGTTGTAGCTCCCTTATTACAGTGGGACTCAACATCTTCTTAAATGTTTATCAGCCATCTGTATTTCTTCCCCTGGAAACTGCTTGCTCATTTGCTTTTTTTTCCAGTTCCACTGAAAAGCAGAGGAATGCAAATTAAAACAGTGCGTTTTTTAAAGCAGTGAAATTAGAAAAGATGACAAAGATTCTCAATGCTTGTGAAGATTAATATTAAGTTGAGAAAAACCACCTTGTAATTACAAATGTTAACATATTTTGTTTCTACACATTTTTCATTAAAACATAAGCTCTGAACCATTATGAAAATATTCTTAATTGTTTTACATGAAGTGAGACCAAAGTTGATTAAAAAAAATAGCAAATATAATTTTTCAGCATCATTTGTTGGCTGAGTCTCCTTTCCTCTCAGACTTGCTGTTTACTTTGCTGCTTAACAGTTCTCCATGATGTCATCTCTCTCTGAACTGCCTTCCATCCCCCAATGACCTACTTATTTTCTGTGCTGGCTGCCTCCTCTTGTTTTTGTAAGTCAAGTCTTTGTATTTATTTGTTAAAAAAGGATGCACTTACACTATTTCCTCTTTTAGCCAGGGGACATAGTCTCCTGTTTAGGTCAGGTGTGACTTTCATGGCTCAGTAGAGCACCGTGGTGTCTTCCTCCACACAGTGGCCTCACATTCTAGAGAGGAGGATATTCCTAGGTGCTGGGTGTGTGTGGGGATGTTGGTGTTGCTTGTGGAATACTGGGATTATTTTTAATCCATCACCTATTTGAACTGTTTAGTATTGTTTAGTATTTGGGATTCAAAGGAATAGAGTTGATGAGACTGACCAAGGGTGGGAAAAGACTAGCCACAGAGGGAAGTGGTAAGAAGCTTGTTGGAGGAAACGAGTGAAGTGCTAGGGTGTTACAGAGCAGAGAGATGGCAGGTGAACATTTTATCAGGCTGATTGAGGCTGAAGCATGGTTTGTGCAAATGGAGAAGTAAGAGGCAACTCCCAGAGTCCTAGTTGGAGAGAACCAGCCACCTTGGAACTGCAGAGATCCAGGGAGCACAGAGGAGGCAGCTCCCAGAGGGAGTAATGCCTTTATCAGCCCAACGTGTTCATCAGCTGTTTACTCATTATTTCCTGAGTGTTTGTTAATATGTAAAACATTGTTCTAGATACCAGAGATATAATGAGATGGAAGGAATGAAGGAAGTCCCTACCCTCCTAAGCTTACATCTAAGGAGGAGAAGACAGATACAGGTAAACCCATGAGATACACACACAGACATTATATAGAGCCTAGGGTGGTAAATGCTATCATGGAAAAATAAAGCAGGGTAAGGTGACAGAGAGCTGTGGGGCCAAAGAAGGCTCTTTTCCTGGGGGTGCTAGGCAGGCTCCTCTGACCAGGTGATGTTTCAGAGGAGACCAGAAGGAGAGGGAACCACACAGGAACCTAGGGGAGAGCCTGGAACAGGCACAAGGAAGAGCAAGTGTGAGAGCCCAGAGCCCATGAAGGGAGGATGCCGGACGCCTCCGGGAGCAGTGAAATGTCTGGAGTCACAGGAACTGAGCAAGGGAGTGAGTAGAGGAGAGTGGAGGGGTGGGGTTGTGGAGGGCTGAGGAGCCTAAACAAAGTCAGTGTGGGCACTTGAGACACGGAAGAGGAGAGGTTTTCCACATTGGGAAGCAGGGTCATTTGATGTTGGCTGATGACTGTATGTATGTGAGCCTATGTATGGTTAATTAATCTGGCATGAGTTTGTGTGCATGTATGTGTGTGTGGTTAAGTAAATACGTGTGTGAATTTGTATGTGTGAGCATGTTATGTGTCTATGTGAACACATGTACATATGTTTATGTTACTGTGTGTGCCACACGTATTACAGTGTATATGTCTATCTGAGTGACCACGTATGTGTTTCTTTGTGTGTGAGTGACATAGTTTGGATATGTGTCCACTTCAAATCTCAGGTTGAAATCTGATATCCAATGTGAGAGGTGGGCCTAGTGGGAGGTGTTTGGGTCACGGGGACAAATCCCTCATGAAGGGCTCAGTGCCATCCTCGTGGTAACGAGTTCTCAATCCTAGTTCCGTCAGAACTGAGTGTTGAAAAGAGTCTGCCACTTTCTCCACTCTCTCTTCCTTCCTCTCTTACCCATGTGATCTAAACACACCTGCTCCCCTTCCCCATCTGCTGAGAATGGAAGCTTCCTAAGGCCCTCACCAGAAGCAGTTGCTGGCACTACGCTTCGTGTACAGGCTGCAGAAACATGAGCCCAACACACTTCTTTCTTTCATAAATCACCCAGCGTCAGGTATCCCTTTGTAAGCCACACAAGTGGACTAAGTCAGTGGTTCCATGCATGCTTAAGTGTGTACAAGTGTCTCTGTGTGTGTGTTTTTATGTGAGTCTAAGTAGTTAAGAGTATGTGTGTTTTGTGTTTGTGCATGTCCATGATAATACACAAGACAGAAAAGGTCCCATGGGGAAATGAGAACATGTTGGGAAGCCTCTCCTGGTACCCAGGCTCAGCCTCTGCCCTTGCCATGGGTCACAGAACAGACAAGTGCCATCGATGAGGTCACACAGTAAAGCTAGGATCTTAGCGACCATGGGGAGCTCAGTGTCCACTCTGGCTGGGGCCAGCTGGAGGGCTTCAGTACAGCCCCAGCCAACTCTCATTGAACAGCTGGAGCACTGAGACCCTGGGCACTCATTTCAAATCATGAAACGCCACTTCACGGACCACAGGGGAGAACAGTCACCCACCGATGGGACCACCCTCAACTTGACCAGCCCTGAGTCCACTGAGGAGAGTGTGGAAGTGTTCTGGCCAGGTAGGTCAAAAGAAAGGCCTGGAAGGTCAGCCAGCTGTGCTCCCTGGGAAGGAAGCCCTGATGGGAAGGGACAGTGCCAGGTCGCCTCCTGATACTGTTATCAAATGGTTGTGTTGACCATAAACGTAGATGTGGAGGGAAAGGAAATTGATATTTATGGGACACTTGGTATGACTGAGGCTGCTGTGAATACATAAGGTGTTTTCAGGGGATATGAGGATGAAAATGTAAAATATTTATAATTATGTATTTATTTTAATGTGTATTTGAGAAAACAACACGTCAAATTCAGCAGCGAAATAAAAAATTCCTTTATAACAAAATGATGAAAGTTAATCTAGATCATCAATTTGAAGACCACCAGGATGTGTCTGTGGGCAGCATCTAAGTGTCACACCAGCTCTGGGGGCCCAATGGCTCCACCACTCATTCAAACTCCGTGCCTCTGTTTCCTACTCTGTTGAATGGGAATCCTAACAATATAATTTCTTAGGGTTGTTTTGAATATTAAAGGAGCTAACACTTGGCAAGCACTTCCATGGCGAGAGGGACACAGTAAGTGTTGAAGGAGATGGTGAGATGGTCCCCTCTGGGGAAGGTGAAGATAGGTCACAAATGTTGAAGAGGACGGTGGGTCTGGGTGGCTTGGCCACATTTAAAAAACATTGTTTTTTAAATGGGCTTTATTGAGGTGTCTTTTATGCACACCGACTTCAGCAATTTTAAATGCACAATTTAAAGAAGTTTGACACATGTACATTTGTGGAACCATCAACACAATCATGATAAAGAAGATTTTCAGAATTCCTAAAAGTCCCCTTGTGCCTTATTATGGTCAGTCTCCCCTCGACCCATCCCCAGCTCTGGGCAACCACTGAGCTGTTCTCTGTTCCTAAAAATTTGCCTTTTCTAGAATGTCATCTGAATAAAATCATATACTACGTGGCCTCTTTTTTTCTTTTTGTTCACATCCTCTCATGACTACACAGCCTTTTTAATTGGCTTCTTTTATTTAGCATAATGCATTCAGGATTCATCTGTATTGTTGCATGTCTCAGTGGTTCATGGATTTAACAGGTTGCATCATATGGATGCACCTCAGTCTGCCTACCTATTCCCCAGCGGATGGTCTTTTGCTTGGTGATTAATACATTATTTGATCCTTATCATCATATCCCTAATGTGTATATAACTGTTATTCACCATTTAATGGTCTTTCTCAGTTGAGTCAAGGATTTGGTGATTGCATTCATACATTATTCAATCATTACCGCACCCTATGATGTAGGTATTATCACCATCTTCATTTTATCAGGATATGGGCAGAGGGGGCGGTGTTTGCCCAGGAGCTCCCAGAGCCTGTACCCTTTCAGAGTCTGCAGCTCCTGAAGGTAGATGTGGCATTGATCCCTTGGGGGGCACTGATGACAATGTCCTTCTGCTTCTCAGGGACTATACAGAGAGAAGGGTCGTCCCCACGGCCACGGCCTGCCATTCCCCGGGACGAGGGCCTCTACTTCTCTGCCAGGGCCCAGGGGATGCTGGTGTGGAGCAGCTCCCCATCCTCAGAGTCCTCCGAGTACCAGTCCTACTCCCAGTACCAGTCGTGCTGCTCCTGCATGTGCGACGAGGACAGCGCTGCTCCGCAGAGTGTGTGTGCCTTCTACACGCACGTGCAGACCGTGCAGGGTGTGGCGGTGGCCTGGGAGACCGAGACCGGCTTCGAGCCGGTCAGTCGGAAGCCCCGCATCCATGAAGCCCAGTTCATCAAGAGGCAGAGGCGGAATGGCTCCTCCTTCGAGATGGCTTCCAACACCGATCTGCGCTGGGACCTGGAAGCCTGCAAGAGCAACTGCAGCCCCGAGCCCGAGGACACAGAGCTGCTGGAATGCTGCCTGCAGGAGTTGCGGTCGCCCCCGGACTGGCTGGTCACCACCAACTACGGGCTGCGCTGCGTGGCCTGCTGCCGGGTCTTCCCCTCCCTGGACGCTCTGCTGGAGCACGCCCAGCATGGCATCCGGGAGGGCTTCAGCTGCCAGATCTTTTTTGAGGAGATGCTGGAGAGAAGGCGGGCTAAAGGCCAAGCACATGACCAACAGCTGGAGGAGGAGCAGAGTCCTTCAGACAACAGTGAATGTTCCCGGCCCCAGGGTGAGGTGCTCCCAGCACAGCAGCAGGAGAAGCAGTGAGCTGGAGGGGAGATACTCACCCCTGCCCTCACCTCCAGTGCCTGGGACTGCTCCTTCCCCAGCCAGCAGTATCAGAGCCACTAGGGCAGTGAGAGGGGACCAGGATCCGGAGGAAGGAAAGGCATGGGGTGTAGAGCAGCGAGGGCCAGGAGCCTGGAAGGAGCCCCCTTCCTGTCCTGGGCACAGCATCTCCACCAGGGTCTATTTCAAAATCCAAACCCAAACAAGAGGGCTTTGAGTGTTTCTGATGGCGGGCACAACATCTGAAACCCACAAACGCATGGCCAGAGGGATTTCTATTTTTGCCGGTGCATCAGGCAGGTCCACACTTGCTAAGTAGATGTGGGTCACAGGACAGCCAACTGCAAATGACTCTTCAGCCCTATTTTTTTCACTGTTATGAATCTGTCATATGCCCTAGTTCTATGTCTTATGTTATTGGGATTAAACTTGAATAACACAAAATTGAATGCAGTGAATAATTGAGTGAACATGCTGTCATATTGGACACGTGGGAAGTTGCCATTTCCATAGGTTACAAACTAGCACAAACACCTGGAGACAGGTAGTTTCTCAAGGTAGAGCAGGAAGCTGGTGATGTCCTTCCTACCTATGAGTTCATCTATGTCAACTACACATTTTTAAGAGTTGCCACGAAATTCATCTTCACCCTTCTCCCTGTCTCGGGGGTCTGCATTCATTCAAGAAAAATTAATCATGGTCCACTGTGTGTTTGACATGCTGATGGAAGACATGCTCCAGCCTCTGTTGCTTCCAGTGAGAGACAGTTAGAATGGGCAATTGCAAGGCAAAGGGATGAATGCCATCAAGGAGGTTTGGGGAGCCTAGATGAGGGGCCCCAAGTTCAAGCTGTTTGATCAGGAGAAAGAACTTTCCAAAAATATGATGCTCCCAGGGGCTTAAAGGAAAGGCTAGACCAGGGTTCCTCAATCAGCACTGTTGATCCTGCATGCTAATTATTTGTTGCGGGGGCTGTCTGGTCTGCTGCAAGATGTTTACTGGCCTCCCTGGCCTCTACCCATCCGAAGCCAGCAGCATTCCCTGCCCCACAGTTGTGACAATCACAAATGTCTTCAGACATTAACAGATATTCCCTAGGGACAAAATCACCCCAGGTTGAGAACCACTGAGCTAGACACGAACAAGGCCACGAGGAGAAAAAACAGACATGATACATTTGGGGAACTGCTAGCCACTTGATCTGACTGGAATGCTGGGGTTATTTGTCTCTCATATAGTTTATAAAGATGTGCCAGGCACTGAAGTGGACATGGGGAATAAGTGAACAAAGGGAACAAGGCAAACATGCATGCTGCTCCGTGGAGCTTATAGCCTGAAGGCATGCATATAAAATAATTATGAAAGTTTCCATTTCATGACCTAAAGTGTCCTGTGTGGCTGGGCCTTTGCTACTTTCTCCACACCATCTCTTAGCATTCTGTGCCTCACTCACTGTGCTCCAACCACATGGGCCCCTTTCTTTCCTTAAAGGATTCAGGTGTTCATGCTTCAGGTCCTTTGCCCTTGCTGTCTCCCCTAAGTGGAATGCACCCTTGTGTGTCTCTTTTCTGGCTGTCCCCTTGCTCATCTTTGAGGTTGCAGCTTAAATATCTCTTTTTCAGAGGGTCTTTTCCCAATCATGCTGCTGTAGCATATGCCTCATTCTAAGTGTGGATGGTTTTAAGAAGTGACATGGTCAGATTTATGCTTTAAAAATCTCACTCCATGGTGTGTGGGATATAGATTGGGATAGCAGCAAAAGAAGAAAATGAGAAGTGGAGAGATCAATTAGGAGGCTGTTGAGGAAGTCCAGGCCAGGAATGGTGGTGACTTGGACCATGCTGTCCCAAGCCAAGAGGGAGAAGAGTGGATGCCTTCAAGACTTATTTGGGGAATAGAATCCAAAGGCCTTGGGGAAGGGTGCATGTCAGGGTAGAAGAAAGGGGTTTGTCATGGTGGATTCCCAGGTTCCTAGGAGGAGCAAATGTGGGTGGCTGTGCATTAACTGATATGAGGAAATTTGGGGGGTGATTTCAGTATGAGTGTGTGTGTGAGCGTGTTTGTGTGTGAGCATGCATGTCTGTATTGGACATGCATATCAGCATGTGTCTGCTTGTAGACATACAGGCATAAGTGCTGGGAGGCAAGTGACAGAGGTGAGTTGAGACATGGTCAGTTCTAAATGCTAATGGCACATCTGAGCAGAGATGTTGAGTGGGAAGTTCATGTTATTTAGAAGATAAATCTAGATTGGAAATGTAAATGAGAAAGTTAACTGCAAATAAATGGTACCATACTGAAAAACCACAACAGTGGATGGATGACACTAACTAGGGTGCAGGGGTAGAGTTAGGGTGTGCCCTGTGAAGTAGGGAGGAATGGAGTGAGAGCATTTCTTAGGAATTTTCTTCAAAGTCAACAAAAATAAGAAAAGATAATTTTCAGGAGGGTAAGCAGTGTCGAATGCTAGGGAGAGTTGGAGCGAGCTGAGGACACAGTATATTTCATTTGACGCACGAGTTTGCTGACAGTTCTGATGAGAGCAGTCTCAGCAGCTGAGAAGGGCAGAGGTCAGACAGGCACTGGTCAGCAGCAGACACAAAATAAACTGCTGGAGGTAAGCATTGGACATCTCTGCAGGCAAGTCTGTTTAGAAAGGAAAGCAACAATGGCTGTAGCTGGACAAAGATGGGGGAGAGAGTAAGTGTATGCCAATGGAAATGATCCAACAGAAAGGAAGAGACAGATAAGGTGGAAAAATGGGGAAATCTAAGGTGAGGAGCCAAACAGGAGAGAAGGGGCTGAGCTGACATGGAGAAACCGACCTTGAAAAGGGTGGCTCCGAGCTCCTTGTTGCATGCAGATGGGCAGTTAGTCACATAGAGCTTTGGAGTCAAAATTAGGGAACTTGACCATCCACCCTGAAAACTACAAGGAGCCCTGAAGAAATCTGAAGTCGGATTTGCATTTGTGAAGATCACTGTGGCGAAAAGGGTCAAAAGTGGATGAGAGACAGCATGGTTGGTGACAAGGGGTTCAGCTAAAGTGTGGGTGGCAGGGTGAATTCAGGGGAAATTTAGAAGACTGAACCATAAAGTGTGGCTAGTGTGTGATGAGGATGGTGAAAGGAAGGAATTCGGAATGACCTCTAGGGTTTTTTTCTGGGTGACAAAATGTCGGAGCCATTTGCAGACAATGGAGAAGGAGAAGGTTTGCTTGGGATGCTGGTAAACCCACTTTTGACTAAGCTGAGTTTGAGACAGAAACATTCAGAAGGGGGCTAGTCATAAGGGTATGGAGCTGAGAAGAGTGGTCGTCCACCTGTGTGTGGTGAGCTGTGGCCATGGTGCTTTGCATGAGCTTCATGTGGGATGCATTCCTTCTGCTGGTGCAAGTGCAGCAGGAAGCCATGAGGTCATCTTAGAAAGGGCATCAGCGGTGGGGATGATATCTTATCAGCCTTTTAAAGGTGCAGCAGAGGCCACAAACCTTTTAAATTTGGTGTCAAAGGAGCTTGAGGCTCAGCAGGAAGTAAAAAGAGCCCCAGCTTTATGAAACTCTTCTCGGAAGAGCTATCTGGTATTTGCGGGGGCTTCATAGGCAGGTAGAGTCCAAAGGACACTGCAAGGGAAGGAGAGGCTGCTAAGCCAGAAATAGTGAGTACTAAGGAGGAGAATAGTTTTATCTTAAAAAAATCAGTATGGGAGGGAATTGAAATGAGGCATGATATCTAAGCTCTGAAATTTCAGAATTTAAGAGACAAGTGTTTTTAAGTGCTAAATTCTGTATTCTAAGGGCAAAGCATCGTTTTAAACTCTTTATGAATATTAAATCGTGTAGTGCTCTCCACAGTCCAATGAGGTGGATCCTATTATTGTCCGTGTTTTGTTGGTGAGTAAGCAAAGACCCTACAAAGGTCATACGGCTGGTGTACACCAGCCTGGCTCCAAGCCTATGTTCTAATAGTCACACAGAGATGCAAACTTCAGTGTAAGGACAGATGCAAGGTATTTAGGAAAGCAAATATGTCAACTGCACAGGCTGCATTTTCTTTAGATTAAGTAGCAGCAGCTGCAGATCAAGGGAAACATGATGAGTGTTCAGGAGAAATGAAATATGACAGCAACCTCGGGTAAGCAAACTATTAATGTAAAGGATAACTTCAGCTGACATGGATGGGGAAGAAGAGAATAACATTATTCTTAAGGTAGTGACTTGTTCTTAAATTATAACTGAAACTCAACTGAGTTAAATGTTCATTTGTGGTTTAGACACATAATTTTGCAGATACCTGGGACTTCACCGACAAGAGTAAGGGAAATCTTTCCAGAGGTGTCAGGAGATCTCAAACTTTTTAAATTATGAACCATTTTAAACCCTTTATTTTCCCAAACCATAGAAGATGGAGCTCATGTTATAAAACCTACATAAACCTCATAACAAAGCCTGAAAAAGATGGCACTAAAAAGGTAGGCAATATGTTGATCTCACTTATTAACACAAAATAATAACTAATCTAATTTAACAGACTACAAAAACAGTAATTCACCATGACTGGCCTGGTGTGGTGGGCTCATGCTTGTAATCCCAGCACTTTGGGAGGCCAAGGCAGGTGGATCGCTTGAGCCTAGCAGTTTGAGACAAGCCTGGGCAAAATGGCAAAATCCCATCTCTACAAAAAACAAAAAATACAAAAATTAGCTAGGCATGGTGGTGCGCATCTGTAGTCCCAGCTACTTAGGATGAGGTGGAAGACGACTTGAGCCTTGGAGATTGAGGCTACAGTGAGCCATGATTGTGCCACTGCACAATCATAGTCAAAACTATAGTCAAAGAGTTTTATAGTCAAAACTGTAAAACTCTTAGAGAAAACATGGGTGTAAATTCTGAGAATTGAAAACATACGTCCACATAAAAATTTGTACATGAATATTCACAGCAACATTATTCATAATACACCTAATTAACCTAATACAGAAAGTAAAAACAGCCTACATGTTTATCAAATGATGAAAGAATAAACAAAATATAGTATATCCATACAATGGAATATAATTCAGCCATAAAATGAGGAACTGATCCGTGTTATATACAGATGAACCTTGAAAACCTATGAAGCGAAAGAAGCCAGACACAAAAGGCAACATAACGTATAATTCTATGCCAATGAAATATTCAAATAGGCAAATTTATAGAGACAAAAAGCAGATTAGTAGTTGCCAGGGATTCAGGAGAAGGGGAGGAACGGGAGTGACTGCTAACAGGTATGGGATTTCTTCTTAGGGTGATGAAAACATTCTGGAATTAGTGGCAATGGTTACACAACTTTGTGAATATGCCATAAACCACTGAATTGTAGTATGTGAATTGTATCTCAATTTAAAAGACATATAATAACTATAACAACCATTCCTGTAATAAGTTCCTTAGAAACTAAGAATAAGATTTTTTTCAGATAATATAGAATATCTCAAACCAAAGAGCAAAATATCTACATGTACTTCCATTAAAATCAGATAAAAAATGTTATGTATTACAATTTTTATTTGACATTGTTCTGGAAGTTACAACCAATGCATCAGATATGAAACAAAAATGTTATATACAGTAGACAGAAAATAATTTTCAGAAAAAGATAATACACTTCGAAAGTGCAAATGAATTAACTAAAATTATTGAAAAGATAATCAAAGGATCGATATATAAGATGGAGTTCAAGAACTTCCTTTTATATTAGACATGACTAATTAGGAAATAACGTGGAAAATATTCCATCCACTAGATAAACAGCTATTAATGGAAATATTGCAAGAGTGATGAAATGTCTAAGTGATTATTTCTAGTTGGTAATTGTTGATACATTTTATTTCTTCTGTAGTTTTTATTATTTTGTATTTTCTGTATTGATCAAGTACAGCTTTTAGAATAAAAAGGCAATAAAACATTTAATCAAGCATTACTTTGTGTGCACCTATACTCTTAGCTACTGGGGAGGCTGAGGTGGGAGGATGGCTAGTGCCAAAGCGGTAGAGGCTGTAGTGAGCTATGATTGCAACACTGCATTTCAGCCTGGGTGACAGAGCAAGACCCTCTCTCTAAAAAAAAAAAACAAAAACAAAATATTACCTTAGTAAGAAGTGACTTTGGGGACTTCCTCAGTTCACACTTGTAGTCTGAAAGACATATTGTGAGAACCCCAGCTCTTAACTTCTTAATCCTTAGTTCTTCAGAATTAAATTAGCTTTAATTTTAAGAGCACTTTATAATAAATGATAGCCCAGCCAACTCAAGGCAATTAAATTACATCGTTCTTTTTGAGATGTGTCCTCATTGTTTACCAAGGTTGAAAGCCATGAGAGGAGGATCTTGAGAGAGAACCAGGGTGGGAACTCAGTTGAGAGAGGGTAAAGATAATGAGTCTGGGGACGGGAATAAGACGGCATCAACAGGACCATACAGGAAGAAGTGGAAGCTGAAGTACAATGAAGGAAAGATGAAGTTCAATAAGGCAGATAGAGGTGGGAAGAGAGAAGTGACAGATGTTAAGAATAACATGTAATGCTTTGACCTGAAATGTGACATCACAATGGGGTCCTGGAAGGGGGATTGTGGGGAAAAATGAGGGTCATGTCAAAGATGGTGGAGTCCTGACAGACCTTTCATGACAGTTTCTGTGGTGCTCAGTAATAGGTTAAATTGTGTCCTCCCAAAATTTGTATGTTGAGGGCTGGGCATGGTGGCTCAAGCCTGTAATCCCAGCACTTTGGGAGGCTGAGGTGGGCAGATCACTTGAGGTCAGGAGTTCGAGACTAGCCCGGCCAACATGTTGAAACCCCATCTCTACTAAAAATACAAAAATTAGCTGGGCATAGTGGTGGGTGCCTGTAGTCCCAGCTACTCAGGAGGCTGAGGTGGGAGAATCACTTGAA
The DNA here is from genome assembly GCF_003255815.1 of Theropithecus gelada. Lineage (NCBI taxonomy): Eukaryota > Metazoa > Chordata > Mammalia > Primates > Cercopithecidae > Theropithecus > Theropithecus gelada. The sequence continues at coordinate 44,714,710 of NC_037677.1, forward strand.
CCCGGGAGGCGGAGTTTTCTGTGAGTTGAGATCGCACCACTGCACTCCAGCCTGGGCAGCTGAGTGAGACTCTGTCTCAAAAAAAAAAAAAAAAAAAGAAAAGAAAAGAAAAAATTCATATATTGAATCCTAATCCCTGGCACCTGAAAATGTGACTGTATTTGGAGTTAAGGCTTTTAAAGAGGTAAATTCATATCAGGGGGCCTAATCCAATATGACCAGAGTCTTTATAAGAAGAGGAGATTAGGACCCAGGCACATATAGAGGGAAGACTGCATGAAGACACAGGGAAGAAGACGGCACCTGCAAGTGGAAAAAAGAGACTCAGAAGAAACCAACCCAGTGAGGCCTTGATCTCCGACTGTGTCACAAAACTGTGAGACAATACATTTTTTATAGTTTAAGCCACCTGGCCTGTGGATTATGGCAACCTGAAAAACTGAATATAGATTCTGAAGAGCAGGAGACAGAGACAGGAAGACAGCAGCCACAAAGGCTCAGGAAGGTCCATGTTCCAGGTAAGGGAGCCTTCCCAGGCGGGGTCCTTAGGGGCACAAGCACATGGTGAGCAGTCTGTCCACATTTGTTGATGTAAATGCTGGTAACAGCATAAATGCATATGGGAGCAAGCAACTAACTTTTGGCAAACACAGGGTGGTCTCTGGCCTGAGCACAGAGGGTGATGTGGGCCCCTGTCAGAGGGTTTTGCAGAAGGAGTCAGGTGTGTGGGCATGTGGTGCTACTTTCAGCCTCAAATGCTTCCCTCCCTGTGACCAGGTCTGACCAGAAGGTCCCACAGAAAAATGAGCCGGGTACAGGGACAAAGGGGATGTGCTGAGCTGTAGAAAAGACAGAGTAAGGAGATTCATGAAAATGTCGGGTCTACAGCTCACAGCCTGGGTACCAGGAGCCAGAGCCCATGTGTGCACGTGTGTGTGTACATTTGTGTGTGTGTGTGTGTGTGTGTGTGTTACCTGCTGCTCTGCACTGGGCCATGCTGACACCTAGACTGGGCCAAGCACAAGGATCCTGTGAAGAGGCTCACAAATGACTCCTGACTCCTGATGATTTATGTACCGTCTGCTGCTGGACTTGCTGCAGCCCTTCCAAGCACACCCTCAAGGACTACTGAGCCGGGGTGCCATCAGTCTTGGGAAAAGAGAGTGAGAATTTCCTAAAGCAATGTTTGGCAAACTTGACTACTATTATTTTGAAAGGCCAAGAAACATTCCTATGGAGCCTGCCTTGACTTCATTTATTGATGTGGAAATAAAGCAGCACAAACACAAACAGCTAAGCTTATAGTTACTTTACAAGTGCAAAACAAAAACCAAATGTGTAAATTAAACACAATTACAAACAGCAATAAAACTCAAACTAACAACATTAGTTTAATGTGACTATGGGTGTTTGTGAAACCAGTTTGCCTCTTCTGTGAATATGGAACTGAATGCCATTCAGATTCTCCTGTGGGGTGATGGGCTCTCACGCCAAGTGCTGGGAAGTGAGTCAGAGCCTCACAGCAGTCGCATGCTGATAGAGCTTGATGCCTTTACTTCCATGGACGTCAAACTGCCACCTGTGTCAGACTAGCTCATCTTAGACTTCGGTTACAATCCATTGCTTCTGTAACACTTTTAGTCTAGACTTGCTCCAAGCTGGGAATCTTTGTGTCTCTGTAGAGGACTTACAGAGGTCTTATTCCCTTGTTTCTAAGTTATTAAGAATGCAGAATGGGAATTTCCCGAAGCCTAAGTCTTCTGCTTGGATTCATAAAACATCAGAACTGTATTTACTGTAACATCTTTGACATGGGGAGGAAGCACTTTAAAATTAATAGTACCTTACAACAGATGAAATAATGTAATATGTATGATATTGATCAATAATTATATGATGCTTATGAGCAGCATACATGTAAAAACATTGAGATATCATAAAAGTCATAAACAAGCTTTTACTTTTAGGTTTTACTTTGAAAAAAAAAGAAAACTTACAGACGTTGCGAGAATAGTACAATGAATTCCATATGCTCTTTATCTAGATCTACCGACTCTTCCCATTTGCCTCTTTCTCCCTGTGTCTCTGTCTCTCTTTCCATATATATATTATACAATACATATTATAGATAAACTTATTGTTACTTTTGCTGAACCATTTAAGAGTAATTTACATTCTATTAACACCAGACACTTCGGTGTGGATCACCTAAGAACAAGTATAAAGGCATTCTCTTTCATAATCATGCCAGGAAATGTATTGTATGTAGTATACAATATAGTCAATTTGCCAGTCAAACCAATAATGTCCTTTTTAGCATTTTTTTCCTGATCTCACATCAAGGATCTAGGATCATACATTTCATTTAGTTGGTAAGTCTTTTTAACCTCTTTTACTCTGAACAGTTCTTCAGCCTGTTTTTCGCTCATTGAATGTTCAATGAAAGTAGAAGGCATGGACTGAGATTTTAATCTTGTATATCAGTGGTCAGTTCTAAGATGTTTTCCTTGTGGTCAATTTTATAGACATCTGTTCAGTTCCTAGTCTCTCCCTCATTCCAATCCCCTCCTTCTGGAACCTTCTAGGAAACTGGGGCCATGTCTTTCCGTTTCCTGGGAACTCATCCAGGTTGCTGAATCCAGCCAGCCTGCAGAGCCCTTGGCATCAGCTCACAATCACCTCCATCTATTGGGGTCACCAATGAGGTTGTTTAGAAGCTGTTTCTATCTAGACATCCTGTCAGGCCTGTAGCTTCACATTTCCGTACACTTCGGGAAAAACACTGCATTCCATATCCATACTCCTTCCCCAGTTGTGCCGGGGGAAGACAGTGCTGCAGGTTTCATGTAAACTCTGCCCCAGGGGCTTTAGGCCTATGTTTGTGATTGGATGGGTGCATTGTCTGTAACCACGATTTTTCCTCTTTCTTATCCTTTCCCTGCTCTCTCAGTAACAGCTGAAAACCTCTTTTGTCTAGGGTGAACTCTCTTTCAGTGGCAATTCAAGCATGTAGCTGACTGCTTTTAGCTGTAAAATGCTTGTGGGAGGAGCAAATATTCAAAATTACTTTTAGAAATCTAGACTGAAAACGTAACACGTGGAAATCTGCTAAACACCTTAGAAGAGGGGGGTTTGCTTTTGCTTGGTGTTCTTAGTTTAGGGATATATTTGCTCTATATAAGGTCCATTACAAAACCATGCTGTATTCTTCCATCTCTGACCCAGGTTCTAACAATTGGATAATGAAAGAGGAAAAGCCCCAGCCTGCCAGGTGATAGCAGAATGCACTTGTTTGAGAAAATCTGGATTTCTAAGGTTCTTTCAGTGGCAATTGGTAGAATCCAGGATTAGTTGAGTAGGCTTTCCACATAGCTTAGTGTCCACAGGAATCTGGATCAACTTTAGAATGGTTTGAACGCCCGTCTTTTTACGAGGTAAATCAAAAATATAATTGGATTGTACTATTCTTCCGATTCAGTACAAAGTAAGACCTGATAGAGCCAAGGTATGGACAAAGAAGTCTGTGGAGGATTTTCAAATGGTCCTAAGCTTGTGAATGAGTGAGCAGGCAGCAGAGCTAAGAAAACTATCTGGAAGGCCTTTGCCAATGTAGTCCAAAACAGCTGAAAGGCCAAGTCTTATCCGGGTCACTGACTCTGTCTCCCATGAGGGCTGAGTATATTCCTTTGTTCCTGTGTTCATGCAGCAAAGGTTTTACCAGGATGATCAGTTAAATTATATGGGAAGCTAAAAAGTACCAGCAGCTCACACAGCTGTAAAATCAGCACAATGTTACCTGTAGCAGAAGTGCAAGAAAAGCACTTTCTAGCCTCAAATCTCTGGCACAACCCAGTTTTGGCAAAGACGAAGCAAGTCAAGGGTGGCAGGTTGAATTTCTTCTTCATTTTGCAATGAGAGTTGGATATTTAGCAATATACAATGACCAAAGCAGGAGTTGCCTCCTCCAAGGGTGGCCTACACATCTAACAGGTCCCTTCTGCTTTCCACCAACTGGGAGAGTAAATTGAGACTGGCAGGTTGAGGTGGGAGGTTACCAAGGACACCAAATGACCCTGCCACTTCTCTAGCTGCTCTTAGTACAGCCATGTCAAGATGCCATTTTACATGTGTCACCTTCCCTTGACAAATGAAATTCAGAGAGGTTATGCTGCTCCAGACCCAAGGCTGTTGCCCAGCCAGAGCAGGTCACAGGTCCACTTTCAGAACCAGTGCTCCTCTTCAGACATCCTTCCTCAGTCTGCCAAGCACTGCCCCAGGCTCCAGGACTGAGTCAACAGTCTGCAGTCAGAGTCCAAGTTCCCATTTCAGACATTTGGTGCCCCACAGAACCTTGTATGGATCCCTGGTCTTCTCTGAGCCTGAATTTACTAATTTGTAAAATGAGGCCTAGGACATCATGCGGTGGGACGTGAGGCTTGTTTGCTCATGCATGCAAATTGGTTTCCAAACTCCGGTCTGGGTCTGGAAGCCTCATAGGAATGTTTGCATTCCTGGGCTGTAGGAGTCCGTCTGACCCCAGTTCTAGTCCTCACTTCTTGTCCTTGGCATCACAGCCAAGGACCTTTGTTGTCAACTCACTATCAGGTCCTCAGGCCCTTCCACCAACCCAAATGATAGATGGGGCTGCTTTCTCCAGCCTGGCTGCCTTGATGGTCAGTTCAGTCGCTGCAGGGCCTGGTCCACAGATGAGTCTCCCAGATGGAAGATCCCATAGGGCCCAGAGACCTCTGGAAGTGCCTGGGGTTCAGAGATGTCACAGAGCCTTTGCACCCACTGGCCTGGGGTTCCTGAAGGGGATGGTCCGTTTGGGGAATGCCCTGGGGCTCACACTAGTGGGCTGCACACTCTTTCCATGCCACCCACACCTCCTCATTCCTTTAGAGGGAAGGAGATGAGGGCCCTGTCTCCTCCTCTTCCTCCAGGGACCCACTCCCAACCAGGGTCCACCTGCTAGCTGCTGCTACCCCTTACTGGAACTCTACAAAGACCTCTCCTGATAGACACACACAGAATAGACCTAACATGCACTTTTCTTGCTTGGAGATGGGATAGGCTCAGACCCTAAGTTTAGAACAGTGCCAAAGAGACCAGGCATTGGCTCAGAGTGACGGGGCTCGGTGGCCATGTGACCTGGGTCTCCTTCATGTGGCTGCTTCTGCTTCCTTATCTATAGTAACAATAGTAGTGGTCACTGACATTCGTGAATCGGGTGCTGGGGCAATGCCTTAATGGGAATGGTTTCACTTGGTCTTTCTAAACACCCCACGAGGGGTGGGCCCATTTCCCTATTGTACAGGTGCAGGAAACTGAGGCACATGGAGATTATGAAACTGTCCCAGGGCCTGACCATGGCGGGGTTCAGTAGTATCGGGAAAATCACTTTAGCCCAGGTCTGGCTGAGGGCACCGTAAATAGGCACTTCTGTTAACAGTTTCCACATATTATGGGCTGATCTGTGTGGACCCTCTCAGTTTTCCAAGGGTCAACACCTCGGACCCCGCCCTCCATTTCAGGGCAGCAGAAGGGGCTTCTCCCCACTCAGCGTCTCCTTGGCTCCCAAGGGTCCTGTGGAGTGAGCGCTGGAGGCCCAGGGCCAGCGGGTGAGTCTCAGGCCAGAGGTTCCCTAGACGCGCCCCCACCCCCTGGCTCCCAGATCCCGCCTTCCCTTAGGAATAACTGCATCTTTGGGCAGGGGACCGCCGGTTGCCTGGCAGCAGTGTGTTCTCCGAGCCACCAGCGATCACCTTGCAGAACCTCAGTTTTCTCATCTGGGAAATGGGGCTGGTGAAAGGAGACGCCACAGATACTGGAGCTAAACGATCGCGCGGCTGCTCCCGCGCCCGGTGCGGGCCTCGGGACCCAGCAGCCCCGGCCCGGCGTGGCAGGCGGCCCAAGGGGCGGGCCGGGGGCGGGCGCGGGCGCGGGCGCCGGGCGGGCTGGCGGCGACCGGGCGATCGTTTAGCTCCNCCAGCCGCTCCTGACTTGTCTTCGGAGTAACTCTCCAAAGAGAGTGAAAGGGAAGTTGCTGCTCCGAGGAACCTGCCAAGAGTTATGTGTCCTGACTGCTGTGGAAAAAAGGAAAGCGAACGACCAACTTCGGCTGCGCTCCTGCTGCATCTCCCCTCGGGGCCTGCCGCTGGGAAGATCGCGGCTGCTGCGAGAGTGCCCAGCCCCAGGCGAGGTCGGGACCGGGACCGCGCTCCCGGGAGGCGTCCTCTGAACCTTGGGGAGGCGCCGCCGCGCCCGCCAGACCGCGGCGAGCCCACCGGAGCGCGCCGACTACAGTGACAGCGCAGCCCCCCGCCCACGCCCGGAGGGGCCTCCCCAACAGGCCTGGAGCCCCGGCCTCCCCGGCGCGGCCACCCGGCCCCCACCCTCCCCGCGCCCGCCTGGCCCCGCTGCGCTTACCCGGGGAGGGCGCCGGGCGGGCTGGCGGCGGCCGGGCCAGGCGGCGGCGCTCTCCCGCGTCACAGCGCCGGGCGGCGGCGGGGAGATGCGGCTGCTGGCACTGGCGGCGGCCGCGCTGCTGGCGCGGGCTCCGGCCCCGGGTAAGCGCAGCGGGGCCAGGCGGGCGCGGGGAGGGTGGGGGCCGGGTGGCCGCGCCGGGGAGGCCGGGGCTCCAGGCCTGTTGGGGAGGCCCCTCCGGGCGTGGGCGGGGGGCTGCGCTGTCACTGTAGTCGGCGCGCTCCGGTGGGCTCGCCGCGGTCTGGCGGGCGCGGCGGCGCCTCCCCAAGGTTCAGAGGACGCCTCCCGGGAGCGCGGTCCCGGTCCCGACCTCGCCTGGGGCTGGGCACTCTCGCAGCAGCCGCGATCTTCCCAGCGGCAGGCCCCGAGGGGAGATGCAGCAGGAGCGCAGCCGAAGTTGGTCGTTCGCTTTCCTTTTTTCCACAGCAGTCAGGACACATAACTCTTGGCAGGTTCCTCGGAGCAGCAACTTCCCTTTCACTCTCTTTGGAGAGTTACTCCGAAGACAAGTCAGGAGCGGCTGGATCTGCCTTGGCCAGGAGGTGGGGAACGGGGACTTGCTCATGGGCCTTTTGAAGTGACCAGGCCTGATGAGAGGGGCATCCACGGCTGGATGCAGCGACGCCTCTCCCACCAGCACCTTTCTTTGAGGACAACTTCTTGGTCCACACTAGTGGCTTTCTTTCGGGTTTTACTGCTGCCACTTGTAAGTGGCTTAAGAATTTTCCCTCTTTTTTCCCCAGAGCCCTGTCCGGCTGCCTCAGGACAGTAGGGGCCGTACTGGCTGGAATAATAGTAATAATACAGGTATCAATGGTCACTTTTCCTGGGTGCCTATCTGGGCCTATCTCATTTAATCACAACAGCACTTCCAAGTAATCATGACTACAACACGTTTATATATCCAAGTATTAAAACAAAAACAAAAACAAAACCATGAACTTGATTAATCTCACCAGTAACCTCTGAAAAAGATGCTATTATTATCCCCATTTTATAGATGAGGAAACTGAGGCTCAGGCCCATGAACGGACTTGCCTTAAGTCACTAGGCTTGTAAGTGGTGGAGCTGGGATTTGAACCCAGGAAGCCTGGCTCTGGGCTCTGTTGATAAGCACTAAACTGTGTTGCCATTGTTTTGAAAATTAGGAAACTGATTCTCAGAAGTAAGTTTCCAAGAGTGATCTGGGTACCAAGTGGTAGAGCTGGCATTTGAGCCAGCATTAATCCATAGATCCCAGTCTGAGGAGAAGGCACTTGGATAACAGTGGGAAGAAATCCATCCACTGTCCCCCAGCTGTAAAGTGCAGCCAGGCTCCCAGTAAACCTGAAATCCTTGCTGCGGGAAATGTACTTTTTTCCGGTTGTCACTGTCTTGGCTGGAAAAATGAGAAGTTTGCCTTGGATCGTGGGCAGGGCCAGTTCTCGTGGTCTCTGTGGAGTAGCCAGCAGCCAGTGGTCCTTCCTCTCCCAGGCTCCATGACCACCTTCCTAATTGCAGGAGCTGTCAGAGTGGATGTCCCGGAGCTTGGCTTCTGCTGGGGATCAGGGGCATTCTCATGTTTCCAGGGATCCTTGGGAGCCTTGAGAGCTGGAATTCAGGATCCTTTAGAGTCTGCCCTGGCTGTGTCCAGGGTCAGCCCTGAGGAATGAAAAGAGCTCCTGCTTGTGGGACACTCACTGTGTGCCACCCACTCTTCTAAGTGCTTCATTCATGACTCCTCACCACGATCCTGCTGGGAGGGGCTGGCAGACCCATTTTATGCATAAATACAGCTTCTTAACTGCTGCACTTTTCTAACTCTCTATTTTGGGACTGAGCAGGACCCTAGTGGCCACCTGGCCCCATGTCTCATTTTACAGGAAAGTAAACTGACAGACAATACATTTACTATAGCAAATCTGTAGGCTTGAGTGCTGGCTGAGCTGTCTTTGAAGCAAGATGGCCTAGGTTCGAATTCCAGCTCTGCCACTTACCATGTGAGCTTGAACAAGGGCTTAGCCTCTCTGTATGTCAGTCCTCTTGTCTATAAAATGGGAATAAACAGAGTATCAGGATAAATTGAGAAAATACATATAAAGGGCATCGAGTTTGTACCCGGCAGGTATTAGCCTCTATCATTGGGCAAGGTGATATTTTTATCCTGGATGGAGCTATTTTCAGGTGATAGGCTAATGTGAGTGAATAAGTCTTCATGGGCTAGGTCTGGTATCACCTCTGCTTAATGCTCAGTAAATACTGGCTCCTGGTGCCAAAGACTGTTAAGTAATACAATTGTATTTCTTTCAGAGATTTAGCTGTATGAATTCAGACCATCCTTTTAATAAGAAAGCTCACTGTTGCTGATCAGTACTGACAGTTTGCATTCCTTATAAACTTAGAGGCTCTGGTCTCCCTGGAGTGAGTGGGTGCAGTTTCTTCAGGCAGAGAGGAAGTGGGAGGCACAGAGCCACCAACACATCCCTCACCTGCTCAGAACCGAGGGACTGTGCCCACCTCTGCATCCCAGATGAGGCTGGTGCCTTGTTGTGTTAGCTGTCCTTGCTCCCCTGCACCTGGAAGTGGCCATCTCCCACTTCACAATGAGCAGGTTGTCCTATTCAGCTACAAGGGTGTCCTAGGCTGTTTTCAAAATTATGTTAGTCCTTTTCATGACATTATTCAAATATAAACAAGGGAGTTAGACACCTTAACTTTTATTCACAGGAATTTGAGATTCATCTACAAACATAACCAGCTACATCGCTTGTGGGATCCAGTGTCAAATGAAAATGTGAGGCTCCTTGTTAAAATGTATTAAAATTTCAAGATAGTAACAGCAGAGATTAAACCATACTGGGGGAGTGAGGCCTTCCAAGCATGGGGTACTGTGTGCCTGCAGGTCATGGGCCCACGAAGCCCACTGTACTAGCAGGACAGTGTGCACGTCACTTTCTATTGCTCCCACCTCCCCAGTCTCAAGGCATGCAAACTCTATCTGTATTTTAAACGTGCTTTTGCATTGGCGCCTATGCTTACTGTGAAAGGCATTATTTTCCCATTTTTCAGATGAGGAAACTGAAACTCCAGGAGGCTCACACCTAACAGAATCAGGTTTCCAGCCTGGCTCTGTCAGATGCCAGCCTCTGGCTCTCTACCCAGCCCTTGGCTCTCTACCGAGCCCCACCAAGCTGCTGCTTCTGTGTCTCATTGTTTCAGCTACCTGAGAAGGCCTGGGACCATGAACATCCCAGTGCTCAGTGCATGTGGTGCCCAGGACTACCAAGTCCCAGAGCATGTGCTTGTTGGAGACATGGGATTCGCTGCAGCAGGAATCCTGTCCCTCTGTTTGTAACAGTCTCTTCCCTATCAGTTTTGTTATATTCCTCCTTTAAAAAGTGGCCTTGGGGAACCTGATTGGGGTAGGGAATACCTTCTGAGGACCATGTGTTGGCAAGGGTGTCTGTCAGGCCACAGTCGGGTACAGTTCACCAGGATGAACTGACCTTTCCATTTCTAGCCTGTACGGGGTCCCTCCTGCCTCATGACCTTTGCAGAGGTGGGGCTCCCTCCTTGGAAGATCGCTCCTTGTTGCTGCCTTGAACTTTATTTTATTAGTTTCAACTGAGTCTTCAGCTCAAGCTCACATCCCCAGAGTCCCTTCCCCTGACTCCGAAGTCTAGATCAGGATTTTGCCATGATTTTCTTAAACCCTGCACTTTTCTCTGTGGCACGTGACACTGTAGTTATATTCTCCCATGTCTTTTCCCCAATGAGTGACTGCCTTACCCACTGGACTCTCCACTGCACAAGGTCAGGAATGTTGTCTTCTTCTTTACAACATGCCTGCTGCATGAGGCTTAAGCTGGAGGAAGCAGGAACTGTAAGTAGAGAGGTACAATGGGGAGGGGGACGATGGGTCTACCTCCCACCTCAATTCTCCACAACACAGGGTCACAAAACAAGAAGTTAATTTCTTCTTTGGGCCAGAGTGACTTTGGCAATCTTTCCTAGGCCAGGAGAGGGAGGATCTGCCCTGCCTGGCTGCTCCTTCATCTACCTGGTGGAGAAGGGGGCGAGTGACACCATCGGATCGTGCCCCTCTGACATGCCAGACATGCATGGACTGTCATTGAGACTGAGATCCAGAGGGAAGAGCCTGGGCTCCTGGGGGCCCTGCACCCTTTCTTCTGCCTCTGGACACTGGTGCACCTACTTCCCCTCATCCTGTCCTCTGATTGCCATTGGTGTTCCCTCTGCTGAGCCCTATGGTCCTGATGACTGTAGGGGGAGATAACGGACTACCTCTCTCTTAGTATTGAAATGAACACCAAACTGGCTCACATTTGCCAGCCCCTGGGTGCCCTAACTGCATTCACTCTCCTCCCTCCTGCCTTGCCCCATCTCACAGTTGCCTGGATACATGTGCCACCGTTGCTGGGTTTAAGGCAGCCACGTCCAGGGCTGGGGAGGAGAAGAATGTTACTTAAGGCACCCAGCTTTGCTGAGAAGGCTTATCACAGGCACAGGGACCCCACAACCTGAACAGCTTGTGTCCTCCAGAAAAGCTTTCAGACTTGGCGGGGGCCTGTGGCCGTCAGAGTTCTAACCACACCACCCACCTCCTGGCGCTGAAGGTGGCAGGTAGAGTGCTGGAATGAAGCTTGCTGTGAACAGGGCTGGATTAGTGTGCTTAGACTGTCATAACAAAGTACCATAGGCTGGGGTACTTACACAACAGAAATGTCACATTTTGGAGTCTGGAAATCTGATCAAGGTGCTGGCAGGGTTGGTTTCTCCTGAGGCCTCTCTCCTTGGCTTGCGGATGCCACCTTCTCCCTGTGTCTTCACATGGTCTTCCCTCTGTGTGTCTGTGTTCTCATCTCCTCTTCTTATAAAGACCATTGATACTAGATTAGAGCCCAGCTTAATGAGTTTATTTTAATTTCATTACTCCTTTAAAGAGCCTATCTGCAAATACAGTGCCATTCTTAGGTCCTGGGGCTAAGGCTTCAACATATGAATTTTGGGAGGACACAATTCACCCATAACAAAGGTCTTTGCACTTTGGTGGAAGAAACAGATGCTTGTGCCATTTGTAAGAGAATATGGGGCAAAATGAAGGCAGGGAGGTGCACCAATAGAAAAAGAGGGTTCATCCTGGGAGGCTAGAGCATAGTCCTTTCCCTTTCCTGAGAGCCCCTGACCCTGTCCTGAGCCGCAGAAGTGGAAGGTTTACTAGCTTGCCTCCAGGATGGAATCTGGTCTCCCATGGGGACTGGAGCACTTGGCACATCCTTCTGGTTTCAGTCACTATAAATAATTCCTCTTCCATGTAGCGTTAATAGGAGGATCCTGGGGCGTGGAGTCCTGGCTGCACTCTCATCCCACCCATCTTGTTTCAATTTCCTGCCTTCCTCAGCTCTCCTGGCCTCTACTGGGAAGCTCTTGAGGGCGGGGTGGGGCTGGACTTCAGTTCTGGAAGCCAGCTGCTGCATCATTGCTGGTCTCTTTGCCTGCCCAACCCCTGGCAGCTGTTGGAGCTGGGTCAGCCAGTGTCCCCCAGCTGCTGCATTCCTCACCAGGGAGCTCCTGCCGTGGAAGCTGTGTGGACTTCACACAGGGTTTCAGCAGTGAGGAAGAAATGTCTTCTGACTAATTTAACATGGCCCATGGGCCAGCTGCCTGCCAGGTGGGCGAGATGCAGGGGGACTGGTCGGACCAATTCCTCTTCATTTGCCTTGCAGGAGGGGCTTCTGATGACAGCGGGATTGCTACCAGAGTGGGTCCCTCCTTTGGCTACACATTAATCTGCAGCCCTAAGTATCTCCCAGGCTGGCTTTGTCCTGCATCCCTGTAGACATAGAAGACCTCATAGCCATCCAGCGGAGAGTCCAACTGAGCCTTAACCCTTTTTTTTTCTAAGCTCACTTCCATATATATCAAAGACTTTGGCGTTTTAATCCCTGGGGACCTGTGAATGGAACCTTGCATGACAAAAGGGACTTTATGGGTGTGATGAAGTCAAGGCTCAAGGAATTACCCTTGAATATACTGTGGGCTAGTGCTTGTCTTCTGAGAGATGAGAAAGAAAATTAAGGAAAAATGATCCTCAAATCATCTGTCTTGAGGTGTTCAGTTATTAAATCAATAGTTGAAACTATATAGGAGGACGACCTGTTGCCTGGATTTTTACGATGAAGAATAGTTTGTATCTACCATCGCTCCCCCAGCCCACTGCAGGGCCGCCTGCTTGCTGTCCCACAGCCTCCTTGTCAAATGTTCAGATCTTGCTTGATTTGTTTCTCCTCTTTCCTTCTTGCTTCCCTGCAGCACTGCCCAGGGGTCAAAGCTTTTGGTGACTGTGATATCTGGGGCCCAAGCCCTCTTCTGTTACCAGATGGTGGCATTTGGGGACTGAAAGCTGTGCTTTGGGATGACGGTGGGATCACCTGCTTGTGTAGAAGGGTAGAGGCGAATGGCTTCCTGGAGTGATACATGGGGCAGTACAGGGGTGGGGACATGGAGCTTGGTGAGAAGACAGCCCTGACTGGGCAGAAAGAGGTTCCAGGCATCCTGTGCAAAGCGTCTGTTCTTGGGCCCTGCCTGCCAGAGTGTTGTGCCATGAGCACCGGGCAGCCTGGTCACACTGGGTAGTCCAGGGTGTACCATGAATCATGGCTCCTGGGAGAAGATTTCAGCACTCAGCCTCTCTGAGGTCTGCTGGTCTGGGTGGTGGAGTGGGCGCTGGGGTGGCTTCATCACAGGTCAGCTCAGGGGCAGAACAGCGGCTGGGAGTGGGCAGCCCTCAGACTGGTTTTAACTGAGGAACCAAAGGACAGGAGGTTGTGGATGGGGCCTGGAATTCCAAAGTGTCTTTTGGAGTGTTGGGAGAATCTCTCATCCCTCCTCTTCCTGGGATTCAATCGTTCTTTATTCTTGCTCTTCAACTCTGAGAAGATGGATCCTTCAAATTGGAAATCAAGCAACCCCTGTTGTCCCAGCTCATACCCGACCTTACTACTCATCTGCCCTGGGTACAGCTGAAATAGCGGAGGCGGGGAAAAGAGCCCAGCTTCCTGGTGGACAGGCCACCAGAGAGGAAGCCCTACCCTGCCCTGCTCCAGGGCGGCTCCCCACCCACAGCACGGCTGACATCAGGCCAGGGACAAAACTGATAAAAGCAGGCCTTGGGGAGGAGCAGGGGTCAGGTGGTGAGGTGTGGGAAGTGCTGGGGGGTCAGATGTGGGCTAGACATTTTTAAGAAATTCCAAAAATCTAAATCTTTTATGTGAAATTTGAATTTTAAATGTTAGCAACTAATTACAAAATTTTGAAAAATACTTCTGGGTCAGGAAGTCATTGTTTAGCATCCCACATGGACAGGGTGGTCCCATAGATGAGACAGTGGGGGCCCACAAAGGCTCACCCCCAGAACAGCCCCTCCGCTAGAGAGGTGAGGGGTCGCCTGCTTCTCTGGCTAGGCAGAGCACCAGGATGTCCAGTGTGTGGAGGCATTTCCCGGCTCCTCGACTGTGGACTGCCCACAGAGGGACTTGGGGGCCTCCTCATCCTCTCTTTTCCCCTTTTTCTCTGCAGAGGTCTGTGCGGCCCTCAATGTCACTGTGTCTCCGGGGCCCGTGGTTGACTACCTGGAGGGACAGAATGCCACTCTCCTCTGCCACGTCTCCCAGAAGAGGCGGAAGGACAGCTTGCTGGCCGTGCGCTGGTTCTTTGCACACTCCTCCAACTCCCAGGAGGCCTTGATGGTGAAGATGACCAAGCTCCGGATGGTGCAGTACTATGGGAATTTCAGCCGCAGCGCCAAACGGCAGAGGCTACGCCTGCTGGAGGAGCAGCGGGGGACGCTTTACAGGCTCTCTGTCTTGACACTGCAGCCCTCTGATCAAGGGCATTACGTCTGCAAAGTCCAGGAAATCAGCAGGCACAGGAACAAGTGGACGGCCTGGTCCAACGGCTCCTCAGCCACAGAAATGAGAGGTGAGGGTCTTGGTCTTCCTGGGTAGAGACGATGGCAGGACAGGCCAGTGAGCCCCCCTTGCAGCCACCACCCAGGGGCTCCCGGGTTGGCTCTGTTGCACTAGAACATATCTTGTGGGCCTTTGTTGGTCACAGACATGAATCATGCCATGGGATGAGGGTAGATCTTTACCTGGACACTGGCTAATGCGCTGTGTAGACACAGAAGTGAGAACAGAAAGGACCAAGTGCCTGCCCCAACATGGCCCAGCCCCCACTCTGGGCAAAGCCTCTTATGTATCTGAAGTTGGACTGCTGTGTGCTGTCAAAGGTAAACAAAGCTGGACCTTGGTTAAAGGGGTCAGGACAGATTTTATTCAGCAGTAGCTACTGCAGTAGAGAAGAGAGCCTGGCCTGAACTGGACTCAACTCTGATTTGGGCAGACGTGACTACTTGTTTTAAAAGGAGAATGAGTGAGTGGGGGGTAAGTGGGGACTCAGTAGAGTCAACGAGGTGTGAAAATTGCGAAAAGCAGTAGGGAGGGTTTTGGCTCATATGGAGCCATCTGGGTTTGCTAATGTGCTTATCGAAGTTCGGCTTCAACCTTCTCACAGAGATGGGGAGATGGGGGTTTTGTTTTCAGGTATTGGCTGGAACAAGCAGTAAATGCTTTCGGCAGCCTTGAGTTTTCTCAGGCAGGCACTTTCAGGAGGTCATTGTAGGCAAAGGCATGTGGCCTTGAGCCATTAGAAACTATGTTAGTGTTTATTGGAGTCTTTAGGCCAAGATTGAGGCTTAGTCGAGAAGGGGCACCGAGGAGCCTGGCTGGAATTTGGCTAAGGAGGGCATCTTTGCCAGTGCTCAGCCTCCCACCCAGGTCTGTGCAGGCTTGATGGCTTTGGCTGAGGGGTGCCAGGCACCCATGGAGGAGGCACGCGTTGGGAGGTCTTGCTGTGAGTCGTCAGGCCTGGGAGCAGGGCAGGCTGGTTGCCCAGTGGAACTGATCCAAGCTTAGGCAACAGCTAGCCAAGAAATTCATGAGGAAGTGGGCAGAGGACCAGGGGTAGCCCTCCCTTCCTGAAGGCAGATAGGAGGGATGGGCAGCATTTCTGCAGTGTCTCAGCTACCAAGTGCCATATTTTGGGGTTGTCATTTTTTTATCACCAGTGTTTCTATTCAGGAAGACACCTCTCACAGTTTTAGTAAGATTTTCTATTGTGCACTAAATTATGCCTTTGATTGATTTGAAATTGAATTTAGTTTGGCACAAGATCAAGAGGATCACAAAGTACAGCTGATCGTCTCAAATACGAAAAAGCATCTAATTTTATTGTACACATATAACAAAATATTCAAGGTCTTAAGTGATGTTGTTTTGATAAGCCTTTTTAAAGGACAAAACTTAGTTGTGAAAAGTATTTTTAATGTCCTATATGAATAAGGGACATAGAGTAAAATAATTTATATACAGAGTCTTTACAGTAGTTCAGTTTTACTTGTCTTTGGAGTTTGCTTATTGTAATGTTTATAGGTACAGACTGATGTATTAAATAGAATGTGCAATTTTTTTCCTTGAGCAAGTTAATTCAAGAAAACCAGTGACTATTGGCTTATTATTTTCACATAGAAAACAAGGCATCAGATCATCAAGGGCTGGGCCAAGAACCCACTACAAATACCACTTGGCTCTGAAACACAAGATCTTATATATATATATAAGATATATATATACGATGTATACGATATATATGATATGATATATATACACACATATGATATATATATGGTGTGTGTGTGTGAATTGTGTTGTTTTTGGTCTTTGTGTCACAGTGTATTCTGGAGTCATAGATGAAATCTCTTGGCAGTGATGACATTCTGCCACATAAAACATATAAAAAGTTTGCTACCTTCAAGTAAGCAGAGTTATCTCGCTAGTTGGTTAATGTGAATCTCATTTCAGTAAGTGAAGCTGGGTTCAGTCTAGAACATTTGTTTGTTCCAAAAGCATGAGGTAGTTTTTAAGACTTCACTGGAAATAAGAATCTCTTTTCCCCCTTCTTCTCTTGCTCCCCACTTTCCTGCCCTGGTCCTCCGGTTTCTCTTTTTTCCCCTCCTCAGCTCCCCTTCTCTTCACTTCCCACCTCTTTTCTTCTTCCTCTTTCCTCTCTCTCTGTCTGTCACTCTTTCTCTCTCTGTCTCTCCCTCTCTGTCTCTCTCTCTCTTTGTCTCCCTCTCCCTCTGTGTCTCTTTGTCTTTCTCTGTCTCTTGTTTCTGCCTGTCTTTCTCTCTCTCTCCCTCTCTGTGTCTCTCTCTGTCTCTCCCTCTCTGTCTGTGTCTCTCTCTTTCTCCTTCTGTCTCTCTCTTTGTCTTTCAGTCTCTCTCTGTCTTTCCATCTCTCTCTGTCTCTCTCTCCCTCTGTGTCTCTCTGTCTCGGTCTCTCCCTCTCTTTCTGTCTCCCTCTGTCTCTCTGTGTCTGTCTCTCTCCCTCTGTATCTCTCTGTCTCCCTCTGTCTCTCTGTGTCTCTGTCTCCCTCTGTGTCTCTCTGCCTCTCTCCCTCTGTGTCTCTCTGTCACTGTTTCTCTGTCTTTCCTTCTCTTCTCTGTGTCTCTCTCTGTCTTTGTATCTCTGTCTCTCTCTCTCTGTCTCTTTCTCTCTGTGTGTGTGTCTCTGTCCCTGTCTCTCTCTCTCTCTGTGTCTCTCTTACTGTATCTCTCTAGCTCTCTGTGTCTCTCCACTTCTCTCGCCCGCTCCCGTCTGACCTCTCACCCAGAAGTGGTTCTACCCTCTCAACAGAGCTCAGCCTCCCTTGCCATGTCTGCTCTGTCTCAACCCCTGGGCAGGGCCATGATTTGCTGATGGAAAGATTCAAAACCTTAGGAAGCAATGACCATATCTTCTAGAGCATTCTATTTAGGCTTCCAGGGGACTGTTTCAAGGCAGTTAAGGAAAGGCAACCCCAAGCAATGGCCTGAAACCAGGCAGGCTGTTTGGTTTGGAGCGTGTCCGCCCCAGGCTGGGGCTGTTCAGAGCCTTGGCTGCCTGTTCTTCCTGGGCAGGGCCAGGAGAGGCCCACGGCTCTAGCCTCCCAGAGCACTTTTCCCGGGGCCCTGGGCCTTGCTCCTCTGCAAGAGCCTTATTTTCCTAAATCTCCACCTCATGTTCATTGTTGTTGTTGTTGTTGTTGTTGTTTTTGAGACAGTCTCCTTGCTCTGTCACCCAGGCTGGAGTGCAGTGGTGTGATCTTGGTTCACTGCAACCTTTGCCTCCTGGATTCAAGCAATTCTCCTGTCTCAGCCTCCCAAGTAGCTGGGATTATAGGCATGCGCCACCACACCCAGCTCATTTTTGTATTTTTAGTAGAGGTGGGGTTTCTCCATGTTGGCCAGGCTGGTCTTGAACTTGTGACCTCTAGTGATCCACCCACCTCGGCCTCCCAAAGTGCTGAGATTACAGGTGTGAGCCACCTTAAATGGAAAACAAAAATACAGAACAACAAGGATGAGAGGTTCTGTGGGTTAGAATATCAAACAGGAACTCTCGGGGGGTTTGAGTGCCCCTGACCCCAGGCCCGGGGTCTCTCTTGTCTAATCTGCTCATGTCACCTCCCCCCTTTCAACAGGAGTCTCCAGCCATCCAGTGGAGAAGGGAGCTTTTTCTTGGGATTT
Organism: Theropithecus gelada; assembly: GCF_003255815.1. Lineage (NCBI taxonomy): Eukaryota > Metazoa > Chordata > Mammalia > Primates > Cercopithecidae > Theropithecus > Theropithecus gelada. The sequence continues at coordinate 44,732,822 of NC_037677.1, forward strand.
CCTTTCTAATACTACCCCACTCTTTGCCCTTCACCACAGACTTCATCGTGATCTCCTTCCTGCAGAGTTCTTGATGTGAGATAAAATTGCTTGTCTTTCACTGGAAACTCCCAGAAAGAAAGGCTGGTGCCCGGTCTCTCCTCATTTCTGTCGTGAGCACCTCACCCAGCACATGGAGGGTGATTCATGATGAAATATTTAAAGTATGACTCCCAGTGCAGAGAAGAGCCATGGGAATGTTGGCTCTTATTATCTGTCCTGATTTCCATATGTTGGTTGTTTTCTATTGCAAAAGTAATATAGTGTAATATAGTTCAATTATAGAAAACATGGAAAAATACTGAAAGGGTTTAAACAAGAAAATAAAAATGCCTTACCATATCTCTACTCAACTTAACATTTCAGTGCAAATCTTTCCTGTCATTTTATGCAAACAAAAATTTAAAACCTAATTTCAGTCTTACTGTAAAGAGTGTTCTGTGACTGGCTTTTCTGATATTACTAAATAGTGTGCACATTTTCCCTTGTTAAATATGCTTCCAAAACATAATGTTAATGGTGGAATAATGTTCCATCATGCAGATGGACCGCAATTTAGCTTCCTACTTATTGTTACTGGACATTTAAAACTGCTATAAATCTTTGTCAATAAATCTCCATGAATATCCCTGACCTTAGCATAAAGTCCTGGAAATAAGATTGCTGGGTCCAAAGATCTACCCAATTTAAAGATGGACACAATTTCAAGAAGTGAATTGACCTCTAAGATAGTTTATAAATTTATATTCCCACCAGCACTGAAAACGCCTTTTCCCCATAGATTGGTCTACATAAGAGTATTGGTTAATTTTATGTGTTGACTTGACTAGGCTGAACGATGCCCAGATAGCAGATAAAACATTATTTCTGGGTGTGTTGGTTCTATTTCTCTGGGATCCCAGACTAATACAATCATATATACTTTTTGAGGATGATGATGATAACAATGAATGCCTGCAACAGTGCCTGGCACACAATTGCTCCTCAATAATACTTGATGAATGCATAAAATGTTCTTTGTCAAGTGTCATTAGCACGTGTTGCTGTGGATGACTTTGAAGTAGGCATGACTTGGTAGATGTAGTCACCCTCTCTGGGATGCCTCACTTCTCTTTCCCTTGACCTATTCCAATCATACATATTTTTTGGGGTCCCACATCCATCTTTCCTCTTCCGTCAATGCCTTCTTTGGGCATGCCAGCCCATGGAGTGCTCTCCGACTGGCAGCATCTTGTAGCTTCTGTTTTTAGCACTGTAGACACAACATTATGTGGTCATGCCACTTTTTCAGGCTGCTGCAGCACAAGGATGATGTCAAAAATATTATACATAAAAGAGTTGGCCAGGCACAGTGGCTCATGCCTGTAATCCCAGCACTTTGGGAGGCTGAGGTGGGTGGAGCACTAAGTCAAGAGTTCAAGACCAGCCTGGCCAACATGGTGAAACCCCATCTCTACAAAAATATAAAAATTAGCCAGGTGCAGTGGAATGTGCCTCTAATCCCAGCTACTGGGGAGGCTGAGAAGAAAGAATCGCTTAAACCCAGGAGGCGGAGGTTGCAGTGAGCTGAGATCGTGCCATTGCACTCCAGCCTGGGTGACAGAGCGAGATTCCATCTCACAAAAAAAAAAAAAAAAAAAAGGTCAAACAACACAAAAACTAAAATGTGCAAATATCTTTCTCCCACCCACAACCTAATATCCCCAGTTCCACTCCCATCCCCAGAGATAATCATTGTCAATAATTTGGTTTAAATCTTTCAAATCTCTCTCCTATTGACACTCATACACACACACACACAAACACACACACATGCAAACACACATGTATTTTAACAATAGTCCATGTATTGCTTTTTAAGTTGTTATGATATTACATGTATTCTTTTGTAACTGGTATTGTATAGTGAGACAATACCAAACTGCACCCAATCATTCCCACAGTGATAGACACTTAGGAATCTTCCAGTGTTTCACCAACATAAACAGTGCTTCAGTGAAATCCTTGTACATCTTTCCAAGTATATCTGTTAGTTAGATTCCTGGAAAGGGAATTGCTGGGCCTAAGGCTAAGCATATTTAACATTTTTGTAGACGATGCCAAAATGCTATTGCTGAAAAGACTTTACAAATTTATACTCTGACCATCACTGCATGATAATGTCTATTTCCCTGAAGCCTCTTTAACAATCAATATTATTAATCTTTTCCATTATTTATCACAATAATGGGAAAAACATTTCATTGTTTTAATTTAGATTATTATATTCAATACAATACAGTGCAATTTAATTTCTGTTTTTGTATCCAATTATTAGTGAGGTTGAGCATCTCTTCACATGGTTATTCATAGTTCATTTATTTATTCTGTGAATTGCCTGGCCATAACCTTAATAATTGGGTTGCTGTCTTTTTATATATGTGTATGTGTGTGTGTGTAGATCTGATCATTAATTTTTCAGCTGTAACATATGGTGCAAAATTTTCTTCCTGTTTGTTACTTTTCTTTCCACTTTGTTTACATTTTCTTTTACCATATAGATATTTCACATTTCTGGGTATTTATGTAGTCAAATTTGATACTTTTTCCTTTGTGGCATTGTTTTCTAGTGGAATTTTTTATTGAAGTGTAATCTACATTTCAATACATTATACATGGTACTTTGGTTCTGTATCGAATCTTGGAAAGGATTCCTTGCCCCAAGCTTATAAAAGTGTTTTCCATATTTTTCTTTAATATTTTTAGATGATTAAAAGAAAGGTTTACTCCTTTATCTCTTTGGAATCTGTTTTTTTATATAAGATATATAGTAGCTAATTTATTTTTTCTTTACAAAAGGCTAAAATGTTATCCCTACACTGTCTGTTGAAGAAGTATTTTTCTAGCTTGAAATGTCACATTTTTCATAAGCTAAATCCCTATATTTAAATGAAAACTTTGTACACTTCACCAATATAGCACTATTCTAATTATTATAGAATAGGGCAAATATCCTCGTTATTTTTTAAATTGTCTTAGCTATTCTTATATATTTCGTTTTTCTTTAAGATGATCTGGAAGATCAACTTACCCAGTTTTGTAAAAATTATGTTGGGGTTTGATTGAGATTTCATTGGCTTCTGAAGTTACTTTGTTATGGGCATATTCATCTTAGACATCTTTATGATTTTAAATGTTCCTATCCAGGAACTTGTTGTATTCCTTCCTGTAGTCAGGTTTTTTTTTTTTTTTTTTTTAAGTCTTTCAATACAATTTTTTTTCACATGACTCTTGAACATTTTATTATGTTTACTTCTAGGTATTTTATAATTGTAATTAGGATATACCATCTCCTGCTATGCGGACACATATATGTGAAGCTTTTAAATTGGTATTGCTGGTATATAGAAAGTTTGACTTTTGTTGAGTTATATTTGGCAACATAATGAGTTAACTTACTATTTCAGATGTGGTGTTTCTCAGTTGCATTTCAATGGTATCTGTGAATTAGTATCTCATTATTTTTCTAACCATATTGCATTGGCCAGTACTACCTGTACCCTTTTTGTATGACACTACTGTGAGTTTTAACCTACCATTTGGGTTTTTATCTTGACCACATCTTTCCATCTAGCCCATATAGCTACTCTTAGAGACTGTCAGTTGCCTTATTAAAAGCCAGCTTTGAGGCAACCATGGCTTTTTCATGATCCTTACTGGTTAACCTATCACAAAAACAATTGGGATTGCCCTAATAATATCTCTTAGGCTCCTTTCCCTTTCCCTCCTTTTCCTTTTCCTTTTCCTTCCTTCCTTTTTCTTTTTCTTTTTGATGGAGTCTGGCTCTGTCTCCCAGACTGGAGTGCAGTGGCACGATCTTGGCTCACTGCAACCTCTTCCTCCTGGGTTCAAGCGATTCTCCTGTCTCAGCCTCCCGAGTAGCTGTGATTACAGGCACCAGCCATCACACCCAGCTAATTTTTGTATTTTTAGTAGAGACGGGGTTTCGCCATGTTGGCCAGGCTGGTCTCGAACTCCTGACCCCAGATCATCCGCCTGCCTTGGCCTCCCAAAGTGTTGGGATTACAGGCATGAGCCACCACGCCTGGCCTTCTTTTTTAATTTCTTAAAACCCTCATTTAAAAATCCATCCCAGAAACCTGTCAGAGACAGATGAAAAGTCCACTAACCTATAGCTTTTAGAACTTATTTGTCTCTCTCTCTCTCTTTTTTTTTTTTTTTTAGCAAAACACTTGCATGCCTCTAGCCATGTGACTCCTTTTCTATTTTCCAGGTTTCTTGCTTTTCCTTAACTGGAGTTTTTTTTTCTAACCTGTGAATGATCATCACTTAAGAAAGGTGAGGGGGTTCTTCTCTGAGGAGGGAAGGGATGGGAATGTGGTGAGGGAGCCCACTGGCTGCAGAAGGTCATTACTGGGAACACTCACCTGTGGGGATGTTGAATAGAGTAAACCTGTGGATATTACTGGGGTGCTACAGCCATACTGTCATGAACACTGATTAAAATCTCTCAGTTTGGGGGTTGAAATTGTTTATCCATATTACAGTGGAGTCAAGTCTGTGATCACACCACCAGTCCATATCACTTGGACTGTGAGTTACTTCTTTGAGTGGGAAAGAAAGGGGTGTAGGCACAGAAGTGCTGGGGGATTGCCTACAACCTGGAGTCTGTGGCATTCATGCTGCACCCCTAAAATGGTTGCCCCTTATGAAGTCAGCCCGTGAGTCGCGTGCTTGCAAAATGCTTTATGAATATCATGCAAAATAAAAAATCAGAAGGAAAAAAACCAAGATCAATCCAAATAAGCAGCCGACCTTAATATCTGCAGTGGTCTCTGCTTTACTTTGCTGTATGTTTCATTTTACCCAAAATCTAGGTATGTCCTCGAGTATTCATGTATGGTGATAAAAAAAAAAAGGTACAAATTGTTTGAAAAAATATACACGAATAAATGAACTCCTGGAGGGACTTCTGAAAGTGTTTGGCTAAGACGTACATACTGTATTAATTTTGAGCAGGGCATAAGCTGCTTTTATGTTTTGTTGTGCAAATTGTTAAAATATGGTAGAGAATTGGGGATTTTGAAGCATTGGGAAGTATTAAATTGGGGTTTATCTGCAAACCAGGTATGTGGAAGATCTGAGGGTGGTGCTCCCGGGTGCACCAAGGGTTGTTGGTGTCGTCATGGGGCACAAAATGATACAACAGAAACGAAGAATGAAAGGGACAGAATCTCTGGAGAACAGTGGAGCCATGCCTGGCTTTTTCACAGAATCTCATGCCAGATGAACTTGTTGATGTCGTTTTTATTACCCAACGGTAAAAGGAAAGGCAAAGAAAAAGATGCAGTTTCTTCAATTGCCTGTGCCATGTGACGATTTCACTGGGTGAGAAATCCAGCTTAGAGAGAAAATGGATTCGAAAGTCCTAAGTGACACATGGCATCGGAAACCCCTGAAAAGGTTTCTAGTGGAAATCATGAGGGTCAATGTTAGGTTTGATTTCCTTTGATTGTTTTATCAATGACATTGAAAAAGAAGCCCACATCACCCTAATGAACTTTATAGAAAATGCAAAATTGGGAAATGTTCTTAACGTCAGCGAGAAATAACACGTAATAAAAATGATTCCAGAGCGGTAAGAAATATAGGCAGGAAATAACAAAATGAAATTCAATTTGAAAAATGGCACAGCAATACATGTGGGGAAAACAAATCTCAAGCATTGCTGGATAGGCACAGGCTGGGGGGCAGGGTGGCGGTGGGGCTGCAGGGAGGCTCTCTCTGTGAAAGGATTCGGAGTAGTAACAGCAGCAAATCAGCCGTGCATTTGCAACATGAGACTGCATCTCAACAGCTGGTGTTGTTTCCATCCACGTACAAATCGACCTGGAGCCCCTGAGAAGGAGGCAATTGTGTCGTAGGTACTACACTCGTGAGACCTTACACAGTCAGCTTTGGGAAGCTCATTTCCAGACAGACAGATTTAAGCTAGAGAAGAGAAGCAAATGTGATGAGGAAGTGAGCAACCCCCTTCAGAGACAGGATCCATTCTTATCGAGGAAGCTTTGCTTGGCTTAGTGAAGAAATACCATCAGAAAATAGTATTGATGATGTCCAGCAGCGCTAGGTGGATTCATTTATCCCTTCACTCAGTGTGCGTGTTATCAAACACCTACTGCGTGCCAGGCTGTTGGAATAATGGAGACCCAGAAACACATGGGTGGATCCATCTATAGGGGTGGCAGACACACAAACACATGGGGTTGTGCAGTGTGAGTGCAGGGGACAGGGCACTGTGGGAACACACTGGAGGGTCCCTGAAGAGCTGAGGGAGAGGGCAATGTTGGAGATGACCTTGGTGGTTTATGTGGCGGCGGCAAGGACATCCAGGGGGACAGGCACTGCAACTCATGCCAGGGCTTTGGGGACTCTGCATTAGGCCTGGAAGCTTACAAAGCATTCCAAGCCTCTTGAATGTTGGCTCCCTGGTGCATGAATCTGGGGGGAATCAGATTAGAGGAGAAGGAGGAAGTGGGGTCTTTTGTGGTTGCATGAGCTTGAAATGATGGAGGACTAACTCTGGCAGTAGAAATGGGGAGACATTGAGAGGTCAGATGTGAAGTCTTTACTGACTAACTGGATGTGAATGATGGAGCGAGCTTTGGGATGACACCGAGGGGTCTAACTCAGTAAATATGTGTAGCAGCCTTCACTCATTCATCACGAGCAGGCCAGATGCAGGTGTAGCTTCACTGCAGGTGAGATGTGATGAAGTGGAGTGCATAATAATGCCCTGCCCAGCCCCAAGGCTGGTGAGGAAGAACAAGGCCTGAGGGCTGTGTGCCCAGCACTGTGGGGGCATGTAAGGCTGAAGGAGGTGGCACAAGGAAAATGGGATGAGAATTGAGGGAGCATGAGCAGGGGGTTGGGGTGATTTCAACAGGAAGGTGCACTGCTCAGCCATGTCTCCCTCTCTCCAAGGTGTGGCTTATTTACATTGAGAGTGTCCAGGGCATACTGAATTGGAACTTGTTTCATACCTGGCAGGCATCATAGCCTAGTGTTGGGATTCCCAAATGCTCTTGTTTCTCTATGCCTTTAGGCCAGAGAACAAAACAAAAACAAGAACCCACGCAAACAAACAAAGACCAGTTAACAGTTTTGCTGAAGTAGTTGAGTCACAATTTTAGGTAAGTATTGAGATGCAGACAGCTTCTTCTTGTCCTCTTTAGGGTAAACTCCAAGGACGCTTTTGAAATGAAGTGATGATTTCATATTTTAGGGGGCCAAAATGTCTCATATAAGTGAAAAATAATATATAGCTGGTTATGGTAAATATCTTTTCAAATAATGATACTTCCTGAAGAAAAGCACTTTGCTTTGCCCTGTATTGCACAGGCTGTGTCTGCCCATGTCCGCCCTGCATGCTCAGTGCTACCGGGCCATGTGCTGAGTCTCAGGCCTGCCCTTGATAACTTCAGCTGCTGTCTTCCTGTTTCTGGCAGGTCTAGGGCCTGATTGCCCTTCTACTCACCCTTGACCCTTTGCCCCCAAGTCTAAGACGTTGCAGTTTGTTTTCTGTCCTTTTTTTTTTTTAACCTTCCTTTACTCCCCAAGCTTTGGGAGTCTCTCGACCTTTGTGTCTCCTCCATTGTGCTTGACATCCCATCACCTCTAGATGTTTCTCCCTTGGGGACAGATCTGGCTTGGTCCCTCTGGAAGCACAGATTCTGTAGACTTGCTTAGCAGGAGGAGGCCCCCGGTGGGCCTGGGGCAGGGCGAACCCTTAAGCTTGCTTCCTTCTTCAGGTGCTGCCTGGAGAGATTCCAAGATGAACCATAAGTGTCCAAGGGGCTCCTGGTGAAAGATGGGCCCCAGCTGTAGCCCCGAGTGCCACATGTCCTAAGGTTCCTGTGGAAAGCATTGAGACAGGTTTGCAGGGCCATAGCCTGAGTACACTTCATGGGCCTTCACCCCAGGGAGTGTGTGCTGCTGTTGTTCACAGGAGTGATGTAGTCATTCGTTTGAGGTTCCTGCTCTTAGAGAGGCCACAGCTTTGATCCCTAAGACCTCAAAAAACATGATCTTTAGCCGGGCGCTGTGGCTCATGCCTGTAATCCCAGCACTTTGGGAGGCTGAGGCAGGTGGATCATGAGGTCAGGAGTTCAAGACCAGTCTGGCTAACACGGTGAAACCCTGTCTCTACTAAAAATATAAATATTAGCCGGGCATGGTGGCAGGTGCCTGTAATCCCAGCTACTCAGGAGGCTGAGGCAGGAGAATCACTTGGACCTGGGAGGCGGAGGTTGCAGTGAGCTGAGATCATGCCATTGCACTCCAGCCTGGGCAACAAGAGCAAAACTCCGTCTCAACACACATACACACACACACACACACACACACACACACACACACACGGTCTTCAATGGCTTTTCAACCCAATCCTACAACCCAAAGATTCAGAAGCAGTCTAACATTCTGAGCCAAAATAAATCTTCCTGCTTTTAGATCGAGTGGTCTTTATCAGCAGTGAAAATGCTAATAATAAAAGCAGTTTGCAAGGGATATCTCCTGAAGTTTAATTGTAATTCACTCTAAACCCAAATAGTGTATTTTAACAAGCCAAATTGTTATTTCACTTAAGATTATGTAAGTAAGGTTTAAATATGGAGAGTGGACAAAGCAAATGGAAAAAACTCTGTCACCCTAAAAGTATCTGGGGGCAAAGATGAAATTATATTATGATTTCTCATCTGACTGTTTAACCCCAAAATGTGAGAGGAAATTTAATGATTAGATCTGAAGTTACTACCACAGGGAACTGGTACTTCAAGTTTTAGTGGAAGAAATTAACGAAATAATTCCTTTTTCTCTGGAGACACGGAACAGATAATTAGGAATGAGATTTACTAAACATTTAGGGCTTCTGCTTAATTAAGCAAGCACACATCATGGTGTTTAAAGTGTCAACAGGTCCAGACACTCAAAGGGATCAAATTGACAACTAGAGTGTAATTTAAACACCACTTTAAACAATTCTTCATCATACCTACCCTCATTCCAACTGCCATGGTCTTGGAAGAGTCTAGATTAAACATTTAATCTCACAAACATGCAGGAAGCCCCAGTTTATGAGCCTGTCATCACTGTGCCTTGCCCAAAGAGAGGTACACATGGAGATGTTTGATGCCTGCCCTCCTGGGGTCCCAGACTCAAAATGTAGGGGAGAAGCCATGGTATAGATATGGGTATAGATTTAATAAACATTATGGAGGTAGCAAGCAGGAAGAGTGTGAAAGGGCCAGATGAGGGGGTGAGGCTAACATAGGAGTAAGGGAGATGAGGACACATTGCTGGGCCATAGGAGAAGGTCACATGGAGGATGTGGGACTTCGCTTGGGGCACAGGAGAGCTTCAGCAGACAGCCATGGCTGTGCTGTTTCAGTAGAGAGGACAGCCTGCTCAAAAGTGTTGCAAGAGGCCAGAGAGGCATGCAAAAGTAACTCAATGAACTTAGATATATGTTTGCAGTTGGTGGGGGACAGGGGTTGGCAGCAACAAGAGGAATGGTTGGAAGGATGGACCCGGTCAGGGAACTTGGTACCAGGGACCCTGCCAGAGTCTTCTGAAGTGCACCCTCACATGTTACGTGGTGCATGTACACAGAAGGGGCCCAATGATGGCTTTTTAGATGGAGGAGTGAATGAGTGATCCAAACTCTGGTACCAATGAAAATGGCAACTAGGAATGGGAAGTAGTAGCAAGTGCATATATAGCCCTATCCTGGACTTGTGTGTGTAGAGGACCAGTGACCAAGCTCTAGGTTTCAGTATTTCCTAGCTTCTCACTGGGGACATAAAGATGGCCTTTGTGCTCTGTAGCTCCTTCACTTTCATGATGTGGACTTCTTTTCCAACTGCCTTCCCATGGGAAGTCTATTTCATTTTTTTTGTTTGCCCTTTTGCTTGGTTTGCTGGAATTTGTCTTGGACTGAATGCGTTAGGAAAGGGCGGCATCCACTAGACAAAGCTGGAGCTTCATTGTTTCTCATCAGCTGCTGCCTGTAGGTCACTCAGAGGTCCTACTGACATATATGGCTTTATTCGAGCCCCAGGGGAGACTGCCTTTGACCTAAATCTTGGAGAGGTAAGGGAGAAAGGAAGCAATAGGCCAGCGCCTGAGAGCAGGAACAGAGAAGGTCTCTGTGTCTCTCTGGGGCTGCAGTTGCACGCCCCCTGCCCCCCCACCCCCGAGAATGTTGCTCCAGTTATAAACAGTAAGGACACAGCTACATTCTAAGAGCTGTTTCCTTGGGAACCATCCCATCCATCGTTGAATAAGAAGGGAGTATGAACTGAATACACTGCATTTGAATTTGGGACAAAAGTGTTGGCTCATCTTTGTTTTACTTAAGAATCTTTTCTTCTGCATACTTCACATCACCATCCTCTTCCAGCCCCTTTACATTTTCCTGTCCTATCAACCTGTGTAAAATGCTGCCTGAGGGAACTGGGGTGGGGTGGTGCTTGCTCTCTCCTGGTGCAAATTAGCAAGGCCTACTTGCCAGGGATCAGGCTCCTAAACTTCTGCCACTTCCTTTCAACTTGAGGGAACTTAATAATCATCTTCTGTTTAAGAAGAATCACCTTCTGGTTAGGAATCATCTTCAGACTTTCTGCTTCCATCCTGTAGGAAACTAAACTCCCAGAGCCCATAAAATAAATCATGACAGACACAAAGCCTGCAGCTCCAAGGCCAGAACTTTATGGAGAAGTTAGCCTCTGCAGCCAGGTGTGCTGGTGCAGCCCCACTGCTTCTGAGGCTCCAGGGGAAGGACTGTTGCTGGACAGCGTAGGACCCCCTGACCCTGGCCCCTCTCCTAGCCTTCCGGAAAGTAACGATGTCATAGTCCTGGTAAGGTGGCCTTACCCCACTACATAACATTCTTTTCATTCATTCATTAAGAGTAACTATGACTTGAACTATGGGCCAAGGAGGATTCTAGAAAGTGAAGAAAACAGACACAGATAATGAACAAGGTAGAATAAGGCATGCTCTGGTGAACAGTGATGGATTTTAAAGCCACACATTCCATAGAGGAAGGGTATGAAACAGATCACCACTGGAGGAAAGCTTCAATTCAAATTGTCTCCAGTTTCCAAGACAGGCAGGTGACACCTTGGGAAGACACATCCATCCTTACACATGTTCTGTTCTTTTCAAAATCATTGTTTCTTGAAAGCTCTGTTCTGCACATCATTTTCCACATTGAGACATGCTATTTAAAGGTGCTCTTTCAGGGTTCTTTTGAAACGGGAAAAGTTCCCTTATCCCCTAGCAGTGCATGAGATGGGGTGTAGCTGGCTTCTTGGGCGCCCCACTGCTCAAACTCTTAGGGGAGCATACAGATGGGCAGGAGCTGTGGGGCTCCGACCCCACTGGCAGGGTCCGGGGCTGAATGTTTATAGCTCCTGAAGCCCCAGTAGGCATGTGTTATGGTGCGCTCTCTTACTTTGCCGACTATAGGTGGCTTGTAGCTCAATTAGACCCTCCACCTTGTGTCAAGGACAGAGGGCTTTCTGTATCCCAGGTTCTTGCCTTGGTGTACTGGAAGAATCAGATCACATGTGAGCTTGGAGAATAAGTGCAGTTTTATTGAGTGCAAGTAGCTCCCAGCTGATGGGGAGGTAGAAGGGAGACGGTTTTCCCCTGGAATTGGGCTGCTCTGTGACACCAGCTCTCTTCTGACTGCCTCGGCCAAACTCTGCCTGGTGCCTCGTCCCACTGGTTGATGACCTGCTGGCATGCGATGCCTGTCTGTGTGCTCTTCTGCCGATATGCTCTGCTTCATGTGCTCTGGACTACCAAGCTGCTTGCGTCTTCTTCCGGTGATGTGCTCCTCTCGATGTCTGACCGCATCTGTCTCTGCCTTGCTAGGGTCTCAGGTTTTATAGGCCCAGGATTGGGGCGTGGCAGGCCAGAGTGGTCTTGGGAAATGTAACATTTGGGCAGGAAATGCCTGTCCGCACCTAGGTCCGTAGGGGTGCAGCCCTAGCCAGGGACCACGCCCTCCTCTACCCAGCATGCTCGTTCCCCCTTTCCATGTTATTCAAAGGGACCACACTCTTCCCTTCCCAGCACTCCGGTATCACTTAGTAGATAACACTTCTGTGGCAGGGTCACTCCTTATCCTTATTACTCTTGTTTTCCCTGGATTAAATAGAAGAGGCATTGGTTTAGTTTAGAGTTCTAGACCCTCTCCTGGATTGGACAGGACACTGAGGCCCAGGGCCTGGTTTCTCAGAGCAGGAATCTCCTCTCCCACATCTCCTTGTACTCACTTCCCATCTTTCTTCTAGGAGTGCACATGACAGAGACTCTCCAAGTAGGGTCCTCTGGCCTGGAGCCTCAGAATTTCCTGAGAGGTGAACTCCCTCATCAGGCAGAGTCCCAAACCCTCCCAGAAACTCAGGGGCAATGCCTGGGAGTCTTCATTTTAACAAGAGCCCAGTTGATTCTTCTGCTCAGTAAAGTTTAAAACTATGGCTTTAGGGCACTAATGAAGGCAGCACCTGCTAAGATCAAGATCTGTAGAGTCAGGGAGAAGGCTTCAGCTGGCCTGGCCAGTGTGGGCACGGAAAGGGAAGGCACGTCTCCTGAGCCCAGCTGCCTGCCTTCCCTGTACCCTGGCTCCTGCTCCCTGCTGCCTCCTTCTTCCCCTTGGCCCGCCGGGGCCCCACCACTTTCCTCTCAATCGAATCCTGCATTCTGGAAGGCTTTCCGTCTCAGAAATGTGCACCTGGCTTTGGATATAGCCTAGAGTTGCAATTTAAGCTTTGTTAATTGTAAGATTCTTTGTTAAAGGAATTAGAGGCACCAGTGGGAGAGAATTTCAGGAGAAATGGAGCCTTCCCAGGACCTCTTGGAATTTTTGGCCATCGCTTTCGTGGGTGAGTGAGGTCAGTCTAGACAAAGCATGTCAGCATCCTCAGTGAATGGGGGACCCCAAAAGAACCAGAGGCCCCTTGGCACCCAGAGGGCATTGTCACACGGTCTTGGTGTGAACTCACCTGTGAAACATGCCCACCCCAGGGAAGTTGGCAGGGCGTTCTTTCCAAGCCAGGAATTAGGGCTCTCGGTTTTCACACCTCTCTGAGTGATGGTTTCCCCCCAGGTCCCATCAAAGGGGACTTGACTGAGGCTCTTTCTTTCCAGTCTGCTTCCTCTAGACATGTGACTGATAGAATTGGTTTGTCTCAGTACCTCTGGGCTACATTCTTCCAGACTGTTTGATCCTGTGGCCACTATCTTCAACAGAGGGGCAGTGACATGATGGATTTCACAACTTGTCCCTTATTAGATTTCATCCTATTCTGCGCTCCTGGGGAGGCCCTCGAGTGGCCTGTAGCTCTGTCATCTGGGCCACTGCCTCCCCGGAAACTCTCATGGGCTCTGCCCATTGGGTGCTAGGGTCCCAAGGTAATGACAAAGCAGTCAGTAGGTCAGCTGACAATTTAGCTTCTGAGCACGCATCACACCTCCCTCCACTGTGAGACCTGAACCATCAGACAGACATAAAAACCCACTTTAGCTCCAATACAGCTGGACTGAGATAGGTGGCTTGGCACTGAGGGGTTCCTTCTGCTTCCCTGGACAGTTTTCCTGCCCGTTCCCCTCTCCCTACCCCCTACCCCAGCATGGGGACTAGAGGCCTGCACACTGTGGTCCTTGCACTGCCCCCGTCATGGTCTTCCTGGACACAGGACGGATGGGAGAGGAGTGTGCGCAGGAGTGGTCATAGGCAGGGTTCTGTGAAAGGCAGGGCTGGTGTCACTCCTAGCAACTGGGGTGATGCTACTGTCCCAAGGGGCCCCACATCATTTGCCCCCATGCCAGCTATTTGCTGGGAGACCAGTCTCAGAGCACAGGGTAGGACAGATGCTACTTGGAAGAAGTTCTTTACCATGTTTCTCTCAGCCAGAGAGGAACTGTGGTCAAAAGCTTCTGGATCAGGAGCTTTTCCTTTCCCACTGGGGATGAGGGAGGTGGTGAATGCAGACGAGAGGGCAGAGAGAGGCAACATCATTCCAGTCCTGCTCCTTCCCGGGAAGGGATGGAAGTTCCATTTCTCCTCCCCATCATGAAAACCTGAGCACAGAACAGCAGAGTCCACCATCAGGACCCTGTAGGACCACTGGCTCATTCACCAGCTGACTGTCATGCGCTTGCTTTCCTCTTTGGGGGATTAGGCTGGGCACTCCTTTAACCACAAGCAACTGTCAGGAGGGCAGGACCTCCATTCCTCTGAGCTGGTATGTAGGAAGAGTCAGCAAATTGGTACAAGAGGCTGTTGTCATTTTCTTTCCAATTGTCTGGGAGTCCAGCTGGATCCCAAGGTGAGCCCAGTACGGCAGAATGGGATAGATTGATTGACTCTTGCTTAAGGCTCCAGCCTTCTGATTGCTGAACTCGTTGGAAACTGTTACAAAAATGCTGTTCCATCAAGAGATTTGCATTTTTACTTCCACAAGTCTTTGAGCAACATTAGTAATCTATGGTTGGAACATTTGCCACTTGTTCCTTAGTCTTGCAAATTTTTTTCTCAAAGCATTCCATCCTCTTCAAGCCCATCTACCCTATTGGGCCCTCTTCCACTCTGCACTTGAAGGTTGACCAAGGTGAATTTATATTAGCTGCTCACAGCTGTGCTGAGGAGGGCAGCATGTTTGTGGAGTCAGGAGACCTGCTGATTGTCCACTGCACAGCCCTTGCTGTTGGCCTGGCTGCATCCCACAGCTTTGTTTCCTTATAGTCTGTGGACTCAGATCCCTGGCTTGACATGTATCAAATTCACTTTGAGATAGCATAGGATTAGCAGCTGCAACAAGATACTTATGGGAGAACCTTGGGAAAATTCCCGAAGCTCTGGCAGGGTCTGTGTAAAAATTTTTCTTTCTTGTAGGAACAAGTAAGATTAGGACTGCTGCTGCTAATCATCAGATGCCAAAGTTGCTGCACGGTCCTGTGAAAATATCTGCACTGCCAGGGAATGAGGAGCATCCAGTGATTCCCTGCATAGGGTTAGTTTAGAATCCCAGTTTGTTAGCTGTTTCAACGCATGTGTCCATAAATAGATTAGGGAGAGCTTGTTGCTTTCTATCCTAAATAAGGGAAAGGGAACTGTAATTGGATTAAATCAAGGACCCACAATTTCTGACCCTGAAAGGTGCGTAAAAAATGACCTGAAGGCACCTGTTGGTTAGAATGGCAGCAGCTTATTCAAGCTGTAGAGATTTACACACAAGAACAGGGAACACTTTCTTGTTGGCCACTTGGACAATTGAAGAGTCACCCCCTGAGGCAAAGGACTGACAACAAAGGACCGTTCTGAGGTTGGGGGGAGGGGTGGAGGTTAGAGCAGTGAATAAAACAGGTGAAAGTCCCTGTACTTAGACAGCTAGTGTCCTTGTGGATATGGGCTCACTAGGTCTCAGGCACTGTTCTCAGCATTTCACACACATGAACCCCTTTATCCCCTACATCTACTCTGACATGGGCATTTCTCATCATCCCCATTTTACAAATGGGTAAAATAAGGCACAGGAAAATTAAGTGACTTACCCAAGGACATACAACTAGCAACTGGCAACTGAGTCTTTCAACCCTGTGAGCATGTGTGTGCCAAATTTTAAAAGGCATACATTTCACCCAGGGGATCTGGGCTTAAAAACAGATTCTGATTCAGTAGATCCGGCATGGGGCCTGCCATTCTGCATTTCTGAGGAGCTCCCAGGTGACACTGACATTGCTGGCCCGTGGACGACGTGTGTGATGGTAAGGGTCCAGGCCATGATGGGCATCCTTGGTCTCCTGGAAACCAAGCTCCTTGGAGATATATGTGTATTGTTCATCTCCATATTGTCTTCATCAGGACCTTCTTATCCTTATCTAGGCTTGATTAGCTTAAGCCATGGAAACCCAGCCAAGCTTTTTCAGGAGAGAAGCAGGCACAGTCTAAGGATGCAGAGCTCATGGAATGCAAGGAGAGTAAACACAACACGCCAGGCCTTGTGGGGCCTAGAGTTCCATTGAGCCTTTGGTCTCTCATCTTTCCTCTGCTGTGCGGGTTCTAGCCTCTGCTCCATTCTGCTCACCTGTTTTCCAACATAACCACCCACAAAATCCACTGGCTCTTTCAATCTCAGGGCTCACAATAACCACATGCACTCTGTTTCTTATTTTAAGTGCTCGAAGGGGGAATCTGGCAGTCAGTAGATTACAGGGGCTATGGGTATTGAGCAGGTCAGGGAGGTTGGGCATGATGGACAAATTGTCTGATATATCTTAGATCACATGCAAGGTCAGATATTCACTAAGAGCTCCTTCTTGGAGATCTAGGTTGCTTTCTTTGGGAGGAAGTCAGAAAGAAATAGATAATTCATATATTTTACCAAGTACCTATCAGCTACCCGGCAATGTGCCCAGTGATAAGGATACAGAGGTAGAAGATATAGCCACCACTTTTTAAGTAATTTAAGTTCTGATGGCAAAGGAGTTCTATGATCAAGGCAAACTCTCAGCAGAGCAAAGCCCTCCTTCTGAGAACAATTAGGGAAGCTGAAAATAAAATCTATCAGCACTTCTGCTTTCTGATTCACATATCTGCATTTCATAAATATATTTGTATTATATAATTACATAGTTATATATGTGCATATATATTCAGCTATCTTAATTGTTCTCTGAAGGACTAGATAGGTAATTAGATTACAGAGAAAAACAGCAAAGTGAGCCCAGTTGCTGGAGATGTTTAACTCTGAGAAACTCACTCTTACTTAAGCAGTGCTAGTTGAAAGAAGCTATGGAGAAACTGACAACCAGGATGTTTAGGAGGTGAGTGAGTTTTTGGCAATTCTTAACTCTAAGAAACTCACTCATACTTAAGCAGCGCTAGTTGACAGAAGCTATGCAGAAAGTGACAACCAGAATGTTTAGGAGGTGAGCTAGTTTTTGGCAATTCTAACAGTGAGATCAAAATTGGGAGGTTGTGGTAAATACCCCAGGATTTTTACTGGGGAACGCTGAAGGACCGAATGAACCCTGAGTAAGGGCAAACCAGAAATAGACCAGACTCTAAAAACTGAAAGCCTCTCAACAGTTCAAACCCTGATTAGATTAAAGTGACCATTCCCCCTACTCTAACTTCCTATCAGGGAACCAAAATTTTATCTAGAGCTTCCATGATTTTCTATATACAATGTCTGGCATTCAGTTAGAAAAAAGTTATTAGGCATTCCAACAGACAAGACCCAAAGCAAAAACAGATAATAGAAAGGACTCTATGGGAAGTGCAAATATGAAAGTTTATCAGGCATAAACATTAAAATAATATGATTGATATGGTTACAGAATTAGATGAAAAGCTAGAGAAATTCATTAGAGAACTGAGATATCTACAAAAGAATTAAACAAATAATATAGAACTGAATAAAAATAATAAATGCAATTAAGAACTTAATAGAAGGGTTGTACAGAAGGTTAAACACAGATGAAGAGAAAATTCTTGATTTGGAAGTTATATCAATAGCAAATGTCCAGTGCAAGGCCCAGAGAGATAAAAGGAAGGAAAATTCAGAGTTGAAATCATGACAATAATAATACAAAAGTTTGTGGGAGAGGCAGTAAATTGAATTTAAGTTCTAGGCCATCTTTGCCATATTTCTTGCCTCTTGTATTGATTCTATCTCCATTCAATTCTGGTCCTAGATTCTCTGTCTAGAGCTCTTCATTGTGGTAACCCCTGAGCACATGCAGCTGTGTAAATTAATTAAACTTAAATAAAAGTAAAAATTCAGTTATATGTGGTAAGACTGGCTACGTTTCAAGTATTCAGTAGCCACATGTGTCCAGTGGCTGCTGTATTGGACAGTGCACGTATAGAATGTTTCAATAACTTCACAAGGTTCTATTGAACAATAATCTTATTCCCTGATATTTTACATATCATGTGCATGGAACCTTTCCATGGGTCCAGACTCCTTTAATGCGATGTTCAAAGTTTCACACAGTGTAACTCAATTCTGTTTCCCTGCCTGTTGAAAGCAGGCAAAGTGAATTCAGTGATCTACCATTGCCTGAAAGAAGACAAAATGTTCTCATAATCAGATGCCTGTGGCTCTGTGGGACTGTCTTGCATGGAGAATGGTGCTCAGAGCACTAACTTTGAGTCATCCGATGACTTCAGGCTTCTCTATCCAGGAATACTGGGACAAGTACGCTACATTTTAGAAAGACTCCCACTAAAATGGTAAAATAAATCATGTATTAATTCTTGGGTTTCCCATTGGGAACTTCTTATTCTTCAAGTCTATGGGGCAAGTGGGGCTTTTACTGAACTGCATCCTGAGCTTGCCATTTACTGGCTTTTAAACATGGACAACTTACTTCACCTCTCCTGTGTCCCGGGTTTCCCGGCTGTTAGGTAAAGTCCTTGCACCCGTCCCTAACATGTGAGTTTTGACAACTAAATGTGGTTTTGCAAATGTAGAAATTGCTTTATAAATTTAAGTGCCATGTGTACATGTGGCATTATTTTTTCATACTGTGCTGTTTCTTTTTTGTCTTTCAGTCATCTCCCTCAAAGCTTCTGAAGAGTCATCCTTTGAGAAAACGAAAGAGACTTGGGCATTTTTTGAAGGTAAAGCTTGTGTATTTCTTTATGATAAGATACAGCCTCACTTTTAGATAATAGGAAGGAAATAGAATATCAAGAAAGGATCCTAACTTCTTAGTTTTTAAGTTGTTTTCTTGGTCTAAACTTACTCAAAGTAAGATGGAAATCCCTGACAGTATCAGCCCACAGTTTTGAAAGAGTGGAAGTTAAAGCACCAGTCCACATAATTTTTGTTTGTTTTGTTTTGTTTTGCTCCAAAATTCCTACTCCCAGGTGGTATTAGGGAGGAATCTTCAAGTGATATAAAAATGATAAGTACCTCTACTGTGACTGCATTTTATTTCAGGTTGCTTAAGGAATTTGGGGTTCTAGAGACAGTTTGCAATCCTTCACCAAGTAATTTTCAACCCATGCTAGAATCGCTCATGGAATGTTAAGAACATGAATGCCTGGACCACATCTCTAGAGATTCTGATTTACTTTGAAGTTGTTAAAAGCACCAGAAGATTGCAGCATGCAGCCAGGCTGAGAACCATGGCCTTGGAACAGTAGTTCCCAAAGTGTGATTGCAGACCAGCAGCATATGCATCACCTCGGAGCTTGTTCCAAATGCACATGGCTGTGCCCTGCCCCAACTTACAGAATCAGAAGCTCTAGGGATGGTGCCTAAGAAATCCGGGGTTTAACAAGACATCCAGGCAATTCTGGTGCACATTCAGGTTCGGGCCTTAGGGCAGGGGTTGTCAACAATGGGTGACTTTTGCTACTCCAGGGGACAGTTGCCAATGTCTGACTGTATCTTTGGTTGCCACAGCTGTTGGCGGTGCTCCTGGCATCAGTGATAGGGGCCAAGGATGAAGCCAATCCTACAATGCACAAGATAGTCTCCATGACAAAGAATTTTGCCTCCAAATATCCAGAGTGCTGAGGTTGGAAAACCCTGTCTTGGAGTAAGGAAAGTTCAGAGAAATTATTGTCATAAAGTGGGTGAGGATTATGATCATAAGAAATGGAAGAATACACTTTGTGAGTTCTCTGGCAGAGCCTTGGATCAGTGAAAGGCTGATTAATGTTCAAAGGTGGTCAGGAACTTTGTAAAGATTATGTCTGGTGATGGCACAGCATTTATTGATGAGGAATGATCTAGCCAAAAGGCTCTAAGGAGATGCACATGTCTCGGGGCCTCACCGTCACCTTTTGTTAACCCACTGTATGGTCTGACAGAAGGAGGGCCAGCCTTAGGGGAAAGGTACTTGCTTTCAAGCCCACCCCTTCCAATACCTAGTTATAAAGCAGTAGACTGAAACACATTCTGTCTTAGGAAAATGTAACTTTTATTGTGAACATCGTTTGGAAACCATAAGGTGTCACCCACATAGGCCTCTAGGATTAGTTGTTTAGTTTTGTAGTCATAAATATTTTGTTTATGAGATTGCACTCATGAGAATCCAACAATGATTCTTTGTATTTCCTGATGTTTCTCTGCATTTTTGTAGTTGCCTTTTTCTTTATTTGTTGACTGTCTCCTAGTAAAATAATCCCCATTTCCCCCACTCAGCCTCTCATTAAGAGAATGCCTACTCATTGACAAAAAGATGAAAATGACTTTACTTCTCATAGAGTGAAGCAGTAGTAAGGGCAAGATTTACCTTTCTCATTACTATTTAGTAAAATTGAGGCAACCCCATTGATGTTTTGCCCCATGTCTCTGGATCTGCTCTGTGACCAGGCACTGTGATGGGTTGGGGTATGGAGAGGGCCTGGCTGTGGCAAGGGTAGAGCACTAGGGATGTGACAGCTGGACCCTATATATCATCAGATGCATCAGAATCTCCCAGGGAGACTTCGGGCTCCAGCCTCTGAGGTTCTGGTTATAACATTAGGAAGGGATCAGAGAACTTTCAGGGCCACAGGTGATTCCTATGCAAGTGGTCTGAGGACCATACTTTGAAAATACTATGGTGCAAAAACAAGACCATATATTTGGAAAGATTGTGGCGTTTAGACCCAACATACCCCACAGCATAATCAGCATTTCTAAAACCCTTTGTGCAATTAACAATATCTCATAATTCATGTGCAGCTATATAATATCAGGGTTACTCCCGACCTAACTCTCTACATGAAATCTGTAGCCCAGTATGTGCTCTCTTCTCAACAGAATCAGGCCTCACCAAAAGCAGAACTGGCATTCTCACTACGTGTAGCGCCTGCCTCAGAGCAGCTGTTTACAGAGCAATCTTTTCCTATGATTTCGGCAGCAGCAGCATCTCCATGCTTTGCTTTTTAAAACCCAGCTGTAGCTTTGGCAAGGTTAGAGGCACAG
Organism: Theropithecus gelada; assembly: GCF_003255815.1. Taxonomy (NCBI): domain Eukaryota; kingdom Metazoa; phylum Chordata; class Mammalia; order Primates; family Cercopithecidae; genus Theropithecus; species Theropithecus gelada. Next base: position 44,753,863 of record NC_037677.1, read on the forward strand.
TTGAAACTCCCTGGCGCATGATCCCAGGCCTTTTGCCCTTTTGTTCCTGGACGGGAGAGCTACAGTAGGGGTTGTGGATGGATATCCATCCTCCTGGGGCTTAGTTCGTCCTGGCTGTGAGCCCACTGCACAAAAGAGGCATTGATTGTCAGGCCTCTTTGTGAGATTCTGGAGTGAGTTAAAATCCTTTGGGGCTATCACTCAGGTGTTTCACCTTGAGCAAGATGGTATTACAGGGTGGATTAAAAAATAGAAGTACAGAGCCTTCTGTCTCAAACTGTCATCTCCTGACTTTCCCATTTGCCCTGAAAATGTACAAGACTGAAACTGACTTTCTTGATTCAGAAGGCAGGGGGAGAATGGGGTTCCTGGACTCTGCTAAGGGGCACTGGGGTCACTCTTTTTCAAAGGAGCACTGAATATCCCTGCCGGGATCAGGGTTGCTGGGCAACAGGTGCCATCTGCCTGGCCCTGGCTTGGTGGGACTGTTTGGGAGGGTGGGAGCTGGCACACTGACATTGTGCACCCCAGTCTTGGCCTCTCTCTGCATGGGCAGCTGCTCCAGCCTGCCAGCCCTGCCATCTGCTTCAGGGAGGCCTGGGCATTTTCTGCATAGCAGCTTGCAGTTGAGTCTAAAAATGGCAGTGATGCCTTTGGAAGTTCAATGGCAAAAGACAAAACTGTAAATGATTTCAGAGAAAGGGAATATAGCATGATTTTTAGAATTATTGTGGGCGTGCAGGTATATGTGGTATTTTTTTTCTTTTTCTTTTCCTTTTTTTTGAGACGGAGTTTTGCTGTTGTTGCCCAGGCTAGAGTGCAATGGCATGATTTCGGCTCACCGCAACCTCCGCCTCCTGGTTCAAGCAGTTCTTCTGCCTCAGCCTCCCGAGTAGCTGGGATTACAGGCATGTGCCTGGCTAATTTTTGTATTTTTAGTACAAAAATTTGTACTAATTTGTTTCACCATGTTGACCAGGCTGGTCTCGAACTCCCGACCCAGGTGATCGGCCTGCCTTGGCCTCCCCAAGTGCTGGGATTACAGTCATGAGCCACCATGCCCGACCATATGTGGTATTTTTAAAGTGAACTCCAGATTTGATTAATTGCAGATATTTTGTTAAACTCAAGCCTTTGTTGAAAGGTCTGGCTTCAACCTTTCAACGAGCATTATTTGGCCTAGTCTGAGTTTTAAAACTTTGGAGCCAACATTTTATATAGAGATTTTTACATAAAAAGGTAAAGGATGAATTGGAAGATCTGGCACCACTGGGCGGGCATTCCAGCCTGAGAGCAGTGCTCTGGAGCTGAGTACGGAAGGGCTTTGCATTAGCTGACATGGCAGGAAGGCGACTGCAGTCGTAGGAGTTTGTGACCCTGGCTTCAATGGCTCAGAGTTTAACGTTGTTTGCAGAGAACACCCAGGGAGGGGGTTTTTCATGTTTTGAGTGGACACAGCAGGGTGGTTGTCTTTATGCAACAAAAGGAATGCTCGTAACAGAAGGAGAAAAAAATCCAACATAGGCATACTGGTTGCTGCTCAATCAAGGGGAAGTCAGGTGGTCTTTCTGAGCTTTTCTTCTCCTGCAAGGCAACACTTTTTACAGCTCTGTAGCTTCAAGAACAAAACAGAGAGTGGCTATGACCAGTCCTGTGTGTGTGGGGAGCCACACGCAGGCAGGAGGTGCCCGCTGGAGGGTGTCCATAACTGGAGGCCTATGTGTTTGGCGGCCAGCTGAGCCTTCTGGAGTAGCCAGATGTTTTCTGAATCTGTAGCTCTGGCTGCCTGTGGGGAGCCCCCTTTGAGCCATGTTGAGGAAGCTGTGATCTGAAACTGTAGCTTGGGCCTTTTGAAGCCCCTCACCTCCTGCCAGGGCAGAGTGGGCCCCAGATGTCTGCAGCATGCTGTTAGGGACGCTTGGGGAGAGATGCCTGCCGCGGTTCTCACGTGCAACCTTGTCCCTCCTGGGTTCCTGCCATCCTGAAGTGAAGGAAAGAGCTCAGATGAAGAGGTGAGCTTGTGGATCAGCTGCTGTGCTCCATATCATGGAAGCTTTTGTAAGACAATTTTTCTCTCCATTCCATGAATAAGACTAAAGGCAAGTTTTCCTGCCTTTGGGTCTGGGGACCACATTTGCATAGTCCCTTCCAGGCAGATGCTGTGTTCACCTGCCTGAGGTTCTGTCTGCCTGGTAACATGACTGTGTTGTTCACCATCCTCTCCTGCCAGCAGGGGCTCTTCTGTCTTGTTCTGGAGTAGTTTGCTCACCAGTGTGGAAAGGCAGGACTGGTCGTGGGTTTGCTGTGTTGTGGCCATCCTGTGCCCTGGGATCCTGCGACAAATCCTGGCCTGTGAACTTTGCTCTGTCCCCGAGTTCGTCATGAAGTGTTTTGTCCAGAATCCAAGAGTCCTGTTGCTGAGTTTCACACTGTTTAAATGGATGCTGCAGCCTCTCTCCTAACTCTGACCCCTCACAGAGTTCTCTACCCTATGAATCTACAGAGCCCACACATCAGACACAGGCATTTACTAGAAAGGCAGCTTTGATTTTTAGATATGTGAGAGCTTTCTCAAGCTCCTCACATCCCATCAGCTTCGGGACCTCCCTAACCTGACTCTGCCCCCACCGGCCTACTGACAGGGCTTTCTTCCAAGACTTTCCCAGTAGCTTCCTAGGGGCAAAACCCAGTGGATGTTTTCCAGCAATTGACGCTATTAAGTCATCCTTCTTACAGTGCTTTCTTCTGGGCTTCCAGAACTCTCGCCTCAGCCCTCCTCTGCATCCATGACTAGCTCTGATCCTTTGTAGGAGACTTCCTTCCATACACCTGCCCCTCTCCCTTAAATATTAGTGCAGATGCACCCTTCACCTGCTACCTTGCTCTAAGGCACTTTCTACTTATTTTATTTTTAGTCCAGACATCTAAATTGCCAAGAGCAGAAATCTATTCAAACTAGCTTATGCAAAAATGCTGACTGCCTTAAGAACACGGGAAGATCTCATGGACTCCAGGGGCAGAGGTTGTGCTGGGCCTCCCTGGGGCCCAGGCCAGGGAGGGGAGAGTCAAAAGGAACCTGAATGTCTGATTCCATTTCATACCTCCTTCCCTCTCATTAACCATAAGCCTGACCTGCTTCTCCAGGCTCTCCCTGGGAGCCAGCCACCTGCTACTACTCCCAGTAGGCTTGCTTTTTCAGCTTAAGCACTTAACTAACTGTTTCTCCATGCCCCAAGGGCTTTACAAATGTGCTTTTCTGTTGACTCAGCTATTCCACTTCTAGGAACTTAATCTTCAGAACATATTGTGAGAGTTGTACTAAGGTTTAAGTTCATGAGTGCTCACCATAGAATTATTTATGATGGGGAACAGGTAGAAACACTTTGAGTAGGCAATAGTAAGAGGTTGTTAAATCACTGCTGATATATTAATATGATAAACTTTTATCATATTTTTCAAAATGATTCTGAATCCTTTTTGAAAATAGTTTATTGAGAAAATGAGATAAATTGAAAAAAAAGATGTGAAAGTATATGATCTCAATTTTAAAAGGTATGCACATTCATCATAAAGTATACCAAATATTTATTAATAGTAGTTATCTCAGGGTGACAGGATGGCTGATGACTTTTTTTCTATATTTTTTTGTATTTTTTGTTATTTTAAATACAACTCAGTGCAGAACTCTAGTCCTCTTGGAAGCTTCTCTCAGCCTTCCGAGGCTGGGCTGGGTCCCCTCTGAGTGTTCCTGGTATTGGACACACGTTCTTATTGTTACACTTACTAAGTGGTCCTCTATTTCTTGAAGTGAAAGACTGTGTGTGTGCATTTTTATCTTTCTTGTACTCAGGAAAGTACTGACTATGATTGATAGTAAATATCTGTTGGTTGTAGAAATTTAAGTCAACAGAGAAACATTTTTGCTAAGTTCAAACATTTGCTAAGTTCAAATAAATGTCTGTGTCATTTTTCTTCAAAGATGGTTAGAATAATGTTTTGGCTTCCCTTTTCACTTTCTGAGCAGCTTGGCATTGTATTGATCAGATTAGTGATAAAGTTGATTATTAAAGTTTAAGAAATATAAGTATATGTAGCTAGGCACTGAGGCTCACGCCTGTAATTTTAGCAACTTAGGAGGCTGAGGCGGGAAGGTCCCCTGAGCCCAGGAGTTCAAGGCTGCAGTGAGCAGTGAGCTGTGCATCACTGCACTCCACCCTGGGTGATGGAGTGAGACCTTATTTCTAAAAGAGATGTATGTACGTGAACATGGTTTAACTGTTGAGATTTATACAACTTTTTATTTTGAAATTATTGTAGATTACCATCCATTTCTGGCTAGGCATGGCATCTATAATCCCAGCACTTTGGGAGGCAGAGGTGGGTGGATCACCTGAGGTCAGGAGTTCAAGACCAACCTGGCCAACATGGTGAAACCCTGTCTGTACCGAAAATACAAAAATTAGCTGGGTGTGGTGGCGTGGACCTGTGGCCCCAGCTACTCAGGAGGCTGAGGCTGGAGAATTGCTTCAACCTGGGAGGAGGAGGTTGCAGTGAGCCGAAATCATACCACTGTGCTCCAGCCTGGGCCACAGAGCAAGAAAGAAAAAATCAATTTCTAAAAAATCATACACAGAGATCCCTTGTACTAGTTTGTGTCCTTTACCTAATGTCTCCCAATGATAGCATTTTGCAAAACCGTAAAACAGTATCACAAACAGGATATTAACATCCATATAGTCAAGATACAGTCATTATTAGTGGCCCTTGTAGCCAAACCCATTTTCCTCCTACCACCACCCCCTTCTTAACTTCTGGCAACCACTCATCTGTTCTCTATTTCTATAATTTTGTCATACCAAGAATGTTACATTGATGAAATCATACAGTATGTAACCTTTTGGGATCTTTTTTCCTCTCAGCATACTTCTCTGGAAATTCATCCAGGTTGATGTGTGTGTCAGTAGTTTGTTCTTTTTATTGCTGAGGATGCTGTGGTGTGGATGTACCACACTTTGTTTAACTATTCACTTGCTGAAGGATATCTGGGCTGTTTCCAGTTTTTGGCTACCCGACATACATGTACAGTTTTCCATGTGAGCTTAAGCTGTCATTTTTCTGGGACAAATGCAAGGAATGCAATTTCTGGGTTGAATGGTTGTTACAGGTGTCTCCTTTGAGAAAGTGTCAAGCTCTATTATAGAGTGGCTGGGCTGCTCTACATTCCCACCAGCCATGTCTGAGTGACCCAGTTTATCTGTATCCTTGCCAGCATTTGGGGGTGTTGCTGTTTTTTATTTTAGTCACCCTGAAAGGCACGAGGGATGTTTTATTGTAGTTGCATTTTGCATTTCTCTAATGGCAATAGAAGTCAAACATTTTCTCATGGGATTGTTTGCCACCTGTACATTCTCTTTAGTGAAATGTCTGTAAGTTTTTTTTTTTTTGTTTTGTTTTGTTTTTCATTTTTCTAACAGGATTGTGTGTTTTTTGCTGTTGAGTTTGAAAGTTCTTTAGACTCTGGATACCAGTCCTTTGTTGGATATGTGGTTTACAAAAATTTTCTCCCAGTCTGTTTGACTTTTCATCCTCTTCATATTGTTGTTTACAGAACGTAAGTTTTTAATTTTGGTAAAGTCAAGTATAGTATATCAAGTTTTACTAATATAGACGGTACCTCTGGTGTCAAGTCTAAGAACTTTGTCTATTCTTAGATCCCAAAGATTTTTCTTGTGGGTTTTTTCTAAAGTCTTCTAGCTTACATTTTATGTTTGGGTTTGTGGTTCATGTTGAGTTAATTTTTGAATAAAAGGTGAGGTTTGTGTTAGTGTTATTTTCTGCCAGTGGAAGTCCCATTGACCCAGCACCATTGATTGAAGAAACTGTCCTTCCGCCATTGAATTACTTTTGCACTTTTGTCAAAAATCAACTGAGCATGCCTGCGTGGGTCTATTTCTGGGCTCTCTGTTCTGTTGCATTGATCTGTGTCTGTCTTTGCACCAATACCACACTACCTTGATGACTGTAGCACTGGGATTTCAAACATTCCAATTCTGATTGTTCTCTTGCCAGCGCACTTCTCCTGCTGCGGCCCTCGGGAGGCTGACTCCTGTGTCTGTCCTTGCCTTTCAGATATCTACGTGTATGCTGTCCTTGTGTGCTGCGTGGGGATCCTCAGCATTCTGCTCTTCATGCTGGTCATCATCTGGCAGTCCGTGTTTAACAAGCGGAAATCCAGAGGTAAGAAAACAGATAAGGTCATGTCTGGGATGGGAGCACACCCTGACCACAGACGGGCGGAAGATGCTAGGCAAAGTACCACCTTGGTGGAAAAGTGCATTGTGAGTCAGGGATTATTTATCTGTGATTGTGGGCAAAGTGAGCAAGCTGTGTTTCTCTTGGACTCTGCTAAAATACACTGTGGCCATCATTGACATCACTGAATTTCCCGTTTCTTGGTTTCTGAGGCCCCTTCCTGCTGTCAATCTCCCTGAAGAGTCTGTGGTGTCAGATGAGCCTAGAGTTGGATTTTGACTCTGCCGTTTGAGGCTGAGGTTTGGGGCAAGTTCCTGAGCCATTCTGAACGTGAGTTTCCTCATTTATGAAAGGGGATTGACACCCGCTTCTCTTGGTGGAATGTTCTTATGAGCGTTCACTTTCAGGCAGGTGGCACTTGGGAAGTCTTCCCCATTCTTTCCCTGACCGGTCTGAGAGTTCCCTTCCGTCTCCTTTCACTTTGGTGTCCCTGTTTCCCTGCACTCTGCCCTCAGCCCCTTCCTGCCTTCTGCCTTGCTTCTCAGGAAAGTGTAGTTCTCCTGACTCTTGTATCTCTATGAACACTGCCTGCTTTCTCGAGAGTCCCTGCTGCTCCTCAAGCCCCGATTTCACTTGCCCAGCAGCTCCTGTTGGAGGTCTCCTTTGAGAGCCTCTCCCTGTATCCCGCTTCAGAATCTCCAAAACAGCTGGGGACACTGTGACTCCCAGAGATGACCAGGGTAAGAGCCGAGCTCTGGAATTGCACCAACTCCAGTTCCAGTGGCTCCCTCACTTACAGGCTGACAACCTCCCTCTATGCCTGCCTTCCTCATCTGCGACATGGAGGAGGCAGGAGTGCAACAGTCTCAGGCTCATGGTGAGGACTAAGTTACCAAAAGAAAGATGCTAAAACCCATAACACAGGCTCCAGCAAATGTCCTGCTTTTATGTTGACATACAGCTCTAACTACACACAATAATTGTCAATATTAGCTTAAGGTCATAGAGCTTGGAAATGTTAGATTCAGTGGTCACGGCTTGAGGGGCCACTCCAACAGTGACTCTGTGCAGCACTAATGCAGGGTGTGGGCAAGGCTAAGGGACAATGAGGGAGGTGACACATACAACGACAAGTACCCATGGGATGCTGTTTCCATCCTAGACCTTAAGGGATAAGGGGAGGGGAGATTCCTGGAATGGACCATGCAATAGCTGCAGCTTTGGGAGAGGTGTCGCCATCAGGGGCCTGCAGAGAGGAACTCAGCTCCTGACAAACCAGGAGGCAGCTGGGAGGGAGCCAGGATGGTACACTTCTCACGCCCTCTCCCCTCCCCACTTGGATCTGCTGCTATCGCCCTTGGTGCCACCCACCAGAAGCCAGGGGGCTGGGAGCAGGAAGGTGCCTTCAGGGCTGAGCAGGGTGGACAAAGGTGGACGGGGATCCAGAGGACAGTGGAGAACTCCAGCACACTCAGCAATCGGCTATGGGGCAGTGGCTGTAGCATGGGTGTCTTTCCTCTGGAGCCTGTGCTCTCCCACCAGCCTCTGCATGTGTCTCTGTGCTGTCCTTCAAAGCCAGCTCCAGGGCCTTCCCCTAAATCCCTCATCAGTGGCAACGCAGCCTTTTTTCCTGTTCTCAACCCCTGAATACTCTTGTGAGCTTGTGGCATGTTGCACTTGTGCCTTGGCATGGGCCTCCCTTCCGGAGGACAGTGTGTGAGGCAGGCACCACACATTCAATTCATTCTCCTGGAATTTGGCTCAGGACAGATGCTCAGCACGTGGTGGACAAATGGGTTTATTTCCCACCTGCCTTGCTCCCAACTGTTGGAGGGTGGAAGCCACATAGGCAGTTTCCAAGCTGGGTATGCTCTGAAGGCACTTTTGCCTGGGTTCAGGAGCATGATCGAGAGTCTTCATGGGCTACAGGCCCTGCTAGGCCCTAGACAGGGTCAGGGAAACAAAGCAAGGCCAAGAAGGGTACACTGCGACATGTGGGAGCACCTGGCATCCTCCTCCAGGCCTCACAGAGAGGCTTCAGAGAAGGGGGATCCCAACTGCCTCATCCCCACTGAAGTGGGCCTCAGATGGTCCCATGTGTACCTGTGCACAGTGCCTGAAAGCCCTCCCCAAACCCTAGCTATCCAGAGCATTGTCTGAGCACCCGTTATGGGCCAGGAACCTCATGTGACCCTGGATGAGAGCCACACCACACTTACCTGACAGCACAGCTGAGGAGCTTGAGAAGGCCCTGAAACCAGGGAGTGGTAGGGTGAAGTTGGGCCCCAGTCTCTCAACTGTTGGAGTGTGGAAGCCACATGGGCAGTTTCCAAGCTGGGTTCCCAAGCCTCCCATGTTTCTAGTCAAGAAAACCTTAGCTATTAGGGGGCTGATCTTGCCAGGGGAATTTTTCTTTAGCCTTCCGTGGGAGTTGTTGCTGAGGCTCTTCCAAGATAGCTCTAGTTGGTGCCTGCAGCTCCCAGGAGTTTGGTTTTGGTTGATTGCAATTCCCATTGGCAGACCCAGTAGCCTTGGCAGGGCAGGTCTTGCCCTATGCACCTCTAGGACCAGGCATCTTTCAACTCACTGTGGGGCTCAGGATGGAGGACCATGCATGATGGACCTGGGTAGTCTCCTTCAACTGGGCCCAGGAGTCTTAGAACAGCCCTTCCCAAAACTTCAGGAGCAGACCATTCACCTGGGAACCTGCTCAAATGCAGATTCTGATTCAGGGTGTTTGGGGCAGGCCTGCAATCCTGCATTTCCAGCCAGCTCTGCTGGTGGTGTGAGGCCATGTTTGGAGTAGCAAAGCCTTAGAGCTGTTCTTCTTACCTCTATCCCACCAAGCATCCTGCTTTTACAACATGTATTTTGGAATGATCTCTACTATTTTAAAATGAAATTCATAGATGAGCTATACTATCTGTACCCCCTCAAATCAACTTAATGCTTTATAATTAAAGGAGAAGTAAGAGGAAAGTAATTTATAACACACTGAGACAAATTCTAGTATTACACCTCTTCTTTTAATCAGTGTGAATTTCAGAGAAGATAATAATCCTTTATATTTGATGCTTGAAATAAATGCTAGATAAGCACCTGTCTGTATATGCGAAGACTCAACATGCAGGGGACAGGGGTCAGCATAGACAGACACAGATGGGCCCTAATATCCAGGAGAGGCACTGCCCATGGTGACGGGATTCCTAACATCCCAACTGTTGGTAGGGTTTTTAATGAAAAAAGACACTCTTCGGCCAATTTGCAAACCCTTTAAACATTCATTGTGCATTAACATGGAGAAAATACATACCTCGTGTTTCTATGTAAATTGGACTTAGCTTCCAGGCTCTCATGAACAGGTTTCCTCTTTTCTTCTTTTTTTTTTTTTTTTTTTTTTAGATTATACTTTAAGTTCTAGGGTACATGTGCATAACGTGCAGGTTTGTTACATATGTATACTTGTGCCATGTTGGTGTGCTGCACCCATCAACTCGTCAGCACCCATCAACTTGTCATTTACATCAGGTATAACTCCCAATGCAATCCCTCCCCCCTCCACCCTCCCCGTGATAGGCCCCAGTGTGTGATGTTCCCCTTCCCGAGTCCAAGTGATCTCATTATTCAGTTCCCACCTATGAGTGAGAACATGCAGTGTTTGGTTTTCTGTTCTTGCGATAGTTTGCTGAGAATGATGGTTTCCAGCTGCATCCATGTCCCTACAAAGGACACAAACTCATCCTTTTTTATGGCTGCATAGTATTCCATGGTGTATATGTGCCACATTTTCTTAATCCAGTCTGTCACTGATGGACATTTGGGTTGATTCCAAGTCTTTGCTATTGTGAATAGTGCCGCAATAAACATACGTGTGCATGTGTCTTTATAGCAGCATGATTTATAATCCTTTGGGTATATACTCAGTAATGGGATGGCTGGGTCATATGGTACTTCTAGTTCTAGATCCTTCAGGAATCGCCATACTGTTTTCCATAATGGTTGAACTAGTTTACAATCCCACCAACAGTGTAAAAGTGTTCCTATTTCTCCACATCCTCTCCAGCACCTGTTGTTTCCTGACTTTTTAATGATCGCCATTCTAACTGGTGTGAGATGGTATCTCATTGTGGTTTTGATTTGCATTTCTCTGATGGCCAGTGATGATAAGCATTTTTTCATGTGTCTGTTGGCTGTATGAATGTCCTCTTTTGAGAAATGTCTATTCATATCCTTTGCCCACTTTTTGATGGGGTTGTTTCTTTCTTGTAAATTTGTTTGAGTTCTTTGTAGGTTCTGGATATTAGCCCTTTGTCTGATGAGTAGATTGCAAAATTTTCTCCAATTCTGTAGGTTGCCTGTTCACTCTGATGGTAGTTTCTTTTGCTGTGCAGAAGCTCTTCAGTTTAATTAGATCCCATTTGTCAATTTTGGCTTTTGTTGCCATTGCTTTTGGTGTTTTAGACATGAAGTCCTTGCCCATGCCTATGTCCTGAATGGTATGACCTAGGTTTTCTTCTAGGGTTTTTATGGTATTAGGTCTAATATTTAAGTCTCTAATCCATCTTGAATTAATTTTCATATAAGGAGTAAGGAAAGGATCCAGTTTCAGCTTTCTACTTATGGCTAGCCAATTATCCCAGTACCATTTATTAAATAGGGAATCCTTTCCCCATTTCTTGTTTTTCTCAGGTTTATCAAAGATCAGATGGCTGTAGATGTGTGGTATTATTTCTGAGGACTGTGTTCTGTTCCGTTGGTCTATATCTCTGTTTTGGTACCAGTACCATGCTGTTTTGGTTACTGTAGCCTTGTAGTATAGTTTGAAGTCAGGTAGCGTGATGCCTCCAGCTTTGTTCTTTTGACTTAGGATTGTCTTGGAGATGCGGGCTCTTTTTTGGTTCCATATGAACTTTAAAGCAGTTTTTTCCAATTCTGTGAAGAAACTCATTGGTAGCTTGATGGGGATGGCATTGAATCTATAAATTACCTTGGGCAGTATGGCCATTTTCACGATATTGATTCTTCCTATCCATGAGCATGGTATGTTCTTTCATTTGTTTATGTCCTCTTTTATTTCACCGAGCAGTGGTTTGTAGTTCTCCTTGAAGAGGTCCTTTACGTCCCTTGTAAGTTGGATTCCTAGGTATTTTATTCTCTTTGAAGCAATTGTGAATGGAAGTTCATTCATGATTTGGCTCTCTGTTTGTCTGTTACTGGTGTATAAGAATGCTTGTGATTTTTGCACATTAATTTTGTATCCTGAGACTTTCCTGAAGTTTCTTATCAGCTTAAGGAGATTTTGGGCTGAGACAATGGGGTTTTCTAAATATACAATCATGTCATCTGCAAACAGGGACAATTTGACTTCTTCTTTTCCTAACAGAATACCCTTGATTTCTTTCTCTTGCCTGATTGCCCTAGCCAGAACTTCCAACACTATATTGAATAGGAGTGGTGAGAGAGGGCATCCCTGTCTTGTGCCAGTTTTCAAAGGGAATTTTTCCAGTTTTTGCCCATTCAGTATGATATTGTCTGTCGGTTTGTCATAAATAGCTCTTATGATTCTGAGATACGTTCCATCAATACCGAATTTATTGAGCGTTTTTAGCATGAAGGGCTGTTGAATTTTGTCAAAGGCCTTTTCTGCATCTATTGAGATAATCATGTGGTTTTTGTCTTTGGTTCTGTTTATATGCTGGATTACATTTATTGATTTGTGTATGTTGAACCAGCCTTGCATTGCAGGGATGAAGCCCACTTGATCATGGTGGATAAGCTTTTTGATGTGCTGCTGGATTCGGTTTGCCAGTATTTTATTGAGGATTTTTGCATCGATATTGGATGCAAAAATATGAGGATTTGCATAATCAGGGATATTGGTCTAAAATTCTCTTTTTTTGTTGTGTTTCTGCCAGGCTTTGGTATCAGGATGATGTTGGCCTCATAAAATGAGTTAGGGAGGATTCCCTCTTTTTCTATTGATTGGAATAGTTTCAGAAGGAATGGTACCAGCTCCTCCTTGTACCTCTGGTAGAATTCAGCTGTGAATCCATCTGGTCCTGGACTTTTTTTGGTTGGTAGGCTATTAATTATTGCCTCAATTTCAGAGCCTGCTATTGGTCTATTCAGGGATTCAACTTCTTCCCGGTTTAGTCTTGGGAGAGTGTAAGTATCCAGGAAATTATCCATTTCTTCTAGATTTTCTAGTTTATTTGCGTAGAGGTGTTTATAATATTCTCTGATGGTAGTTTGTATTTCTGTGGGGTCAGTGGTGATATCCCCTTTATCATTTTTTATTGCGTCTATTTGATTCCTCTCTCTTTTCTTCTTTATTAGTCTTGCTAGCGGTCTATCAATTTTGTTGATCTTTTCAAAAAACCAACTCCTGGATTCATTGATTTTTTGGAGGGCTTTTTGTGTCTCTATCTCCTTCAGTTCTGCTCTGATCTTAGTTATTTCTTGCCTTCTGCTAGCTTTTGAATGTGTTTGCTCTTGCTTCTCTAGTTCTTTTAATTGTGATGTTAGAGTGTTAATTTTAGATCTTTCCAGCTTTGTCTTGTGGGCACTTAGTGCTACAAATTTCCCTCTACACACTGCTTTAAATGTGTCCCAGAGATTCTGGTATGTTGTATCTTTGTTCTCATTGGTTTCAAAGAACATCTTTATTTCTGCCTTCATTTCGTTGTGTACCCAGTAGTCATTCAGGAGAAGGTTATTCAGTTTCCATGTAGTTGAGTGGTTTTGATTGAGTTTCTTAGTCCTGAGTTCTAGTTTGATTGCACTGTGGTCTGAGAGACAGTTTGTTATAATTTCTGTTCTTGTACATTTGCTGAGGAGTGCTTTACTTCCAATTATGTGGTCAATTTTGGAATAAGTGTGATGTGGTGCTGAGAAGAATGTATATTCTGTTGATTTGGGGTGGAGAGTTCTATAGATGTCTATTAGGTCTGCTTGCTGCAGAGATGAGTTCAATTCCTGGATATCCTTGTTAACTTTCTATCTCATTGATCTGTCTAATGTTGACAGTGGGGTGTTGAAGTCTCCCGTTATTATTGTATGGGAGTCTAAGTCTCTTTGTAAGTCTCTAAGGACTTGCTTTATGAATCTGGGTGCTCCTGTATTGGGTGCATATATATTTAGGATAGTTAGCTCTTCCTGTTGAATTGATCCCTTTACCATTATGTAATGGCCTTCTTTGTCTCTCTTGATCTTTGATGGTTTAAAGTCTGTTTTATCAGAGACTAGTATTGCAACCCCTGCTTTTTTTTGTTCTCCATTTGCTTGGTAGATCTTCCTCCATCACTTTATTTTGAGCCTATGTATATCTCTGCATGTGACATGGGTCTCCTGAATACAGCAGACTGATGGGTCTTGACTCTTTATCCAATTTGCCAGTCTGTGTCTTTTAATTGGAGCATTTAGTCCATTTACATTTAAGGTTAATATTGTTATGTGTGAACTTGATCCTGCCATTATGATATTAACTGGTTATTTTGCTCGTTAGTTGATGCAGTTTCTTCCTAGCCTCGATGGTCTTTACATTTTGGCATGTTTTTGCAATGGCTGGTACCGGTTGTTCCTTTCCATGTTTAGTGCTTCCTTGAGGGTCTCTTGTAAGGCAGGCCTGGTGGTGACAAAATTTCTAAGCATTTGCTTATCTGTGAAGGATTTTATTTCTCCTTCACTTACGAAACTTAGTTTGGCTGGATTTGAAATTCTGGGTTTAAAATTCTTTTCTTTAAGAATGTTGAATATTGGCCCCCACTCTCTTCTGGCTTGTAGAGTTTCTGCAGAGAGATCTGCTGTTAGTCTGATGGGCTTCCCTTTGTGGGTAACCCGACCTTTCTCTCTGGCTGCCCTTAAGATTTTTTCCTTCATTTCAACTTTGGTGAATCTGGCAATTATGTGTCTTGGAGTTGCTCTTCTCGAGGAGTATCTTTGTGGCGTTCTCTGTATTTCCTGAATTTGAATGTTGGCCTGCCCTACTAGGTTGGGGAAGCTCTCTTGGATGATATCCTGAAGAGTGTTTTCCAACTTGGTTCCATTTTCCCCCTCACTTTCAGGCACCCCAATCAGACGTAGATTTGGTCTTTTTACATAATCCCATACTTCTTGCAGGCTTTGTTCATTTCTTTTTCTTCTTTTTTCTTTTGGTGTCTCTTCTCGCTTCATTTCATTCATTTGATCCTCAATCGCTGATACTCTTTCTTCCAGTTGATCGAGTCAGTTACTGAAGCTTGTGCATTTGTCATGTATTTCTCGTATCATGGTTTTCATCTCTGTCTGTTCATTTATGGCCTTCTCTGCATTAATTATTCTGGTTATCAATTCTTCCACTCTTTTTTCAAGATTTTTAGTTTCTTTGCACTGGGTACGTAATTCCTCCTTTAGCTCTGAGAAGTTTGATGGACTGAACCCTTCTTCTCTCATCTCGTCAAAGTCATTCTCTGTCCAGCTTTGATCCGTTGCGGGCGATGAGCTGCGTTCCTTTGGAGGGGGAGATGCACTCTTATTTTTTGAATTTCCAGCTTTTCTGCCCTGCTTTTTCCCCATCTTTGTGGTTTTATCTGCCTCTGGTCTTTGATGATGGTGACGTACTGATGGGGTTTTGGTGTGGGTGTCCTTCCTGTTTGTTAGTTTTCCTTCTAACAGTCAGGACCCTCAGCTGTAGGTCTGTTGGAGATTGCTTGAGGTCCACTCCAGACCCTGTTTGCCTGGGTGTCAGCAGCAGAGGCTGCAGAAGATAGAATACTGCTGAACAGCAAGTGTACCTGTCTGATTCTTGCTTTGGAAGCTTCCTCTCAGGGGTGTACTCCACCGTGTGAGGTGTGGGGTGTCAGTCTGCCCCTAGTGGGGGATGTCTCCCAGTTAGGCTACTCAGGGGTCAGGGACCCACTTGAGCAGGCAGTCTGTCCGTTCTCAGATCTCCACCTCCTTGTTGGGAGATCCACTGCTCTCTTCAAAGCTGTCAGACAGAGTTGCTTGCGTCTGCAGAGGTTTCTGCTGCTTTTGTTGTTGTTGTTGTTGTTGTTTAGCTGTGCCCTGTCCCCAGAGGAGGAGTCTACAGAGACTGGCAGGCCTCCTTGAGCTGCTGTGAGCTCCACCCAGTTCAATCTTCCCAGGGCTTTGTTTACCTATTTAAGCCTCAGCAATGGCGGGTGCCCCTCCCCCAGCCTAGCTGCTGCCTTGTGGTTAGATCGCAGACTGCTGTGCTAGCAATGAGGAAGGCTCCGTGGGCATGGGACCCTCCTGGCCAGGTGTGGGATATAATCTCCTGGTGTGCCCGTTTGCTTAAAGCAAAGTATTGGGGTGGAAGTTACCCGATTTTCCAGGTGTTGTGTGTCTCTGTTCCCCTGGCTAGGAAAAGGGATTCCCTTCCCCCTTGCGCTTCCCAGGTGAGGCGATGCCTCGCCCGGCTTCAGCTCTGGCTGGTCGGGCTGCAACAGCTGACCAGCACCGATTGTCCGGCACTCCCCAGTGAGATGAACCCAGTACCTCGGTTGATAATGCAGAAATCACCTGTCTTCTGTGTCGCTCGCCAGGTTTCCTCTTTTCTACATGAATGTCAGGAGGTTTATTCAAAGTCTATAGGAGAAATCTTCATTTGTGGACTTTCCTATACATCACAGATGTCAAGCTTCCCTGCCACTGCCTATCAATGGTCAAGAATTGTCCCCAATCAGTGCTATAATCAGAAACATCCCCTGAGCATTCCAAGTTGTTCTGTGGTTGGGGGAAGGGCAGGATTTTTCCCCCTGGAAACCATGGGCTTTGAACTGATTATTCCCCAATCCACTGAACTGGAGGAAACAAGGCCTCTGGGACTCCGTGGGACAGGCTCAGCAGATGGAGTCATGGTCCAAATGGGACACTGTCTGTGAGTGAGTCTGCTTCTGCTATGCTCTGTCTGGGGTGTAAGTGGTCACATCAAGTCCCTGTGTCCTAGCTGAGAAGGTGGGGACATGTAGAACAGTGGCGAATTGCCCACATATTGCTCAGGACCCATACCCCACTTCCTCTGAGTCTAAGCCCTGTGCCTTCCACTGCAGGGCCATAGCAGAAGCTGTCCTCCCAGAGCCATGGCACCAACACAAGGGTTTTGAGGGTGTTCCTTCCCCTAAATGGTGCCCAAGAAAGTGGCTCAGGCTCAGGTGGTGTTCCAGAAACAGATTGGCAGGTAGATTTGCAGGTAGATCTGCATGGATCTGTAGATCCATGAGGCCTGGACTCTTCCTAACTTTTTTCTCTATGAAATTTAATAACAAACATGATATGATAGGACAGAAAATATATGATAAATATGGCCTTGTTTTAAGATGGTCAAAGACTTCTTTCCTGACTTTGAAGGTGTAACTAAGAATAGTTGCCTTTCTTGTCAACACACACTGGTAATCCCAAAATGTTCAAGGTATCTCTTGCTGAGTAACAAATCACCCAGGAAGTAGTGGCTTAACACAACATTTATTTGTTCAAGATTCTGCACTGGGCTGGGCTCAACTGAGTGGTTCTTCTGGCAATGTCACCTGGGTCATCTGTGTGCCTTCAGTCACCTGAAGTTGACCAGGATTGGAGATCCAAGGTAGTACCACTTTCAGCCCTGGGGCCAATCTCTGAGACAAATAGGACAGCAGGGCTGGTGACATTTCTCTCCCTGGTGTCACCAGCAAGGTAGCCATACCCCCCGACTTGCTCCAGGCTCCAAGGACATACCTAGACTGCACGCTGGCACTGTGTCACTCTCCCACATTCTATCAATTACAGCAAGTTATGAGGACAGGACAGACTTAGGGAAGAGCAATAGTGGTGAGGAATGTGTGGCTGTCTTTAAATCACCACTCAAAGAAGACTTTATTGCTGTCTCTTCTCACTGCCAGGCTCAGTGGGAAGCAAGGGAGGCCAAGCAAGCAAGGAACAAGTTTGAGGAGGAATAAGGGATACTGCCCAATCATTCCTGGTGGCTTGGCCATAATTGCGACCACCTGTGGGGCCTGAGGATTGATGGTGCTGAGCTGTTACCCCAGCAACCAGCTGGTTCCTGAGGAGCATGGCCTATTTGCATCTAAGCAGGTTTAGAAGGGGTTTGGGTCATGGGGCTGACAGTGATTCCAAAGTCTCAGACTCTAGCAGGTGCCAGAGCTACAGCAGGCACAGGGCACATCCCCCCTTGTCAGGCTGCACCCCAGGATGCTGCTCCTTTTATGGATTATCTGAAGGTGGCCATGGCTCTCATTGCAAGCAATCAAGCATTTGTAGACCAAGCCATGTGTGTCCAAAGAAGCCTCAGAAATGACATCACTAAAACCTGCAACACTCTTAACTTTCAAATATAACATTCTGTCATTTAATGCACTGCACTATGACAAACTTTGCATCACCTCAATTAAAATTAGTAATACAGCTATACACTACTGAGAACAGTGCTTGGTTTGAGGAAGATACAGGCCCTTGTTCTGTTGATGGTTTCCAGGCTCTCTATGCAGTTGTATGTTTGTTGGGCTTCCTTCATCCTGACCACATGCAGGAGACCCAACCCCTGCTGCATGTGTGGGAGCTGAAGGCATCAAGGTATGCAGGCTGCTCACACACATGTGGACAGGAGAGCTGAGCCCAGTACCTGCTCTCCAGCACCCACAGCAATATCCAGCTGGAAAGAGGACATCAGAGTAGCTGGTTCCACTCCGGATGCAACCCCCAGTGGAACCTTGAGATAAACACAGCCCATCCCAGGAGCCAGGAGGCCACAGGCCAGCCCCTCTTCACTCTCAGCCTTGCTGCTTCTCTGCCCTCACCCCAAACCTGACACTGCTTTGCCTCTAAGGGCTCTCAACATTCACGTGAGCTGGAGCTGATTGCACACATATGTTGCTTGCCAAGCACAAACATGCTTTCCCCTTTCCTCCCGAGCTGCGAGTCTCCGTCCTTGCTCTTTGTTGTGCCCGCAGTGCCAGGCACCTCCTCCCAGACTTGACAGCACTGAGTCACCCTGGAAAACACCAATCCTGGTGGCCCAGGGCCCAGCCTGGAATTATTCTGCTGGCTCCTCAATCATACTGGTTTCCAAAGGCTTTTGCTTCTTCACGAATTAGTCCTGACCTGCTGCCTTGGAGTGGCTCCAGCAATCCAACCTTCTGTGTCTGAGCTTTTAAATGTGCAGTTTTTAAGGCACAAACTTGAACTAGATAGGAAAGAGGAGTGGCCTGGCTTCTTTCTCTGTACTCTTCAGTGTGAGCTGTGACACTGGTTGGTTTGCACAGATTGTGCTAGAACTGGAAACAGAACCTCCCAAGGCTTGTTAAGCACCCATGCCTTCCCTGTCCCAGGTACACTCTGCTTCTCCGTGAGGATGAAGCTAAGAGCCTGTGGCCGTTCCTTCCAGAGATGCAAGAAAAGGGAGCTAGGGGTTGCATCCCACTCACAGCCAGACTCGGGTGGGGAGGAGGCCTCCAAGCACAGAATGGGGTGGCTGTGGATGAGGACCCGAGGATGACCTGGGGCCTTGGAGAGGAGGAAGGACTCACTCATCTGGAGTCAGATACATGCACAGCTGGAGTGAGATCTCTCTGGTTCTTCAGTGGGTGCTGGGAGGCTCAGCTGGCTCTCTCGTCAGGCCCCGTGAGCACCCATCTTTCCTTTGTGGGGGTTGGTTAGCCTCCCCGGAGCACTGGACTTGGAGCCTAGGTTCAACGTCCCTTATTTACATAGTGGATCTTCTGAACTCCCACTCTTCTCTAACATTGGAATGAAGGTTCCTCTTACCTCTTGGGGCTGTGGGAGTTACTTTCTCTGTGCTGAGTGGCTGCCCTTTCTGGCATGGGCAGCTGCAGGGGCACCTTCTCATGTGCAGGGCTCATCCTTCCTGGGGTGCCCCTTCACCATTGTCAGCCCAGCTGCTCAGACAAGTGAAGGCCCTTTGCCTGCTGCCCCCTAGAAATACGTCAGTCATAGAGGTGATCTGACCATTTTTTTAGTAGTCACATTCAAAAAGGTAAAAAGAAACAGGTAAAATTAATTTTAATATTTTCACTTAACCCACTGTATCCAGAATATCATTCCAACAGTATCTATAAATAAAGATGATGAATGAGATGTGTGATATTTCCTTTTTTATGCTAAGGTGTGTCTTCATCATCTGGTGTGATCTCATACTCCAGCACATCTCATTTTGGATTCATCACATTTGGGAACTTGGATAGCCACTTGGAGGCCATGGCTGCTGTGTGGGACTATGGGACCCTGGACAGACAGCTGTGCATGCTGGTCCTTTGCATGTAAGAAATGTGACCTCTAAGTGGCTTTTTGTGCCAAAGGGGCAGGAGGTGGAGGACTTGCTCCTCCTTCTCAGCTTCCCACTTGGTGATAGAGGTGGTCCTGTCCTTATAACTGTAGGCCTGGAAGGTTGTCTGGGCAGGACTGATTCCTGGAGGGGGCTGGGCTCTGGGGCCTGACATGGTGGAGACAGGGCTGTGTGTAGTAAGGGGTGCACCCTGGTCCTTTCTCTCCCACTGGGGAAATGCAGGCAGGGGATGTGGGTTGAACCCTGAATGAGGGAGGTGCTTTCTCAGGCTGCAGGGCTCCCTGCCCGTGCTGGGCTGCAGGAGATAGGGAGAGTACTGTGGTCCTTCACTCTGAAAACGCTCCTGGGTTCTCACTGTGCATGAGGTATTGTGACCCCTTGCAATGCCTGGGTTGCCACCACATTCCTTGCCTAGAGTGCAGACACTTGAGGGATAGAGCAGAAACATCTATGGGTCCTATTGCAGGGCCTGTGCAAAGCCTGGAGGTCAGAAGACCTGGCCAGGGCATAAGGGTAAGATGGATAAATATCAACTGTGCCTTGGAGGTCCCGACACTGCTACAGGGCCTGATAAGATGAGAGTAAGACTGCCTCCACCTCAAATCACCCAGCTTGGGGTGGCAGTGGTGATAGGGACAGGTCTAGATGGGGAAGACAGAGCCTTCAGGCTGGACATGCCATCTGGGAGGTTTGCCATGGGGTGAGAGTGTGAGCAGCATTGTCCTAGCTGAAAAGAAGAAGAAAGGATGGGGTGGTAGGGAGTACCCCAGGGCCTGCTGCTTCTTATCAGGAGAGGTTGCAAAAATAAACCTTCCTTTTAGAGTCTTCAGAGTCCTAAAGATCCCAAAATCACCATCTGAGAACACATCCTGAGTGTTCACCTCTGTGCAGGAGGGTTGCATGGAGCCGGAGCTTCTAGGTCAAGTGCCTGGGTGCCAGGCCACAGCCCACAGGATGTATTGGTTCCATTATGCACCCTTTTTCAGCTGATTGTCTTCTTGGTCTCCCCCACTTTCTAGTGGGTCTCCTAGGATTGCCTCCCACATAAACTCTTGACACTTGAATATTTTTCTTACGATTTCTGCTTCTGGGGGAGGCTAAGCTGGGTTGGCACACTTAGGTAAGTATTGATAGCACTAATTACGCAATGCATATTTATGGGTGACTCTGGGTGAAGTCTTTTTCAGTTGCCTGTGAACCTCATCTTTGATGTCCAGAATCGCTTTTGGTCCTATGGGCAGTCCCTCTTAATGGGACCATCAACCCCGCATATATGCCACCGAGACCTCACAACGGTGCCTCAGCAAGCACTGGCAGGGGTGCATCTCCTGTACCCTGGCACTGTCTGGCCTCATCAGGCTCCTCGCCCTTCTTAGTCAGCTCCCTGCCTCCGGGGAATGCTGCAGCTGCTCTGCTATTCACTGCATTCCTGATTTCCAGGCTGCTCACCTTGCTACCCCAAGCACTGGACTTGCCAAAACACTGGTCAGCTCATGGGATTATCTTGCATCCCAGTCCCGTCTCTGCTTGGCTCCAGCTGTGGCACAGTGGTCTGACCATTTCTTCTGTGAGACTCTATTTCCCCACCTGCGGGACCCTTGACGCCAACTGCTCAGTGTCTCTGAGAATGGTGCCAAGTAAATCGGTCCTCCCTATCCACAGGTTCTGCACTGAGGATTCAACTAAACTCCAATAAAAAATATTTGATTAAAAAAATTAAAAATAACAATACAACAATACAAATAATACCGATGAAAAAGACAGTATAACAACAGTTTACATAGCATTTACCTTGTATTATGTATTACAAGTAATCTAGAGATGATTAAAAGTATTCAGGAGGATGTGTGTAGGTTATATGGAAATACTACTCCATTTTGTGTAAGGGTCTTGAGCATCTTTGGATTTTGGTATCCTTGGGAGGTTCTGGAATCAATGCCCCAAAGATATGATGGATGATTGTAGTTACAAGAGGGCTCTGGAGTCAGGCTGCCCAACTTTGGCCCTTCCCAGGTGTATTAGGTTGCTAAGGCCACCACAGCAAAGCATCACATACTGTGTGGCTTTGACAGCAGAAATTTATTATCTCACAGTTTTGAAGGCCAGAAGTCTTGAGATCAAGGTGTCGGCGGGATTCATTTCTCCTGAAGCCTCCCTCCTGGGCTGTACAGACTGCTGCTCTCCCTGTGTCTTCATATGGTCTTCCCTCTGTGCCTGTCTTTGTTGCAGTCTCCTTCACTTTTAAAGACACTAGTCAAATTAGATAAGGGCCCAGCCTAATGGCCTCATTTTAACTTAATTACTTCTTTAAAGACCTTATCTCCAACTACAGTCACATTCTGAAGTGCTGGAGATTAGGCTTCAGTTAGGCTCAGTGGAGGAGACGTAATTCAGCCCATAACATCACCTGAGTGACTTTGGACAAGTTTGTTAACCTCTCTGTGCTTCAGTGTCCTCCGCTGTAAGGAAATAATGACAAGGCTACTGTGAAGATTGAATTAGAATACAGAGTTGTAGTCTTCAAACTTTTTTGCTTGCATAGTTCCTAAAATAATTTCAAAAACTATGCACTTAATCATTTTTTTGTTGACATCTAAACTTTTTCATCATAAATGTAAATTGTTGCAAAAAATGTAATTTCCATCTTTGACATCTTAAAAATGAAATGATTGATCCATCTTTCTTTTACATCTAAATGTCTTAAATTTAATGATTGTCTTCATTTATTTAAAGCCATCATGAGAAAAAAAGACCTACTCAAACAAGCTTTAACTGTTAGAAATTTTGTATCGTTCCTTCTTCTCCTTGAATTTTTATCTTCAATACACTTCCCCACAAAATTTCATCCTACTGTAATACATCTTTTGTTTTGAAGGTTCTTTATTTATTACCCTATTATACTTATCTGTAAGATAATATGTGTGTACAAATCTAAATTAATAATTTTTTAATTTCCTCATTTCATAAGTGTCTGTTAAAATATTTTTTAGATTGACTTATCGATATTGCACAATTAGTGAACTTTGGAAAATTAGCATAAGATTAATCAAAATGACATAAACATATCATAAATTTAGATACATAATTAATAACCATAAGAAGCAAAATTTATTGGGAATGCATTTTTATTGAAATTGATTTTTATTTTTACTTCATATCCCTTGTATGAATTTTTTAGCAATAAAATTTGCTATCAATTTTGTTAATAGATGTTAGCTCTGAAATACTTCAATATAAAGAGAGTGTGAATGAATGAATGAAATTTTCTTTTACTCCTCAATTTTTAGAACTGCTTCAAAGGTATATGTCAAAAGTCACATCATGATTTATCATCCAAAATGATTTTTTTTTTTTTTGAGACGGAGTCTCGCTCTGTCACCCAGGCTGGAGTACAGTAGCCGGATCTCAGCTCACTGCAAGCTCTGTCTCCCAGGTTTATGCCATTCTCCTGCCTCAGCCTCCCAAGTAGCTGGGACTACAGGCGCCCGCCACCTCACCCGGCTAGTTTTTTTGTATTTTTAGTAGAGACGGGGTTTCACCGTGTTAGCCAGGATGGTCTCGAACTCCTGACCTCGTGATCCGCCCGTCTCGGCCTCCCAAAGTGCTGGGATTACAGGCTTGAGCCACCGCGCCCGGCCCCAAAATGATTTTTAATACTCTACCAGATGACAACTGGATTAGGTCATTATTCAATCCTTGTTGAAAGCAAAGTATTAGAAACATCCCCCCCTTGTGGAAGATTTAGTTGCCTAGTTAATAATTTGCTTTCTTGACCCAGATATTAGTATTTTACATCAATTCTTGTTTGATGCCCCATTTACTTTTCAATCTGGGACAAGTCTCCAGGATGGTGTGCTTTGATTTTATGAATAGAAAAGGGTGATGCTAAAAGTGGGGAAGGGAAATGAATACAGCCAGACCTCAGGCATGTTCTAAGAGAATACATTCTTAGGAAAGAATACCATGGGAGGTGAGGATGTGGAAACTGATTCCTTAAAACTGTTTTTCTGAAGAGTACCCAAGGGTATGCAGACCGTAGACTGAAGACCACTGATCCATCTAATAAACTTAGAATAGTGCCAGGGACACATGAAATGTTCAATAAATACTAACTATGGTTGTTATTATTGTTGCATCTATTGATTATCTAGTATACAGTAGGTGCTCAGTAAATGGAACACAGAAAGAGTTTAGGTATTCGTAGAAGGTTAAACCAGATAAACCTGTACAGCTCCATTTGAAGCTGAGATTCTCTTGTCTTACTTTGGAACCTGCATAACAGATCACCCCATATGTAATAGCTTAAAGCAACTATTATTTGCTCTCGATTCCACAGGTCACAAATTTGGGCTGGCCTTAGCTAAACATTTCTTCTGCTGGTCTCAGCCGTAGTCATTCATGCAGCTACAGTCTCTTGGTGCATCACCTGGGACCTGGTTGTTTTGGTCCTTGGGTGGAATAGCTGGTGTCTGCTCCGTGTAGACTCATCTTCCGGTAGGCTAACCAGGCTTCCTCATGTGGTGGCAGAAGAATTCCCTGCAACAAGAGAGAGAGGGCAAACCCCATAGCACAGGTGTCTTTTACACGTCTGATTGTGACACATTGGCTAATGTTCTCTTGACCAAAGAAAGTTCGTGTGGCCACGCCCAGAGTCAGTTTGGGAGGGGGTACGCATGGGTGTGGACACATACAAGGAGGTGTGATTCACTTGGTCCACTGATGTAACAATCTACCACACAATGCAAGGGTGCCCCTGGTTGTTTCAGCTTTACCTCTATTTGAAGTAAATTCAGCTGTGAACCTCAGAGTGGACACTTGCTGGATTATATGTCCAGGTATTCTTACTTTTCCTCTGCAGCCAGAATCATTTGGTTTTCCTCAAAGGGACTGTAGAAGGAGGTTTTGGTCCAAGACTGTTTTCGCGAGGGCCTCCTTTTAGTCCTGGGAGAGCACTAATCACAGAATTCAAAATCATTTTACAAGAAGGAGCTTCTAAATGGACAGGTTATTCTATCTGGTCTCAAGAGGGCTTTCTTATGACTCAGGCAGAGCTTAGAGGCTGGGTGACTGTATCACTGCAGGACCCCAACACAACCTGCCTTGGCCCAAAATGAATGCCCAGGAAGTCTGGGGTGTATGGCTTAATGCCTGGCTAGATCCCTGGCTGGGACATATCCAGTCACTGTGGTGTCCATGTTATGGCTCTGCTGTGCTCTTCCAAACAGAAGTATGCAAGTCTTGAGAGTTGGCTGGTATAGCACCAATACCTGAACAACACCTGGCTCCCTGCATTTCCTGGTAATTCCTGGAGCATGTGTATCTGAAGTAGCATTGGTTTACCATCTCCTATTATTTTTCCTTTCACAGTGAGACATTATTTGGTGAAATGCCCTCAGAACAGGTAAGAATATTTCCTTCCTTTTTTCAAATGAAACTCTTTGCCATTTAACTTTCTTTTGATATTACCAAGAAATTGATTAAATTTGTAGTTTTACCTAAAGGTCTGCATATTTGTCCACAAATATGCCTACAAATGTGTATCCTGCATGCATTTGCATGTTTCTAAGGTCTATAGTCTGGTTGTCACCCCCAGGAATCCAGAAAGCATGCAGCCTTTGCTGGCCCAGCAGGCTTGCTGGAGGAGGCTTGGTGTGTGGTCCTGCAGAGCTGCTCCCCAGTTTAGGAAGGGGCTCACACCTGGTCTGAACCACTTTGATACATTTTGACCACACACACCCCTAATTCTCTTCACCAATGCTGACTTATTGTATACCCCGCTTTTAGCTGGTGAGACACACCTTATAGGTAACATAATAGTTGTAAGAGGTACTGCTAATTCAAAGTGTTTAAAAATTTGGAACTTCTGATCCAGACAAGATGGCATAGGTCAATTTCTTCCTTCTCTTCCTTGCTGAGTAAAGCTTTAAACCTTGGAAATAACATTGGAGATAACCAAATGAAGACTTTGAAAGGTGGTGAAAAGAAGGTAAACTGGTTTGGGATCCCAAGACTGGAGGAGTAACACAACTGTAAGACATCTTATGTTTTCCCATCCAACAGCAGAAGGTCACCCAGACTTGCTTTTTTTCTACTCCAATCTAGCACCAGAAAACATTCAGGTAAGCTCATTCCTCCCCTGGATCGAAGGGGAGTTCCCCTGAAAACCTCAAGTGAGCTCATCAGCTGCAAAGAGGATGGCTCAGGAGCTCCCCCCACATTGAGCAACAGAGGAAGAGCTCACTTTTTCTTCCAGGCTGACTCCCTGCCTCAACCAGGTGACACCAAGGCTTCAGGGAAGAGCCAGCGAGAGGCACCTAGACACAAAAGTGGCCCAGCAAGGAAGTTTCTTCATCTCCATGGGTGTGAGGCTTCTCTCCCCTACTGAAAAACATCCAGCTTCCAAATCTGAGGAAACTCTCTCTGTCTCCTCTGGCAGCACTGACAGGGCCCAGTGGCACCATATAAACCAAACAGACCAAAATAATACTGTAAAGGCTCTGAAAATGAAAATGCCGTTGGAACTATAGCCCATAGAAGCAGACCAGGATTGCATGATAAACCTACAAAAATAAGAGATTTAAATAGGACCTGGGACCTTCTGACAAGATACTATAAAAAACCAACCATCATTTTAAAAACCACAAAAATCACAACTTGAATGAGAAGAGATAATTGATCAGATCAACACTGAGATGAATCAGGTATTGGAATTATCTGACAAAAATTTTAAAGCAGTTTTTTTTCTTTTTATGAGATAGAGTTTCACTCTTGTTGCCCAGGCTGGAGTGCAATAGCGTGATCTCAGCTCACTACAACCCTCCTGGATTCAAATGATCCTCCTGCCTCAGCCTCTCAAGTAACTAGGATTACAGGCACCCACTACCATCCCCAGCTATTTTTTTGAATGTTTAGTAGAGATGAGGTTTCACCATGTTGGCTAGGTTGGTCTCAAACTCCTGACTTCAGGATATCCACCCACCTCGGCCTCCAAAAGTGTTGGGATTGCAGGCATGAGGCACCACGTGCAGCCTTAAAGCAGTTTTTATATAAAAAAAGATTCAATGATAATTCAAATTATCTTAAAACAACTGACAAAATTAAAAATCTCAGCCAGTAAAGAGAAGTTATTTTTTTTAGAAAAAAACAAACATATGGAAATTATAGAACTAAAAAGTACAAAAACAGAAATGAGAAACTTACTGTTTGGGCTTAATAAGAGAGTGGAGATGTCAGTGGGTAGTTTGTGAAGTGGAGAACAGAGCAATAGAATTTATCTAATCTGAACAACAGAGAAAATAGACTAAAAACAAACAAAAAATGAACAGACCTCAAGGACCTACAAGACAAAAGATCCAACATTCTATCATCAGAGTTCCACAAGAAGAGGATAAACAGAGTAGATCTAAAAAAGTATTCGAGAAATAATGCCTGAAAACTCCCCAAATCTGGCAAAAGACCAAGCCCTATAGGTTTAAGAAACTGCGTGAATGTCAGGTATGATAATCTCAACAAAATCCACTTGAAAACACATAGTAATTGAACAGAAAACAAAGTTGAATAACAGTGCATTTCTGCTCTGAATCCATGGAGGGCAGAAGGAAATGGCACATTTTTAAATACTGAAATAAAAGAACTGCCAACCCCAAATTTTATATCCAGCAAAACTATCCTCCAGGAATGAAAGGGTAATAAAGACATTCTCAGAAGAAGGAAAGCTAAAAGAGGTTGCCACTAGCAGACCTACTTTAATGACTAAAATACAATCTTGAAACAGAAAAAAATGCTGGACCCTTAGAAAGGAAGAAGGAATAATGGAAAGAGCAGAAATAGGAGTACATATGGTAGACTGTTCTTTCCATGAATAGTTGTGAATTTTAAAAATCACATTTGAGGATTTAAATAAAAATTATAGAATTCTCTGATGCTCAAGACAACACTGTTTAAAAGTAAGTGAGGTAAAATGACCTAAATAGAAGTCAAAAGTCCATTCAAAGCAGTGGAATGTTGGTGCCAGTAGACCGTGTAAAGTCACATATGTATATTGTAATGCCCAAAGCAATCACTAAAATAACTTTGTAAAAACAATACAGTCAGAATCGCTATAGATAGATCTTAAAATGTGTGCAAGTAACATAAAGAAACAGAGGAATGAGAACTACAGGAAATAACCAGAAAACAAACAATAATATGGTAGCCTTAGTTGCTGAAATACTATTTATTTTAAATGTAAATGGTTTGAATACATCAATCAAATTGCAGAGACTGGCAGGGTGGATTAGAAAAATGACCGAACTGGTATGCTTTTTATAGGAAATTCACTTTATACACAGTGACATAAGTAGATTGAAAGTAAAAGGATGGAAAAAGATATAACATGCAAACAATAAAATAAATCAGGTGTGGATATACTATAGCTGATAAAATGGACTTCAGGGCAAAAAACCTTACTGGAGGCGAAGACTGACATTAAATGATAAAGGCTCAATCCATCAGAAAGACAAGTTTCCACATGAGTACACATCAAACAACAGAAGAGCAAAATTTAAACAGCAAAAACTGAAAGAGCAGAAAGAAGAAATAGCTAAATCTACAGTTTTAGTTAGGGCCTTCAATTCCTTCCCCTTATCTACTGATTGACCTGCTGTAGATAGAAAATTAGCATGGGTATTGAAGATCTAAATAACACAATCAACCAGTGGTGCCCAATTGAGACAGATCAAACACTCTAACCAACAGTAAAAAAACACATATTTTTCAAGGCTACATGGGACATTCATCAAAATAGACAATATCCTGGGCTGAAAAACAACCCTCAACAAATTTAAAATAATTGAAATAATAGAGAATGTGTACTCTGAGCACAGTGAAATCAAATTTGAAATTAGCAACAAAACGACTGCAGGAAAATCTCTAAATGTGGAAACAGTTTTTTGTTGAAAGTGACAAGCTGATTCTAGATAATATATGTACATTAAAAAAAATAACAAAGTTGGAGGACTTACAGTTCTTCTGTCCAAAACTTATTCTAATGGTAGAGTACTGGAGACACTGAAGTATTGATATAAAGTATATAGATCAATGTAGCATAATTGAGAGTCCAGAAATAAATCCTTATATTTATGGCCAACTGACTTTTGACAGAGATGGCAGGACAGTTCTAAAAGGACTGTTTGTCCTTTTGACAGACAGTGCTGGGTCACATGGGTATCCATATACAGAAACATGAACTGAGACCCTTGCCTCACATTGCCTCCAAAATTAACTAAAAATGGATCTTAGACCTAAGCATAAAAGCTAAAATTACATTTCTAGAAGAAAGCAGGAGAAACTCTTTGTGACCTTGGGTTGGGCAAAGTGACACTAAACACAGGATCCATAAATAAAAGGACTGATGTAATTAAAAACCTTTGCGTTTCCAAAGACACCATTAAGAAAATGAAAAGATAAGTAAGCCCCATACTTGCAAATCAGATAAACCAATAAAGAACTTGTTCCTAAAATATATAAAGACCTCTCACAACTCAATAATGAGGTGACAGATAACACAATTAAAAATGGGCACAAAAGATTTCAATAGATATTTTCCTATAGAAGATATCCAAATGGTGAGCAAGTACCTGAAAGATGTTCAGTGTCATTACTTATTAGAGAAGTACAAATTAAAACCACAATGTGATATCACTAGACTCCCACTATGATGGCTATAATCCAAAAGACAGACAATACCAATTTCTGGCAAAGATGTGGAGAAATTGGATCTTTGTACATTGTTGGTGGGAATATAAAATGGTGCCATCACTTGGGAAAAAAAACTTGGTGGTTTCTTAAAACCTTTAAGTTACCCTATGACCTAGCAATTCCGCTCATAGGAATCTACCCAAGAGAAAGCATATGTCTCACAAAAACATATATGCAGTTGTTCATAGCTGCTGTGTTCATGATAACCAGAAACCAGAGACAATCTAGATATACCCGTCAACTCATGAATTGGAAAACAAAATTAATATATCCACCCAGTGAGGTACCACTTAGTAATAGAAAGGAACACACTGTGTATGGACCAAAGCATGGATGAGCCCCAACAATACTAAGCGGAAAAAGTCAGATGCAAAAAATTACGTATATATGATTCCATTTTTATGAAATGCTTAGAAAAGGTTAATTTATGGAGACAGAAAGTGGATTAGTGGTTTCCTAGAGCTGAGTGGGGATTAGCTATAAATATACAAGATGGAACCTTTGGTGGTGATAGAAATGTTTTAAAACTGTATTGTAGTGATGCATGAATCTAAAAGCTATTGAATTGTACACTTGTGATCAGTACATTTTATGGTACATCAACTATGCCTCAATAAAACCATTTGTTTCTTTTTTAAAGCATATGTCCCAATAAGGTCCCCAAGACTAGGGTGATTCTGGCATTTCAGACTTGGGTAATGGCTGGAGATGGTCAGAGCTGTGGATGATCAGCCTGCCAACATGCTCAGAATTTGCTTTCTGTGATGTTTTTGTCTGCCCTTTTGTGTCTAGCAAGCAGCCTCTGGTGACTGGGGCCCCTCTTTTTTTCCTTACAGTTGCCCCAGTCTGAGCTGGGGCTGACTGAGGCTGGAAGTATAGCAAAGATGTCATCCCAGCCTGGTGGACATTAGAGTTTGATCTCCCCTCAGCCCTGGGATAACTGAGGTCAAGATGACCACAGAATCTTGTTCAAAGGCTGCCTCCTTCTCTGGAGTCATGCTGGACACTGTCAGGTTGGTTGGGTGTCTGAGTGGCAGTTCTCCCATATGAGCAGTCTCCTGTTGGGTCAGCCCACAGATTTGCCTCTAGAAAGCCTGCATTTACTCTACCTCCATCCCAGGACCCTGCTAGGGCCAGGCCTTGACCCATAAACCTGGTAGTCAGCTCCCGGCCAACTCTGCATTCATTTTTCCCGATTAGAACTTCATGCCTGTTGGACTTAGTGCAGCCCATACTGGCTACCAGTGCTACTGAATTGGTCAATTCTTGCCTTTATGCCTGGCTTTAGCGTGAATTGTGCTCTGCCTATGTAGCCCAGGCAGCTCCTCCTGTCCCTGTTGTGCCAGGAGCTTCCAGGTCCCAGCACCCTCATCTGTCTGCCTGCTCTGTGCTGCTGCCATGGGCAAATGGGGCCCTGGAGTCTTAAGCTGTGATCAGGAAGAATCCCCTTCTCTGGCTTCTGACCATTTCATCCTAAGGGGGAACAGACAAAAAGCACAGGGTCAGGACAAGAAGCCTAGGTTGGAAAGTCTCAGGCAGGGGAGGGGAAGGGCCTCCAGAAGAGACCATGTGCTGACTTTGAGGCTGCGGTCACTGAATGAGGGGCCTTGCCAAGTGACCGGGCCAGAACCTGGAGACTCAAGGGAATTCCATGACTTGCTAAGAAAAGTTCAAACGGAAGGAAAATAAATCTCATCTTGAATGTTTATTGTCCCTGAAGTTGTAAATTGCAGTCTCTTGGAGGGGTGGCCCTGACCTTCAGGAGTGGAGACTGTTCCTTTCCCAGGGCAGAGTGCTCTGAGGATGCAGGGCAGAGTGCTCTGAGGATGCAGAGCAGAGAGCAGGGCCTGAGTAAACGTCTCAAGGATCTGTGAGGTTAAATGTGCCCTTCCCAGGGAGGACAGCCCTGAGAGCAGCTCAGCTGGAGGATATAAAATTGCTCCAAAATTCCTGGAAACCCAGAGTGAAAATGAAATCCCCCCAGTTGCACAGAGCTGTGATGCAGTCCATTCTGCAACACCTCTTCAATGGATCCAGATGCCTTCCTTCCTGCAGGGGCAAGTTAAAGAAAGTTGTGGAGAGGACTGAAGGGGCACCACAATGGCAATTCCCAACCAGGATGTCTTCTGGCCTGTTGCTTCACCTCTGCTTATGGGGTTGAGACAATAAAGTACTTGCCAATGAGGGAAAGTATAGTGCAGCAATGAATGGGACAGAAAGTCAAGGCAATGGAAGGAGAAGCAGCAGGTATAGTTATGGAAGCTGAGGATGACTGCAGAGACATTGCAGACCCCTGACTTCTAGAGGTCCAATGGCCTCTCATTAGAGGCATCTATTTGTGAATGCAAACCTCACCAAAATGAACAGGCTTTACTGTGATCAGTTGTAGGGTCAGATTAATCAGTTCTTTCAGGAGCTTTTCTGGGACACATGTCAGAGTCAGGTCATTCTCCTCCTGAGTGAACCTTCAGTCTCAAAGAACACCAGAACTCTAAACAGACTTTTGCTGTGCCCCAGCCATTTCTCATTGTTGCTTGCTTGGATTTTAACCCACATGCATGCTTGTGCCCTCCCTCTGCCCACGTTCACCTGAGCAAGCAAGGTGGTAAGGATGGGGGCAATAGACTCAGGGATGGGGTCTGCCTGGCCACCTCTCTCCCATGCCCCCCAGTCATTACTACCTTGTCATGTCCCCACTGCACCCCAGCACTCAGGCCCAGTGTCCTTCTTCCACAGTCCTCCAGGCAGGGGTGGGAGTGGGCAGGGCAGGCCTATGAGATGGGGTTGGTTCCTGGCATAAAGAACATGCACCTGGATTCTGACAGCTTAAGTGTCAGGTCAAGTTGTGCCACTTGGCAGCTTTGTGACCTTGGGCCACTTGGCCTTTCTGGGAATGTTTCGTCCTCCACAGACAGGCACAGATTTGCCTGTTGTCACTGTCGCTAAGGGTTTCCATAGGAATTCGATGAGAGAACAGTGGTCAGGGACTGGTGCAGCCCAGCTCTACTA